>NW_024037802.1:0-315041 GCF_016077235.1 Cyprinodon tularosa
AAGTTAATGTTTTATAAGTTTAAAGTTGTTTTCCCAAATACTGTTATAAGAGCAATTCAAGGCCAAAAAGGAAAAGGAAAAAAACAGAGCAATGAATGGAGCCATTCAAGGCCAGAGAGGAGAAAAGCAGAGCAGTGAGTATGTGTAACTATTGCACCTGGCCCCAATAGGAGTGAAGTCTGCAGGACAACGCAGGGTTGAGGCCCCTTAGTGATAAGAAAGCACACTCAATAAAAATGAAATATTTGACATCTCAAGGTTGTCCAGCTCAGCAAAATTTGGCCATACAAAAAGAGTTGTTATTTTCAAGGCACACAGAGCGGTAATGGTCCCAGAAAGGGTGATGCTTTGACTAAGATACGAGGGGGGAGCAGTAGGCCAGACTGACATGGCTTGAAGCAAGGGAAAGATGTGTTCTGACATGTTTGTGACTAAACCGTCATAAGTTTCTGATTTGAATGCACCAGATGTTTTCATGGCCTGAGAGATTGCTCTCACAAGAATGAGATGTGTCTATGAATGTCACCGTGTTTTGCAGATAAATATCAATGTGACCTTTACCAAAGACTGAAATATGTTCTGAAGGGGGTTTTCCACCGATAAGAAATGTATAAAAGGGAGCTGTGTTCACCATTTGTTCAGCTTCGGCTCACCGGTGACCAGCTCAGTGTGAATGTGTTGTGTTTAGCAATAAACACACTGGACCCGGACTCAGCTGCGTCTGCCTAAATTTTTTGATCTTTGTTTGAGACTTTTTCTGCTTTTTAAGAACTTTGAATTTTTATAAAACTTAGCTTCAATTTTAAGTCGTCAAGAAGAGAATTATAGACGACACCCGACTGAGCCTGGATTCTTGGAGGCCAAAGAACCCCGTCACACTGACCAAAATCATCACTGTTACTGTTATTATATAGTAAATCAAATCATTACTGTTACATTTTATTTCATTTCCAATTGTTTATTTGAATTCTTATTCTTGATTAGTTGGAGACATACACTAGGCTATATCAGCCCCACCAAAAATATTTTTCACCAGCCGCCACTGGTTTCTTCCTGTTAAAAGGGAGTTTTCCTCCCCACTATCACTACATACATTGGTGTGAGGGATCGCTGGAGTCAACGAGTCGATGCAATCAGTTGGTTTCCTTAGATAAAAACATTTTAAAGAATCTGATTGTGTAACCTGTTTAATTTCCCCACTTGTAAAATTTAGCTTTACTTGCAGCAGACAATCCTGATCTCGGCATTATTAAATACTAACATTTATTGCTCTTTGTAATCTTGTCTTTTAATTGCACACAGAAAAAAAAAGGATTATGTATCTGGAAACAAACCAAAAGCTTCCTTAAAGTCTTTTTTAGACATTTTATTGATATGGGAATGTGACAGGTATTGTGGTATCGTGTTGGTTGTGGGTGGTGTAACACAATCACACAAAGGTTCTATATTTGATTAGTTTTACATTTTGTCCGAATTTTCTCTAAAGCTCTTTTTTATTAAAACAAATTTTCGAAATTTAGTAAATTAGCTGTAGTTGAATGGCCTCGAATCTACAGAGTAGGTGGAAGAGTGATGCCCTCATCTTCTTTGCAAAAACCTGCAGAAAGAAACCAAAGTAACATGAGTTTTTTCTTACAATTCAATCCAGGGTACTCATTGTGATTTAAGCGACTGGAGCAGAGAAACCTCAAAGCTACGTACTTTTCTCAGGATTGTAGTGAAAGGCTAGTTCTCCGGAGAATCCGAGGCAGCTCGCCTGCTTCTTAAAATGTTCTAGCTCAGAATCCGTCAGGGTCTGTCTCCTGCCTGGAAACAAAGTTAAAAATTATTAAATATAATTTTCTTGTAAAAGAGAGCAGGATATTTTAAAAGTGAGAGTGATTTCTTTAAACCTAAAATGTACAAAGCGTGAGCGTTGAGTTCGTCAGGCATGTCCATGTAGCTCATTTTCATGACTTCAAGGGCCCTTTTTAAGTTTTTAGAAGTGATGTTTATGTTTATGACCATACAGCCATCACAGCTTGGCAGCACTTGAAACTCAGATGTCATATTAAGTTCTGGGAATGAACAGCAAAAAAAGGAAAACATCAATAAGACATCAGAGATCTATGGATAAGAATTACCTTACAAATGATAAATGAGTCATCACAAAAATATAAATATATACCTGCATGATTTAAAAAAAGCAAATGATTAAATACTTGAAAGTAATTTTTTAGAACAAAAAAAAACTAACTAAAATAAATGTAGTGTTGAGAAGAGCAATTAGAGTTTTCTCGCTTACTTGAGGTTATCAAGGTGTTTCCTTCTATCTTCGCAGTTGAGGAATATTTAATGCATGTTCCATTCCTAGAAAAATATTGGTTCATAACATGTGCAAAGAAGCCTTGATAGTCTTTTACTACACACTAGAATGTTTTTCAAAAATCTTTTAATTTATGTGAAACATACTTCCTAAAGATGAACATGACAAGGTCCTGAAAAATCCAAGAATAAATCTACACAAAGCATTTGAGCATTGAGAGCTAAATATTATCCTGATTTATTTTTTCATGTGAACCTGTTTAGTCCAGCAGCACCTCTCTTAAAACTCCCTCAGTGCTGCCCATGTAGGGTTCAACGGTAACTAATTCTGTATTCATTTTTTATTGTTTCTAACAGCAATTGCTGTCATCATCAGAGCCCGTGTTTGGGTAAAAATATGATTCACCCAGACACCCCCTTATGCCGAGTCACCCTATCCTCTTCTGCCTTGACAGCAGGATTGATCTGTGGCATCACTACCAGCGTCCCTCTCCCTACATTTTGACTTGCTTTTGTGATTCTTTTATCTTATCTTTGTTATTTTTTTATAATAGACTCTGAGCTGTTTTCTAACTGTATGTTTTGCTTTCCGTTTGCATAGATTAGATTGTACAGTAAACTTACATCCTGTTCCTCTG
Source organism: Cyprinodon tularosa (assembly GCF_016077235.1). NCBI lineage: Eukaryota > Metazoa > Chordata > Actinopteri > Cyprinodontiformes > Cyprinodontidae > Cyprinodon > Cyprinodon tularosa. The sequence goes on from NW_024037802.1 coordinate 2,943, forward strand.
ATTCATGACAATCTCATTGTTTCCTGCTGGCGACGCTGTAAGGTTTGTCCAGGAACTGTCAGTCAGCTTCAGCAACGATTTATAAAAGTCATGATCTGCATAGCCTGCAAGGAAAACCTTCTCTCCATACAACTGCAAACAAACAGGAGGTTGGTTGGACATCAGGCGAAGGTTAATATAAAAAGCATTTGACAAACAAGGTTTTTCTTAATATCTTGTTTAAAGAGGTGACTGGATTTTAAGAATGTTGTAAATAATTTAGCCAAATTGGAGATTAGATCTATTTTCATTGAAAGAAAGACATAAAAACAGCAGGAATGGGATTCTTAAATATATTTTGTATTTAAGTTGACAAACTAGACAACCCGCTGGTATTTGCTTTTGTTTCAATGTATTTACAGTAGGAGTCACATTTCCATAAAAAAGAAAAAAAACCTGTTAAACTGCACAAGTGGCCTAATCATGAAGACGAAATGTCTCAGTATTTAGAGAAAACAAATTGAATTAAAGAAATATCAAACAATAAACATGAGAAGGTCCTTACCACTGACGGGTCGGCCAATGAGATGGGTGAGACCAGTGGCTGGCATTCTTCAGGTGTCAGAGCTGAGCTTCTCAGAAGCAGCGACGCAAAGAGTAGAGTGCTGAGCCACAGGTTCATGATGACAGTTAAGCTTCAGAGGGAATCTGTTTGAAAAAAAGAAAGAAAAAGCCCCAAACAGTAACTTTCTAAACTTTTAAACAGATCAACTGCAGCTTATCCTTAGAGATGCTTGATTTTTATACGATCTGATGGTGCAACGAGTGTTTGGACTTTTAGACTGTTACATAACTCTTAGAAATTTACTAGCTTCTACTTTATGTACTAAAGAAAAGCAAACAAACCCAAGAGACTAAAAATCTCTGCTGGCTCAAGGATCATGCCTATTGATTTTTCTTTATGACAATGATGGGTTTGTGCATCAATTATTTGTGTTTCTGTTTGACTGACTTTTGAAACCAAAGGACACACCGTCTACCTGATTGCATGTGAAGCACGGGAGGCTTTTGTGTTGGATTAAACCCACAAAAAGATTGATTTCTTGATCCCAAGTTAAACTTTACAACAACTTTTGCTTAAACTAAACATTTTTGGAGAATTTCCACTGGGATTTTTTTTGTTCTTTTTTTTTAAGAACTATAAAGTTCAGTCTAAATCTAATATTTGTAACCAATAAAATAAAAAAAGAAGCTACTGATTATAAACTTTCCATTAACTGTGAGTTCAGCTGGTGAGTGTACGGCATGATATTTTTATTAACATTTTACTTTAGTGTGAGTTGCATGTGATTCCTGAAAACAATAGTCAGAAATCATGCCTATAGTTCCATATAACCCTTGAAAGCAAAGCAACAAGTAAATAGAAAGCACAATGAAAATACATACACCTGCTGCTCTCTATGTTCTTTGAAAAACGAAAAGATGTTCTTCAGCAGATGTGACGGTGAAATTTAGCTGCCCCATAATCAGGTATAGCATATTTTGACACCCAACTCCCAAGTATTGGCTTGCTGACACTTAAAATGTTCATTCATTGTGCTGAATTTTGCTTTGCAACATGGCTAATTATCAAAAACGTATCATTCTTTCACAGTGACTCTGCATGTCACCTCTTGGCAATTTTAGGTCTGGGACCAGATTTTACCAAAAAACACTGAGGAAACAAAGCAACAGAGCAAAATTTTATTCATTTGTTACACTGACAAAGTGCACCAGTTCGAGCTGCATGTTGCACGCATCTGTTCAAGCAGATGCGAACTGTAGACCCGATCTTAATATGTAAGAAATGAAAAGTGTAACAGTTTAATTTTTTAATCACTGTTTATGTTAATTTGTCAAATACAGAAAAACAGTGGCGGTTCTAGACCAAATGTACCAGGGGGGCAGGAGAGGGCCAGAGTGATTTAATGGGGGCACAGAAAAGCATGAAATAAAAACAGGGCAAGGGATTCAAATATATTAAGATAGCTGCATGAGGTAGAATTTTTATTCAAAAAGGTTTGATTAAAATGCTATGTCTTATTAGGTCAATATACATTCAGAATTTAGGAATTTTACATAGTTTTCACTTTATTTAAGTTCAAATTGCTGTTTTCTATACAATCTGAATTAGAACTCAAGAAAAACTGATAAATGCAGCTGTAAAAATTTGAGTATTTTTTTAAATTTATTTAAAAAAAAATATTTAGCAGATAAAAAAACGACATCCTATTTCAAGAAAAAAATGAAATAGATCCAAAGGACCTATCAGTAACCATGTCTATTCCAGTGCATATTATCATTAGAATTTGAATCCTTTAGTATTATGTCTTCAGTACAGGGGCCCGTTTTGGCCCCTGTCTAAAAACGTCCATGCAAAAAAGTAACTAGTAAACTAATATTTAAAGGGACCAATGGCTTCCTGTACCAGCTATAGGAGCAGCTTATTCTAGAGCAGGGGTGTTAAACTCAAGTCCTCTAGGGCTTGTATTCTGCAACTTTTAGATATGTCCCTGATGCAACATATATGAATCAAATAGCTTAATTACCTCCTCAGTTGAAGTCTTTATCCAGAGTCCCACAAAGGATGTTTATTCAATTTTTTTTTAAGGGGTCGTACATCTAAAAGGTACAGGACCTTGAGGACTGGGTTCTGACATCCAGAGGCCAAGGCTTCTGAGGCATCTGACCATGAAATGGGGATGGACAATTTCTGAGTGGTAATTTGGTTCAAGCATTTTAGATAATTGGTTACATGGAAATCAGGCTAAACTTTTAAAACACTCTATCTAGACTCACTTTAACCTGCTATGGTAACATGTAGAGATGGAGCTTCTTTTTATATTTTTTAAACAGAGCTGCTGTATTCAGTTTCCAGCACCCCTGACATGTTTGTGACTAAACCGTCATAAGTTTCTGATTTGAATGCACCAGATGTTTTCATGGCCTGAGAGATTGCTCTCACAAGAATGAGATGTGTCTATGAATGTCACCGTGTTTTGCAGATAAATATCAATGTGACCTTTACCAAAGACTGAAATATGTTCTGAAGGGGGTTTTCCACCGATAAGAAATGTATAAAAGGGAGCTGTGTTCACCATTTGTTCAGCTTCGGCTCACCGGTGACCAGCTCAGTGTGAATGTGTTGTGTTTAGCAATAAACACACTGGACCCGGACTCAGCTGCGTCTGCCTAAATTTTTTGATCTTTGTTTGAGACTTTTTCTGCTTTTTAAGAACTTTGAATTTTTATAAAACTTAGCTTCAATTTTAAGTCGTCAAGAAGAGAATTATAGACGACACCCGACTGAGCCTGGATTCTTGGAGGCCAAAGAACCCCGTCACACTGACCAAAATCATCACTGTTACTGTTATTATATAGTAAATCAAATCATTACTGTTACATTTTATTTCATTTCCAATTGTTTATTTGAATTCTTATTCTTGATTAGTTGGAGACATACACTAGGCTATATCAGCCCCACCAAAAATATTTTTCACCAGCCGCCACTGGTTTCTTCCTGTTAAAAGGGAGTTTTCCTCCCCACTATCACTACATACATTGGTGTGAGGGATCGCTGGAGTCAACGAGTCGATGCAATCAGTTGGTTTCCTTAGATAAAAACATTTTAAAGAATCTGATTGTGTAACCTGTTTAATTTCCCCACTTGTAAAATTTAGCTTTACTTGCAGCAGACAATCCTGATCTCGGCATTATTAAATACTAACATTTATTGCTCTTTGTAATCTTGTCTTTTAATTGCACACAGAAAAAAAAAGGATTATGTATCTGGAAACAAACCAAAAGCTTCCTTAAAGTCTTTTTTAGACATTTTATTGATATGGGAATGTGACAGGTATTGTGGTATCGTGTTGGTTGTGGGTGGTGTAACACAATCACACAAAGGTTCTATATTTGATTAGTTTTACATTTTGTCCGAATTTTCTCTAAAGCTCTTTTTTATTAAAACAAATTTTCGAAATTTAGTAAATTAGCTGTAGTTGAATGGCCTCGAATCTACAGAGTAGGTGGAAGAGTGATGCCCTCATCTTCTTTGCAAAAACCTGCAGAAAGAAACCAAAGTAACATGAGTTTTTTCTTACAATTCAATCCAGGGTACTCATTGTGATTTAAGCGACTGGAGCAGAGAAACCTCAAAGCTACGTACTTTTCTCAGGATTGTAGTGAAAGGCTAGTTCTCCGGAGAATCCGAGGCAGCTCGCCTGCTTCTTAAAATGTTCTAGCTCAGAATCCGTCAGGGTCTGTCTCCTGCCTGGAAACAAAGTTAAAAATTATTAAATATAATTTTCTTGTAAAAGAGAGCAGGATATTTTAAAAGTGAGAGTGATTTCTTTAAACCTAAAATGTACAAAGCGTGAGCGTTGAGTTCGTCAGGCATGTCCATGTAGCTCATTTTCATGACTTCAAGGGCCCTTTTTAAGTTTTTAGAAGTGATGTTTATGTTTATGACCATACAGCCATCACAGCTTGGCAGCACTTGAAACTCAGATGTCATATTAAGTTCTGGGAATGAACAGCAAAAAAAGGAAAACATCAATAAGACATCAGAGATCTATGGATAAGAATTACCTTACAAATGATAAATGAGTCATCACAAAAATATAAATATATACCTGCATGATTTAAAAAAAGCAAATGATTAAATACTTGAAAGTAATTTTTTAGAACAAAAAAAAACTAACTAAAATAAATGTAGTGTTGAGAAGAGCAATTAGAGTTTTCTCGCTTACTTGAGGTTATCAAGGTGTTTCCTTCTATCTTCGCAGTTGAGGAATATTTAATGCATGTTCCATTCCTAGAAAAATATTGGTTCATAACATGTGCAAAGAAGCCTTGATAGTCTTTTACTACACACTAGAATGTTTTTCAAAAATCTTTTAATTTATGTGAAACATACTTCCTAAAGATGAACATGACAAGGTCCTGAAAAATCCAAGAATAAATCTACACAAAGCATTTGAGCATTGAGAGCTAAATATTATCCTGATTTATTTTTTCATGTGAACCTGTTTAGTCCAGCAGCACCTCTCTTAAAACTCCCTCAGTGCTGCCCATGTAGGGTTCAACGGTAACTAATTCTGTATTCATTTTTTATTGTTTCTAACAGCAATTGCTGTCATCATCAGAGCCCGTGTTTGGGTAAAAATATGATTCACCCAGACACCCCCTTATGCCGAGTCACCCTATCCTCTTCTGCCTTGACAGCAGGATTGATCTGTGGCATCACTACCAGCGTCCCTCTCCCTACATTTTGACTTGCTTTTGTGATTCTTTTATCTTATCTTTGTTATTTTTTTATAATAGACTCTGAGCTGTTTTCTAACTGTATGTTTTGCTTTCCGTTTGCATAGATTAGATTGTACAGTAAACTTACATCCTGTTCCTCTGATTCATGACAATCTCATTGTTTCCTGCTGGCGACGCTGTAAGGTTTGTCCAGGAACTGTCAGTCAGCTTCAGCAACGATTTATAAAAGTCATGATCTGCATAGCCTGCAAGGAAAACCTTCTCTCCATACAACTGCAAACAAACAGGAGGTTGGTTGGACATCAGGCGAAGGTTAATATAAAAAGCATTTGACAAACAAGGTTTTTCTTAATATCTTGTTTAAAGAGGTGACTGGATTTTAAGAATGTTGTAAATAATTTAGCCAAATTGGAGATTAGATCTATTTTCATTGAAAGAAAGACATAAAAACAGCAGGAATGGGATTCTTAAATATATTTTGTATTTAAGTTGACAAACTAGACAACCCGCTGGTATTTGCTTTTGTTTCAATGTATTTACAGTAGGAGTCACATTTCCATAAAAAAGAAAAAAAACCTGTTAAACTGCACAAGTGGCCTAATCATGAAGACGAAATGTCTCAGTATTTAGAGAAAACAAATTGAATTAAAGAAATATCAAACAATAAACATGAGAAGGTCCTTACCACTGACGGGTCGGCCAATGAGATGGGTGAGACCAGTGGCTGGCATTCTTCAGGTGTCAGAGCTGAGCTTCTCAGAAGCAGCGACGCAAAGAGTAGAGTGCTGAGCCACAGGTTCATGATGACAGTTAAGCTTCAGAGGGAATCTGTTTGAAAAAAAGAAAGAAAAAGCCCCAAACAGTAACTTTCTAAACTTTTAAACAGATCAACTGCAGCTTATCCTTAGAGATGCTTGATTTTTATACGATCTGATGGTGCAACGAGTGTTTGGACTTTTAGACTGTTACATAACTCTTAGAAATTTACTAGCTTCTACTTTATGTACTAAAGAAAAGCAAACAAACCCAAGAGACTAAAAATCTCTGCTGGCTCAAGGATCATGCCTATTGATTTTTCTTTATGACAATGATGGGTTTGTGCATCAATTATTTGTGTTTCTGTTTGACTGACTTTTGAAACCAAAGGACACACCGTCTACCTGATTGCATGTGAAGCACGGGAGGCTTTTGTGTTGGATTAAACCCACAAAAAGATTGATTTCTTGATCCCAAGTTAAACTTTACAACAACTTTTGCTTAAACTAAACATTTTTGGAGAATTTCCACTGGGATTTTTTTTGTTCTTTTTTTTTAAGAACTATAAAGTTCAGTCTAAATCTAATATTTGTAACCAATAAAATAAAAAAAGAAGCTACTGATTATAAACTTTCCATTAACTGTGAGTTCAGCTGGTGAGTGTACGGCATGATATTTTTATTAACATTTTACTTTAGTGTGAGTTGCATGTGATTCCTGAAAACAATAGTCAGAAATCATGCCTATAGTTCCATATAACCCTTGAAAGCAAAGCAACAAGTAAATAGAAAGCACAATGAAAATACATACACCTGCTGCTCTCTATGTTCTTTGAAAAACGAAAAGATGTTCTTCAGCAGATGTGACGGTGAAATTTAGCTGCCCCATAATCAGGTATAGCATATTTTGACACCCAACTCCCAAGTATTGGCTTGCTGACACTTAAAATGTTCATTCATTGTGCTGAATTTTGCTTTGCAACATGGCTAATTATCAAAAACGTATCATTCTTTCACAGTGACTCTGCATGTCACCTCTTGGCAATTTTAGGTCTGGGACCAGATTTTACCAAAAAACACTGAGGAAACAAAGCAACAGAGCAAAATTTTATTCATTTGTTACACTGACAAAGTGCACCAGTTCGAGCTGCATGTTGCACGCATCTGTTCAAGCAGATGCGAACTGTAGACCCGATCTTAATATGTAAGAAATGAAAAGTGTAACAGTTTAATTTTTTAATCACTGTTTATGTTAATTTGTCAAATACAGAAAAACAGTGGCGGTTCTAGACCAAATGTACCAGGGGGGCAGGAGAGGGCCAGAGTGATTTAATGGGGGCACAGAAAAGCATGAAATAAAAACAGGGCAAGGGATTCAAATATATTAAGATAGCTGCATGAGGTAGAATTTTTATTCAAAAAGGTTTGATTAAAATGCTATGTCTTATTAGGTCAATATACATTCAGAATTTAGGAATTTTACATAGTTTTCACTTTATTTAAGTTCAAATTGCTGTTTTCTATACAATCTGAATTAGAACTCAAGAAAAACTGATAAATGCAGCTGTAAAAATTTGAGTATTTTTTTAAATTTATTTAAAAAAAAATATTTAGCAGATAAAAAAACGACATCCTATTTCAAGAAAAAAATGAAATAGATCCAAAGGACCTATCAGTAACCATGTCTATTCCAGTGCATATTATCATTAGAATTTGAATCCTTTAGTATTATGTCTTCAGTACAGGGGCCCGTTTTGGCCCCTGTCTAAAAACGTCCATGCAAAAAAGTAACTAGTAAACTAATATTTAAAGGGACCAATGGCTTCCTGTACCAGCTATAGGAGCAGCTTATTCTAGAGCAGGGGTGTTAAACTCAAGTCCTCTAGGGCTTGTATTCTGCAACTTTTAGATATGTCCCTGATGCAACATATATGAATCAAATAGCTTAATTACCTCCTCAGTTGAAGTCTTTATCCAGAGTCCCACAAAGGATGTTTATTCAATTTTTTTTTAAGGGGTCGTACATCTAAAAGGTACAGGACCTTGAGGACTGGGTTCTGACATCCAGAGGCCAAGGATTCTGAGGCATCTGACCATGAAATGGGGATGGACAATTTCTGAGTGGTAATTTGGTTCAAGCATTTTAGATAATTGGTTACATGGAAATCAGGCTAAACTTTTAAAACACTCTATCTAGACTCACTTTAACCTGCTATGGTAACATGTAGAGATGGAGCTTCTTTTTATATTTTTTAAACAGAGCTGCTGTATTCAGTTTCTCTAGGGTAGGGGTCACCAACTTGGTGCCCACGGGCAAAAGGGGGCCCTCAGTGAACACATGGGGTGCCTTTCAACTCACCAGTGGGCTGAGTTGGAGATTTGATTTTATTCTGTTGCTCCTTTTTTTTACCATTTATATTTATAAAAACTCTAAATCTTGTCACATACTAAACATCACACTGATAAAACCAAATTAAAATTCTGCATAATTGTCTTTTCTCCCACACTATTTACATTTGATCACATTTGCACTTTATGGAATGTAAATGTTCTGAAAGCTGTACAAAAAATGAATTTTTTTTTTGTATACACTCTGTGTATACAAAAATACAATAAAAGTTGTCTAAGTCTAAGTCCAACAGCAGGGGTCACCAAACTTTCTAAGGTCAAGGGCTAATTCATGGGTACTGAGTCATAGAAGGGCTACCAATGTTGACCTATGAACTGGAGGATTCAGCATTCACCTTAATTTCATAAATAATAAGCAGATTTTAATTGTTTCTTTTAACTCATGAAATGATAAATTACTTTACAAATTATTAAAAAAAAAGGACAACAGAAAAAAATAAAATTTAGATCTTATCCCACTGGTAAGTTGTGCTGTTTTTAGAAGATGCTAAGGGCATCCCATGAGGCCCCTTAGTGCATTTGAAGGGATTTCAAAATGAAATTATCTAAAAGAATTTTTTAAAATAAAAGACACAATAAAATATGTTTAGTATGTATGAAGTTGAGGTGAATGCTGTCTCCTCCAGTTCATTGGTCAGTATTGGTAGCACATCCTATGACTCAGTACCCATGAGGTATCTTTAAGCCTTAAAAAGGCTGGTGACCCCTTCTCTAGGTTATGTTACAGTTGCGGTAGGCCAACACAAAAACATTTCAAAACAGTAGCCCAGTTTGAGCTGAAGAGGGTGCCAAGAAGACAGTTTAGACACGGTTTCTGCAGATTGGATGTAAATACATTAATCAACTAGTGAAAGATCGGTTTGGGACAGAGAGACAACTTTATTTATACAGCACATTTCATGCACAAGGCAACTTAATGCGCTTCAGAGCAACATCAACAATAACACAAAAAAACAAATTCAATCAATACTAATATATATAAAAAATACATACTATATATTAAAACCAATTAAAATGCAATCAATCACCACAGGCACTAAATAGGCATGTTTTCAACCTGGACTTAAACATAGTCAGGACTGAGCCTTTTTTTACATCCTCACTGAACTGCGCCAGACCTTAGCTGCATGAAATTGAAACACAGCCTCACCATGCTCCCTAGGGATCTCAAGGCTCAAGGTGGTTAATATGGCTCTATGTCAGAGATGTACTTTGGTGCTAAACCACAAGAAGACTTGTACACGAGTCAAACTGTTTTAGAATCTATTCTCTGAGCCACAGGAAGTTAGTGCAGAGACCGGAGAACTGGACTAATATGGTCGCATTTCCTGGTTCTGGTGGGGATTCGAGCAGCAGCCTTTTGGATAAACTGCCGTTGTCCAACAGGTCATTTAGAAAGGTCAGTGAACAGGAGAAATATAAAGGACCAGACTTACAAAGAAGGGGATTGGATCCCTTGTGTAAATAGTTGCAGCTCTAGTTGTCTGCTGGAGTTTGTGCAACAGCTGGGATTCTCCAAGGCCTTTGAAAGTTTCCAGGGGTAAATCAACAATAAGGATGACCGAGAGATTAACATTGGGAGTAAATCTTCTGCAGTTAGAAGTAAACTGATTTTATTAGAGGTAAAACTGTCAGAGCAGGTTCTAAAACGTTTGTGTTTAGATTCCCTCTGAACAGTACACTGCTGTACACCCATTACTCTTTCACAATGCAACATACATTTAGCCAAAAAAAGAAAATCGGTACTATTATTATTTGGTAGGATTATCAAACATTCATGTCATTCAGGGCAAAGAAATTATTTTTATCTCTGTAGATGAACATTCATTACCCATCTATGTAAATCGTTAACATGCAATGTATCTATATATCTATCCATCTAAATTAGCTCTAGTTGGCTGGCATCCCATCTACTGAAATGATGGAATACTGATGCTCCCGTCTTCTTTTCAAAAACCTGCAGAAAGAAAAAGGATAACAAGAGTTGTGTCATGATTAATTGTTTAAGGAATCTGACCGATATGCAGAGAAAACCACTCAGAGAACACTGGGAAAAGTTTAACAGGTTTATTTGATGTAACGTATACAGAAGTAGGATCTGGAACTCAGTGGACTGGTGAACCGGAACTGAAAAGTCTGATGGGGAGATCACAGAGTTCAGTTCAGGGACCGTAGGAAATTTGACTGCGGCTTGGATAATGCTGGAGAGGGACTCACGTTTGAGGCGGCTCTTGTCAATCCTTGAATCCAGTCTGTGTGGGGGTAATACAGAGAAGGGGGCAACTCATTGGAGGGCGGACAGGTAGACATTCGTTGGACCCAGAGGAGTAATGGAGCGAATTGTCACTTGGATTCCGATGGGAACTTGAACGGATCATGTGGAGGTTTGCCCCTGCTCAGTGTATTCTCAGTGATTCCGTCCAGGGGGAGAAGGTCCAGGCAAAAAGTTTTCACGGGAAGGCTTCCTTTCGAAGAGCAAAGACAAAAACACATTAAACTCAGAGAAACAAAGCTAGATTAGACTCTGCTAATCTCACCTTGGCTAGAGTACCCAAAACTGGCAAACACTCTAGCGTTGAGGTAGTGACAGCTCACTGCTAAAATACTCCTCAAGTAATGAACCAACGAGCCGCAGGTATGCAGGGAGGCACAACGAGGACAGGGCACCACCTGGTGGTGGAGAAAGAAAAACACAAAAACAACCCACACAAGCTGGACTCCTAACAAGTTGTGTTTTAAAATCCAAGCCAGGGGGGTCATTTTGATTTAACTGTTTGGAGCAGAGAAACCTCAAAGCTGCATATTTTCTTTCAGGCTTGAACTCTACAGTAGGTCTCCAGAGAAGCCGAGGCAGCTCGCCTGTTTCTTGAAATGCTGCAGCTCAGACCCCGTCAGGGTCTGTCCTCTGCCTGGATGCCAAGTAAAGAAAACCCAGCTGGCATTTGACTGACCTTAAAGGTTGTTTTAGGTCTCAACTTGTTGAAAAAATGTCAGTTTAAGAATAACATTGATTCAACATCAAAACGTTGAACACAAAGCAGTTGAAATTGTGTTAACTCATCGTTGATTCTGGTTGAATATCAACAATTTTTGATATGATACATAAAGATGTATGTCTAATAAACATTATTTTTACTATTATTATTTTTACTTTTTAGTATTGATTTAATGTTGGTAAAATCACCCATGTTGAGAAACATGACATGGATATGATGTTGCTATTTCAACGGTGACTACATTTGCAAAATCTAACCAAAATTCAGCTGTTAGCCATCACAACCAACTGCCAAGGAAAAAAGCAGTCCAAAGGGAGCTGGTTGTGGTAATTTTGTGGATGTGTAATTTTAGTAAAAATAGACTGTTTGACACCTGAGGAAGGCATTCAAAATGATGGATTTCTCTTCAACGTTTAATATGTTAGTGAAAATCTTGGACACATTTCTGGTGTCTATAATAAGAAATGTGTCCAAATTCTGCTTTTGTTTTACAAATTTGAACAAGGTCGTCCTCTTCAATTTCAAACCTTCATGTCCAAATGACTGCCTTTTTTTAAAACGGATTTAAAGGTAGTAAGAAAAAACTAAACATTTTTTGAAGAGAAATCTAATAGTTTGGATGAATATTAGTAAATATCCATGTCTATAATATACGTATAAATATATAAACACGCCTCTTTTTCTTATCTACAGTGAGGAAAATAAGTATTTACTAACTTGCAAGTTCCCCCACTTAGAAAAAGTGTTGCACTGATACTGATACCGATATCGGACGGGGCCCCTATACTGCACTAAAATGGTTGTATTGGTATCGGCGAGTACCAACAAATAAGGCACCAATACCATTTGAGAGCCAAAAGTTTATTCAACTGATGTCACCCAAAAAAAAATACAGAAATCACAATGTATGAGTTTTTTTAACCATTTATTTGTATGATATAGCTGCAAATAAGTATTTGAACACCTAAGAAAATCATTGTTAATATTTGGCCCACTCCTCCACATAGATCTTGTCTAGATTAGTCAGGTTTCTGTGTACACCCCAAAGCATGATGCTACCACCCCTTTGCTGCACAGTAGAGATCGTGTTCTTGGGATGGTACATCATTCTTCTTTCTCCAAACACTGTTAGTGGAATTATGACCAAAAAGTTATAGTATTTTGGTCTCATCTGACCACATGACTTTCTCCCATGACTCCTCTGGATCATCCGAATGGCCATTGGCAAACTTAAGATGAGTCTTCACACATGCTGGTTTAAGCAGGGGAACCTTCTGTGCCATGCATGATTTCAAACCATGATGTCAGTGTATTAGCAACAGTTACCATGGAAAAGGTTGTCTATGCTCTTTTCAGGTTATTGACCAGCTCCTCCAGTGTAGTCCTGGGCTGATTTCTCTTTCTTAGGATCATTGAGACCCCATGAAGTGACATCTAGCATGGAGCCCCAGTCCGAGGGAGATTGACAGTCATGTTTAGCTTCCTCCATTTTCTAACGATTGCTTCAAAAGTGGACCTTTTTTAGGCAAGCTCCTTGGCAATTTCCCCGGAGCCATTTCCTACTGATTGTATGGGATGGACTGGTTTCTGTATGCTGCTAATTCCCCTCAAACAGGTGCATTAGGATAATAAATGGAGTGTAGGTTGACATTTTGAAGGCAGACTAACAGGACTTTGAGGGTTAGAATTCTAACTGATAGGTGTCCAAATACTTATTTGCAGCTGTATTATACAAATAAACAGTTAAGAGAAAACCATATATTGTGATTTCTGACTATTTCAGATCCCGCCATAATTTTTAATTGGGAGAACTTGCAAAATAGTAGGATGTTCAAATACATATTTTCCTCACTGTATGGGAAAAAATCTCACCCCTTTACACAAGCTTTTTGTTTTAGAGTCTGTTTCTTGGAGTTTTGGAGTTTCTTTTTAGTCTAATTTACCCTGTATAATTAGCCGTAAAAAAAAAAAAAATATATAGTGTTTTTATTGACTTAAAATTGACGGAATTTGGCGGGGATGAGGGGAGAGGTTGCAACACAAAGACTCAGTTTTATTATTTTCTCTCATAAAGGAAAGGTTTTATTGAGACAACTTTTAGTCAAACTGTAAATTAGGCATAGGTGGACAGCATCCCATCTACTGAGGTGATGGCATCTCGATGCACTCCTCTTCTTTGCAAAAACCTGCAGAAAGACACCGGAGTAAAATTAGTTTTGTTCTATAGTCTATGCTGAGGAGTTCATTGTGATTTAGCAGTTGGAGCAGATAAAAGCCACATACTTATGTCAGGATTGTAGAGATAGTCTAGTTCTCCAGAGAAGCCAAGGCAGCTTGCCTGCTTCTTAAAATGCTCCATTTCAGACTCTGTCACAGACTGTCCTTTGCCTGAATGCAAAATACAGAAAATGGCCAAAATTGTGCTGTTGAAGCAAACCAAAAGAGTTTGAGTTTGAGATCAATTTCTTCAAACCTTGAAGTAACAGAGCACGAGCAGTGTTTGCAACAGGCATGTCTGCGTCACTGGGTTGTATCATCTTAAGGAGGAATCCGAAGTCTGGCATAGTTGTTTTCATGAGGAAGACGATACAGCTGTCACAGCTTGGGAGCAGGTACACCTCAGAGGTCCCGTGTTGATCTGGATATTTACAGAGAGAAAAAAAAGGAAAAATATAAATTATATAACTGACTGGAAACTTTCAAAATTACTCAAAAAAATCTACACATATGACCATATAAATAAAAAGAATCGGAAGAAGATTTTTTTAGAATAGAAAAGAGCTTTTCAAAGAGTGTAAATAAGAACATTTTAACTTTTCAGTGGGAAGAAAAACAAAGCTGTCCAGCAAAAATAAGTTTGGTCCTTTAAGATTTTATCCGATAAGGACACCTACTTCCGGATGTCATGGCGTTTCCCTCTATCTTCGCTTTTGTGGTGGCTTTGACGCAGGTTCCATTCCTGGGTTAATTATAAAAATAAAAAGGTGAATTTATGACAATTTAGAGCAGATTATAGTAATGTATACAACTAAGTGGAATGCATTTTAAAAAGCTTTTGAGTTTATCTGATGGCATCTTTAAAGATCCATATGACCAGAGTTAGATCCTGAAATTCAAATTTGCTTAATAAAAATAAACCTAAACAAAATACATAGATGAAGAGCAAGTGTCTGATTAATTCTAAGGTAACGTCAAAGTGTAATTTACCCTCAAATCAACTTTTTTGCAGTTAAGCTGTTTAACCTGGAGCATTTGGGTGACATTCTATTGTCTCTCTTCATTTTTTAAATTTAATATGAACTTGGTTATGGTCAAGTCCTTGTCCACATTGCCGGCAGTAAGTCATGCTCGATTCCAGGGAGACCTGGACTCAGCTAATGTTGCCCTTTGTAAACGATTCTTTTCATAACTTTAATGGACAGAATTTCTAGGATCAGCCAAGGTGTTGAGGGGATGCGTATTCACGGATGACGTGGTTCTATTAGCTTCATCAGGGCGTGATCTACAGCTCTCAGGGAGAGGAAGCAGGTGGGAATTTAGGAAATTTGGGGCCCTAGGCAAAGACAGGCATGGGGCCCTTTGAAATGGGAAGACAACACATAAAACAGACCCATTTTACAGATACAGACTTTTTTTATAGTATAGACATACATTATTTGTTCAGTTTTTTTCCCTCTTTTCTTGTCCCTTTTCTTGTTTTTTTCCTCTGTACATCTTTTTCGTTTCATATTGGCAGTTTGCTTAGCTGACTTTTCATGCTGTCTCACAAGGAATGAAAGATTTTTTCCAATCTCTAAGATCATTCTAACTTAGCTGATGGCTCCTTCCTGTATTTCGAAAAAGGCGAAAGCTAAAGTAAATTACCCAGTCCTTCTTTTCACTGTAGATAGGCCATGATCTGCTTATCTGTTCTCTATTTTTGATTTAAATGAAATCATAGCTGCATGAATCATGACAGCAGACAAGAGAGAGGAGAGCAGGAGGCAGGGTTATGAATCTACTTGCTCTGGAGTGCAGAGTTCTGTCCTTTGATATGTTGTCACCAAAATCTCCATTAAGAGAAAAAAAGCCACTAGATTAGGCTCTAAGTGTTTTTTTTTAATATTAAATAGAGGTCTGAAAAATCGCTAAGTATAGTGACAAAAGCTCATATTTGTTTGTTTTCAAATGATTTGCTGCTGTTTGTTTGGACCTTTCTGCACATGCACAGCAAATGGACTGATCCAATGTGGTGGACACTGAAGGGGGGCGCCTGAGACACACATAATATTATAAGCATTCTGATGGAATTTTAACGAAAACATAATTAATGTGGACAAGTAAGTAATAGCTGTATTAATCCTACATGTAAAAGTAGTTTTATGGGGCCCCCAGGAACAGGGCTCTATGCAAGTGCCTAGTTTTGCCTACTGGTAAATCCGCCCCTGGGGGGAAGATGCAGCAGGAGATCGACAGGCGGACTGGTGTTGCGTCTGCTGTTAAGCGCGTTGTGGTAAAGAGAGAGCTGAGCCAAAAGGCAAAGCTGTAAATTTTACTGGTTGATCTACGTTTTGTACCATCATCTATAGTCATGAGGTTTGGGACATGCGTGAAAGAACAAGATCTCGGATACAAACTGTCGAAATGAGTTTCCTCCATAGTGTCTCTGAGATCTCCCTTAGAGATCGGGTGAGGAGTATACACTCTGTGTATACAAAATGATGATAAAGTTTGTCTCAGTCTAAGGAGCTCAGTTATTTCGGTGAGGACTTAGAGTAGAGCCCCTTCTCCTCCACATCGGGAGGAGCCAGCTGAAGTGGCTCGAGCATCTGGTTAGGATGCCTCCGGGACATCTCCCTGGTGAGGCATGTTCCAGGCACATCCCACCAGGGGGAGACTCAGAGGTGGACCAACAACACGCTGAAGGGACTATGTTTCTCAGGTGGCCTGGGAACCCCTTTGGATTCCCCCATAGGAGCTGGCCCAAGTGGCTGGGGAGAGGGAGATCTGGGCCTCCCTACTGAAGCTGCTTCCCGCGCAACCCAACCTCGGATAAGCGTAGGAGGATGGATGGATGGATGAACTTGTTCAGTTATGCAATATTTGTCTAACAACCTTTTTAGTGCTACGCTCTTATGCTGTGCTCACATCAAATGCCTTTTAAGCATCAAAAAGGTGTCCAACGCCTCAGCTTGGATGCATATGCATTTTGAAGTCAAACAGAAATATCCCAGATCAAACACACCTACATTAAATGGTGCTTTTTTGGAAAAAATAACACATCTAAAAGGGGCAGGATAACAGCCCAAGAGGACTGGAGTGTGGTGCTCTGAATGGTCTATGATCCGGGCGTTCAGCTACTCTATTTCTTGCAATCTAAAAAGTGGTTTGGCTTTATTTGGTTTGATGAGTGAGAAAAAATAGTTTTATAATATTTTTTAACAGGAGGGTATACCTCAACATCATCTATGCAGTCGGTTCATCTGGATTATAATCTGGTTTAAATATTCTATTCTTGTTTGTAGATGGGGGGAACAGTGCTTGCCAGGCTGTAATGAATTTTCTGCTGGCTTTGGCAGTGGCTGAAAGCAAATATAAATCTTTTTTAGGTTTTTGGTTAAAAAGGTTTCAACATTTTCAGATAAAGTAGGTATTTAAAAAACGTTTCGCCACAGTGTAAGAAGACACATTTTTAGTAGAATGATTATATTAATAGAATAATAATGTGTGTCCTAACGTTAGACTATACCTTTGAATAAACTTATAAAGACAATATCTACCTTTTTTGTTTGTTGAAATAATTGAAAGTAACATAGTGATCTCCCAGTCAGCTCCTGGATTAATTTATCTGACTGGTTGTTTAGATTTTACATATCTAGCATTGGCCCCTCCAGTGGCACCTGCTGGCATTAAGCAAATGTACCATGAGACATCTTGAAGCCCCTTGAGGCATGTCCACCATTGACCTTGCATGTAAACCTTGATGCTCAACCATGTACCAAATGATACATGTTAGTACATGCTCTCCTAATCACAGTACAGATACAATCAGGTAAAGATGCAGTTCACTCAGACACAACTCCACTGCATTAATGGCCACTGAACAAGACAAAGCATTTTTTTCTTACTCTGTTTTTTCTACACATCGTTGCTTTTCTTTTTATTACACTGTACACTGAACTTACGCCCTGCTTCGCAGATGCATGAGAATCTCATTATTGTCTGCTGGTGACCCTGTAATATTTGTCCAGGAGCTCTCAGCCATCTTCATCATGGCTTTGTAGAAGGCATGATCCGCATAGCCCGCAAGGAGATTCACTCTCCCGAACATCTGCACACAACAGGAAGTTGGTTTAATGTTCAGGAATTAGGCAAAGGTTCCTAATCAAAGCATTTCAAGGACAAGTTTTTTTTCTTAATGTCTTTTAAACACATTTGAAGAAAAAGTGGCATTCATTGCGTTGTAAGAACATTGCAAATAATATTCTAAAAATAGACATTAGATCTTGAGAAACAAAAGGCATTTCAAAACCATAAAAATCCAATAGATTTGTATATTTCAAAGAACAAACACAAGACAACCCCTGGTATTTTTTTTTTTTCACAGATTTGGAAATCACAGTGCCTTAGTAAGCTCTGACACCCAGCCTAAAGCCTGCAACAGTTCTAAGGTTCAGTTCTCCTTAAACAATCAGAAGAAATATTGAATGTAGACTATGTTGCAAAAAAGACAGAAGCCTTTTTTTTTTCAAAGAAAACATCAAGGCCCGGCTAAAACCCATGCTAATGAAACCAAAAATTAAAACAGCTGGGAAATAACTATGAATGGTTTTGTCATTCAGTCACAGAAATAAAGAACAATAGCAAAATATAGCAGTGACATAATAAAATTCTCAGGTTAGGTTTCTTCCAGAAGAAAAATGAAAAAGGTTTTTAAACACAAATCTAAACATTGTATGAAAAAAAAAATTGTAGAGTTTGCCATAAAAATTGAGAGATAAAGCACACAATAAAGGCACATATACCTGTGTTGCAGCGGGGACTGAATAATTAAAACCAGAAAAGAAATAAGCGTTCATTCTAATGCTTGCTAAAATAAATAAATAAATAAATAAAATAAATGAGAGGGCTTTACCACAGATGGGTCGGCCAGAGACTGGGGAGAGACCAGTGGCTGGCATTCTTCAGGTGTTTCAGCTGAGCTGCTCAGAAGCAGCAATGCAAATAGCAGACTGCTGAGCCACAGGTTCATGATGACACTTAAGCTTCAGAGGGAATCTGTTGGAATAATGGAGAGAAAAATAATTCAGAAGTAACTTACTGAATTCTATAAGAGATTAAGGGGAGACACTCGACTTTTATACAATCTGATGTGTAAGAAGTCTGTGGACTTTCAAACTGCATAAATGTTTGTTTAAGTTTTTCCTTCTGGTATTTAAAAACAAACAAAAAGCAAATAAAGACACATTGCTCATTGCTGGGAAACTCGCCTGTTTTGTACGCCCAAATGGAAAAGCAAATAACTGAGGAACTGAACTGTAAGCCCAAATTACCTTGTAGTTCCTGAATATATACATGAAAATTGGGTGAGTAAAACACCCAAGCTGCATTAAGCCCAAGCTGCATCAGTTCAAACATGACTCAAAGTTGTTTTTTTATTCTTGAACATAATACGTCTTTTTTGAACAGCAGTAATAAAGACATGCTTGCTTGTTGTGGCTGCTTTGTCATGCTACATTTTTGACATGCTGCTATATTTGTGCTTTGCTGCTCACTATGTCCATAAAATGAACCACGTGGTTGAATTGTGGAGAATCTAAGCTTTCCAACGATGTCTAACATGTCTATATTGTAACCAGTTGATTGCATCAACTCACTCTAACGAACGCAATCCCTCACACTATGCATGCTTGTAGCGACAGTGGAGAGGGAAAACTCTTAAAGCCTTAAAAGTAGACAGGGTGTCTGCCTCACGGACTAAAACTGGTAGTTTATTTCAACAGGAGAGGAGCCTGATAACTAAAGCATCTTTCTCCCATTCTACTTTTTTCTTTATATTTTCTAGGAACTGCTAGTAAACCTGCAGATTGAGAGCGAAGTGCTCTGTTAGGAACAAAAGGAACAATCAGATCTCTGATATAAGATGGAGCTTGGCCATTTAAGGTGATTTAAGGCCATTTTTATGTGAGAAGGAGGATTTTAAATTCTATTCTTGATTTAACAGGAAGCCAATGAAGAGAAGCCAGGATAGGAGAGATATGATCTCTCTTTTTAATTTTCATCAGAACTCTGGCTGCAGCATTTTGGATCAGCTGAAGGCTTTTAACTACAGTTTGTGGACTTCCTGATAGTAAAGAATAACAATAGTCCAGCCTTAAAGCAACAAATGCATGGCCTAGCTTCTCAGCATCACCCCTTGACAGGATATTTCTAATTTTTTTGTAATATTTCGCAGATGAAAGAAGGAAATTCTAGAAACCTCTTTGATATGGGATTTAATTGAAAGATCCTGATAAAAAAACAAAAAAAACACCAAGATTTTTTACTTTATTATATGAAATCAGTTTAATCCCATCCAAATGAAGAGACTGACTAATCAGCTTATTTTTCAAAGACTCTGGTCCAAAGACTATAAATTCTGCTTTATCAGCATTCAGGAGCAGAAAGTTAAGAGTCATCCAGGTTTTTATGTCTTCGAGACATGCCTGTAATCTATGTAATGGGTTAGCTTCATCTGGATTTATAGACAGATATAGCTGGTATCATCAGCATAACAGTGAAAATTATTCCCACGCTGTTTAATAACTCTACCGATTGGGAGCATATATATAGTAAAGAGAATTGGTCCTAGCACTGATCCCTGTGGTCCCTTTGAGCATGAGAAAGATTTGTCATTAACATGAACAAACTGAAATCGATCAGATAAGATTTAAACCAGTCTAGTGCTGTTCCTTTAATTCCAACAAAATATTCAAGACTTTCTAAGAGAATATTATGATCAACTGTATCAAATGCAGCACTGAGATCCAACAACATTCTACAAATCTATTATTTGAGTCATTAGCAACTTTCACCAGAGCTGTTTCAGCACTACGATGAGCTCTAAAGCCAGACTGAAACTCTTCAAAAAGTTCATTATGGTGTAAGTGATTGCACACTTGTTTGGCCACTACTTTCTCAAGAATTTTAGAAAGGAAGAGGTCTATAATTGACCAAGTCATCTGGGTCAAGAGACAGTTTCTTAAGCAAAGGTTTAATTATAGCAACCTTAAAAGTCTTTGGTACATATACCTGTAACAGAGATAGATTAATCGCATCAAAAATGAAGGAGGAGATCACAGAGAACACCTCCTAAAATAAGCTGGTTGGAACAAGTTGAAGGCTTAACCCTCTCAGCACTGTTAAGCTTTTCCTTTGTCCGGTCTTATAAAACAATCAAAAAGCAAATAAAGACACATAAATAAAGATATCTGATGGGTTAAGGATTATCCTTTGTCCCATCTTAAATGAATCTCCTTCCAGTCCCACATTAACAACATCACCCGGTCTGCCTACTTCCATCTGCGTAACATCTCTCGTCTCCGTCCCTCCCTCACTCCCCAAGCTACCGCCATTCTTGTTCACAGTCTCATCACTTCATGCATCGATTACTGTAATTCACTTCGCTTTGGCCTTCCAAACAAGTCCCTCCAGAAACTACTTCTCCTCCAAAACTCTGCAGCAAGCCTGATCACTCGGACCCCCATTTCTCATCATATCACTCCCATCCTGCAGCAACTCCACTGGCTCCCCATCAAACAAAGAATCATCTTCAAACTCCTCCTAACTTCATTCAAGGCCCTCCACAGCTTGGCTCCATCTTACATCTCAGATCTCCTTCACGTTAACACCCCCACCCACTCCCTACGATCCTCCCACACCTTCCAGCTCTCCGTTCCCTCGGCCCGTCTGGTCACAATGAGGAACCGGGCATTTAGTCTCTCTGCTCCCCACCTCTGGAACTCCCTCCCTGCGGATCTCCGTACTCGGGACTACTTCCCTCTTTTCAAATCCAGAATCAAAACTTTCCTGTTCAGACAGTCTTATCCCATCTAGTTCATATGCATCACTCCAATGTTGTTTTCTTTCTTTTCTTCCTTTGGCTTTATTTTACTTCCTGCTGTTTTGTTTTCTGTGGCATCTTTATGCTTGTACTTTTTAGCTTCCTATTTTTAATGTTTTATCTGCCTGTACAGTGTCCTTGGGTGTTTTGATAAGGCGTTTTCAAATAAAACGTATTATTATTATTATGCTATATACTGGGTTTTTTTTTTTTTTTTGCTTTACTGATTTTGTTTCAGTCTTACAGATTGCATTTAAAGCATCTAAGGCATTTGTTTTGGCTTATAACCCATATAGAGATTGATTTCTTGATCCAAAGTCTAACTCCACCACCCATTTTTTCACTTAACCTCTTAATATGCACCTCATTGCTGGGAAATTCGCCTATTTTGCACGCCCAAATGGAAAAGCAAATAACTGAGGAACCTTCAGCCCAAATTACATGTTTGATCCCCTACAGAGATCGATTTCTTGATCCAAAGTCTAACTCCACCACCCACTGTTTTACTTGACCTCTTAATATGCACCTCATTGCTGGGAAATTCGCCTATTTGAAACTGTAAGCCGAAATTACATGTTTGATACATTATTTGAAAGCAAACACCTTGTAGTTTCTGAATATATACATGAAAATTGGGTGAGTAAAACACCCAAGCTGCATCAAGCCCAAGCTGCATCAGTTCAAACATGACTCAAAGTTGTTTTTTTATTCTTGAAAATAATACGTCTTTTTTGAACAGCAGTAATAAAGACATGCTTGCTTGTTGTGACTGCTTTGTCATGCTACATTTTCGACATGCTGCTATAATTGTGCTTTGGTGCTCACTACGTCCATAAAATGAACCAGGTGGTTGAATTGTGGACAATCTAAGCTTTCCAATGTCTAACATGTCTATAATGGTAAACATTTTACCAGGCTAATTTTCATGCATTCTGAGTTATTATTTGTAAACGCTTTAAAACGGTGGGTTCTGAGAGGTTCAATTCAATTCAGTTAAGTTTATTTATATTGCACCAATTAACAACATGTCATCTCAAGGCACTTTACAGTTCACCAGATCATACAGTCAAATTGATCCAGGGTTTTTTCTATCTAAGGAAAACCAGTTGATTGCATCAACTAACAAATGCAATACCTCACACTAAGCATGCTTGTAGCGACAGTGGAGAGGGAAAACTCCCTTTTAACAGGAAGAAACCTCCAGCAGAACCAGACTCAGTGTGAGCGACCATCTGCTGAGGCCGACTGGGGTTCAAGGAGGCAGAAGCAGTGATACAAAAAGCATCTGTAAAAGGCGGCCCTGTCCAGGAAACACACAGCCAGGCAGACGAGCTCCGAGCCAGCTCCCATGTCAGAGGATGAAGAGAGCACTTCCAGCAAGTCACAGTCAGAGAAACAGGACTAAACTGGAAAAACAGACCAATCTCCAGCATCTATAAACAAATGTGTTGATGGAAGCAGCACAGCTGATAGTTCTCTCCAGGATGGAGTCACAGCCAAACAGGAACAGACAAGGCAAAGCTACTATAAGAAAAGGCAGAGAGAGCAGAATGTTAGAGATTGAACTAACAGATTCTGCAGAGTGGGAGAATAGAGATAGAATGAAGAAGAATGATGAAATGGGGGTCCCTATGTCCTCCTGAAGTCTAAGCCTGTAGCAGCATAACTATAGAGATAGCTCAGGATAACCTGAGCCACTCTGACTATAAGCTTTATCAAAAAGGAAAGTTTTAAGCCTAGTTTTTAAAGTAGACAGGGTGCCTGCCTCACGGACTAAAACTGGTAAATTCTCAATTTAAATTCTATTCTTTAGATAAGGATTATCCTTTGTCCCATCTTAAATGAATATACTGGGTTTGTTTTGTTTTTTGCTTTGCTGATTTTTTTTTCTGTCTTACAGATTGCATTTAAAGCATTTAAGGCATTTGTTTTGGCTTATAACCCGTACAGAGATTGATTTCTTGATCCAAAGTCTAACGCCACCACCCACTATTTTACTTAAATTTTTTTTGGAAAATTTGTACAAGGAATTTCTGTGTCCCCTTTTTACTAACTGCAAAGTTTAGTTTGGTCTGTAGACATCGTTCTTGCCTGTTCTCTACCCATTATGTCTTCAGACTCCTGCTGGATTCTGCCGGATCCTCAACCTTGAAATTTCTTCCTGGAACCAACCTGGATTTCCCTTTTGCACCTGTTCGGATCTCTGATCTTCTGGTGCGTACTCCAATGAACCTCTCAAGTCTGCTCAAGTCTTCAGCATCTGGATCTCTTTGGGCAGCGTTTGTTGCATTGCATTGGGAGCTGTTCGGCTGAAATCCACCTCTTCCTCTGGGCACGGACTGAACTTTAAGATGTAGTTAGTGACTCACACGCACGTAATGATCCTGTGCCAGATTAATGTCGTCACTAACTTCTGTTTCCTAGGGTCCTGCCTTAGATGCCCTAGCTGGAACTACCAATCCGTCATTTTTAAATAAATGCTTTTTCAGTAATCATACCATCTGTCTGTCCTTGAATACTGGGTCCTCTGTTCTTGGCCTTGACAGGTTTATGTGGTAATGTGGCCTTTTTGTTTAGTTGCATGTATTCTAATTTTGGGATTTTCTTTATTTTTGAACTTGTTTGCTTGTTTTCAATTTTGTGTATTGCATGTTTTTGTTTGGATTTTGTTTGGAGGCCACATTGCCACTCACACCTGGACACGCCCACAGCAACGGCACAGGTGTTCCCAATCAACTAAGCAGCGTGCCGACTGGGACGCTGATTTAAAAAGGGCTACTGGTTGGTTGGGGAGAGACACACCTGACATGGGAAGGTTTGGTTGGGGAAGGCCGATCATGGAGGGAGCCGGACGGAGCGGGTGAAAGAGTGAAGCAGCGGGAGAGGTTTGGGGACTGACGGCAGGAGGCCCGCTGGAGCGAGGTGCAGAGACGCGCACCGGAGAGGAGCGCGCCGGAGAGAGAGACGCGCACCGGAGAGACGCGCACCGGAGAGAGAGACGCGCACCGGAGAGGAGCGCGCCGGAGAGACGCGCACCGGAGCATGAATCATTTGTTCAGGTTTTGCTGGAGTCTGACTCGGTTTGGTTGGTTCCATTCCATGGCAAAACAGACCGCTCATCCTGCATGTAAGTCTCGCAGAGATTTGAGTTATTCTCATCACTCCCGCTTATGTCATTGACATTTGATCCTCAACAATTATGGCAGCATATACCATTTTTCTCGTTGTAATATTCTATGTGGATCTTGTTACTGTTCTGTGTACTTTTAAAGACAACTAAGTTTTAACCTTCCTGATGTCCTCGAGTCAAAATGGCCCACTCTGTTAAAACCACCTTGAAAAAATCCACTAAATGCTATTTTTTTTTTATCTTGAACAGAAAAGATAGACATTTAACCTTGGGGAGGCACTGTGCAGTGCCTGGAGAGCAGTGTGGTGTTAAGGGTCTTGCTCAGAGAACCAGAGGTGCTGGCTCGGACCGGGTACTCTCAACCTTCTCAGAGTAGAACTGCATTGCTCTGACCACTAGGCCAACCGCCCCTCCAAGCTGTATGTAAGCTGTACAAAAAAGGTACACAGGTATTTGGGTAAAAAGCTCCCTTGAGGCAAACAGGATTTAAATTGAGGTCACAGAGTTATTTACAAACTGCAGGATGTTTTAGTTGTGTCTCAGATCAATCAGTAGCAGAAGTAAACAAGGCAAATCAGGTGGAGTTCTAGCAGACTTCAGAAGACCACATGTTTTTCTCCCAGAGGTTTTCTATGTGCTGCAAGCAGTTTTGAAACCACAAATTCTGTCTGTGCTGAAGCCATGAGTGTGCATTATAACGTTGACGAGGCTTCAGAGCTGATTTTCTCAGATTTCCAGCAAGACAACTCAGATTCAGTACAGGAAGTTGAGGATGTGTCCAAAGAAGATGATGAGGAATACAACCCAGAGCATGATGGATCATCTTCAGTAGAAAAAAACCTTGAAGCTGAAAGAGAAACTTTCATTTCAAAAAATGGCAAAATAACATGGTCCTGTGCAGCATAGGATCAACCTAGCAAGACATCATAAAGATGAGCCCAGGACCCACAAGGTATGCTGTTTCTCTGTTCTCTGTTCTCTGTTTTCATATTTGTAATAAAAGTTATTTTCACTATTGATTTCTTTGACTGTTTTCTGTGACATTGATGCTAAACACTGTGGCTAATGTATTTTGTCCAAAGGTCGTTGTCCTTTCCATCAGTACATGCTCACCAAGCCACCAAAATATGGAATCAAGTCATGGGTGGTTTGCAATGCCAAATCAAGCTATGCTTGGAAAAAATGGAAGTCTATACTGGAAAGCCGGCCAGCAGATGCCCAGAGAAGAATCAGGGGATCCGAGTTGTGCTTGATTTGACACAGGGTCTGAGGAATCACAATGTGAGATTAGACTTAGACAGATTTATTTTGTTATCTTGTATACACAAGTGTAAATAAAAATACATTGTAACAGCTCTCTAGACAATTTCATTTTCTTTAAAGTGCAGCCTTCAAAACAGTAAAAAAGACATAAAAATAATAAGTAATATAAACATATGACTGCATCATTACATTTCTAACATTTCAGGTTTTTTTTCTTGAGATGCTACAATTTCTTCACTTCTTATGAACTCAGGCAGCATCTCTTGAAAAGGAAGGATGGTACAGTTCGAAAGAACAAGCCTGAGCTTCCACCTGAACTGCTTGCATTAAAGGAGAGGGAGGTTTTCTCCTCAAAGTTTGCCTTCCAGCCCACCACAACTCTAGTTTCCTACCTTCCAAAGAAAAAGAAGAATGTAGTTCTGCTGAGCACACTGCAAACAGATGGTGACATTAGCAATAGTGAGGACAGGAAGCCAATCATCATCTTAGACTACAACTTCAAGAAAGTGGACAACCTAGATAAGATGATTTGGACATATAGCTGCAGAATGACTGCCCAGCTGGCCCCTGGTCATCTTCCACAACATCATTGATGTTTTCGCCTACAATGCCTTTGTAATTTGGAGTGAGATCAACCTGACCTGGATGTCTAATAAGCAGAACAAGAGTGTGTTCCTGGAGCAGCTAGGAAAGGCCCTTTTAACCCTACTACCTGAAAGAAGGAAACCTGCCCCCCCTCAAAAAAGCCTCAGCAGCATTTATGAAAGCTTTTCAGAGTACAGGAGCTCCTGATCACTCTGATGATCCATCTACAACCACTTTCCGAGCTAGGGCAACTAAGAGAAAGAGATGTCAGATCTGCCATCAAAAGAAGGACTGTAAAACAGATACTGTGTGCTGAAGGTGTAAGGAATACATCTGCAAAGGCTGTCCACTTGCATACTGGTCTATATATGCTTATTATTTGAATGGGTTCTGTTATTTTTCCATATTTCTGTATTGGCTATTGTCCTAAATTGTTCACTGGAGAAAAAAAGAAATTAATTGGGATTAATGAAATGCATTCAAAGCTTCTTTTTGCAATTTTCTTTGCAAAGAAATTTGTTTTTTCTTAAGCTACAGAAATTCAAGTGAGGAGGGAAATTTCAAGTATTTACACACTTTAATTTAATTAAGCTATGCAATATAGTTTTTATATGCATAAATCAAACAGAACACAATGGCAATTGCAGCACGGCTCCACTGGTGAAAGCAAAATCTGTTGGGCTCTCTTTTTGGCATCAAGACAATTATTCTTACTACCACGTCACCAGACAGGACACTGTTAAAAGAAATAAAAAAAAATAAAAATAGAATTTAATTAAGCTGCTTATATTGGGGGTGTAGTGAAAACGGGAAACGGGGTGTATACAGAAAAAGGACAACAAGAGGGAAAGGTATTGAATGGACTCTTGCTGTGGTGAAGGCATTAGAGATATAGCAATATTTGAATTTCTCATGACAATTACCTGTATCATTGTTACCACTTTTTTAGGGTGGCATCCACTACCTTCTAGGTGCATACCTGCTCATGTCAGCTTTAGGTCAGCGTTTGCCATTATTATTTTATTGCATTAAATTTCAACTTGATTAATAAAGGTACAACCCTAATCAGATATTTTTAGGAAGGATAAAGAACAAAAAAAAATATATATACATTTATTCCATAACATAATATGGCACAATATGACAATGGCCATTTTTGTTTTATTTAGTAGGTTAAAGGATTGTTTAACAATAAAGCATTTAATCAGTCTCGTAAATCATTCAGTTTGGATCTGCCGCCACCCCATGGCATTTCCTATCAGGATCTGGGTATCAGGACTTCACAACAAAAGCATAGGTGAAAAATGACATTATAGACTGCGGCTAAATTATCTTACCTGCAGTAGAATGTAGAATAAGGATCTTACCTGAAAACAACTGCAATTTAAGACAATAATGTAATATAAAACTATAAACTTGGAGATCTGCATGTTACCTAATTGGCCTCCAATGTTAAATGTTAGGCTTTTATTAATTTAGTGAAACCTTCAGACCTGCATTTAGCCTGATTACTTACACCTAGCTCGACATAGTGCCACCTGTTGAGCCCTTCTTGGCTATAGGGGACACTGATTAAGACATAATGCTGTCCTCTTGCTTGGTCAAGCTTGACTTTATGTCTTACCCTGGAATTTCTGAATTCAACTTTTGTTAAACCTTAGGTAGTACTCAGCAGCATCTTTTTATCAACCATCACCCAGGTAACTAATCCACATTCTGCAGACCGAATACTCAACTAATCATGGATAGGGAGCTAGAATTTGCTTATTTTAACACAACATGAAAAGCACCTTACACCATCAGTCATAACAAAATAAATGGTTCCCCCTGTGCTGAGGAAAATATCTTTTGGTGTTAAATGGAGAAAGCAAATCTGACCGAGTGTGGACAGTTGCATCATCGAGGTCAGTGGAGAGTGGCAGCTTTACTGTTCAGGCTGGCATAGCACAGAGATATTTTAATGCTTCACCACTATATGGGGGAAACTAAGAAAACAGGGATACGATTAATTAACTTCTTTAGTTTGCTTTAAACCAAACTCCCTGCAACACAATTAGCCTACTGAGCCTATGCAGTCAGTACTTGAACTCATTTGTCAGTCTTGTTATGACATTTCACAAGTCTGCAACAGACGGACAGAGACTATTTTTATTTTCCCACTAGATTGTTAATCTTTTTGTTGTTGTCTGTGTATGTTTTTACTCAGTCAGGCTTTTCATCATTGTATTTTACTTATTTTTCTCACTTTCATGGAAACCGACAATGTAAAAAAAAAAAAAAAAATCTGAGCAATATGTCAGCCATTTGGATCCATATTATAATCATGACCGTGTACTGTCAGAATATTAGCAGAAGAGTTTTTATGCACCATAACTTCAAAAACAAAATGCTTACAACATTTCCTGTGTGTCACAAAGAGTCACACTGAGAGATAGTTAAGCCTATAACCATCTATCTGAACCATAAGAAATCTAAATAGCACCGTCCAATGGCAGCCAACTGCTTTCCAAGGGGATGGGTTAAATGTAGAAAGTTCATTTCATTGCTCTTTACTTGTGACAGTGCAATAACAATAAAAGCTAGAAAAGAAAAAAAGAACAAGAGAGAGAATGACAACAACTATAAAAAATGAACTTGTGGAAATAAGGATCAAATTATAATATGGAAAATTCATTAAGATTATTGAATGTAGAAAGCTAGTCAGAAAAGGCACAGGCTTTAAGCTAGAGTGCTAAAGGATTGCAACAAACCGAAACATTGCCATACATTAATTTCATACAGTGCAGCTTTTGCAATAGCAATAACTTAGCACTAGATGGAGTTAGAGTTTAACCAATGATCCTAAATTTTAATAGAGGAAATAAAATGAAAAATGTAATGTAATTCCCTACACAGGAAAAAATCTAAATCTAGATAAGTCATTAGTTCTTAAAATAACTGCAATTGTTCTTGAATTTAGAAGGTAAAAGACATATTTTGTCAATGGAACAAGAAAATTTACATTTAAAATAAGAAAACACAATTACATTGTCTTATTTCAAGTGCATTTTATCTAAATACCTTATTCTAAGAGTAAAAATACTTATTCAATTGGCAAATCATCTGATTTACCTACTCAAATTAAGGGTAAATTCACTTAATTTGAGAAATGTGTACTTATTTCTAGATCGTTTTTCCAGTGTATATTGTCCCACAATGGGGACAGAGTTGAGAGTTAGACTTGACCTAAAACATGATCTCACTGCAGGAACCTAAGGAGGGAATGCATTTCATAAATGCCATTCACTGTTGGATATTAATGTCAGCCTTCCTTCTTATTGAAAGATACAGATAGATTCAAGACTCAAAGCTCAAATTTTTTGGAAAGATGCATGAAAAAAAAATGATTGCCAATAAAAAAAAGACTGTTTAATTACTATAATGCCCTTAGACAAGATTAATCATCCCATTGAATTCTAAAACTATGTACTTTAAATGAGGTGAACACTTGGATCTAGGTCAGACGGGCATTTGTTCCCTCTGACACCAGATCAGAGATCTACTCTTTTTTTCCTGTTTTATTTATTAATAGCTACTAACACTATGGTTAACAAATGTTACTTAAATCCAACAGTCGTGTGAGCTGTTTTGGGCTTTAGTTTTTTTTTTTTTTATCAGTTCTAAGTAGAAAATTGCAGTTTTACAGCACCAATACAATTTTAACCTTGAGTAAAAAGTCATATATCTTGGAGGACAGAATAATCAGAAACAAACAGGACATTTTTGAGTACTGGAATTGGACACAAGTTTAAAAAAAATGTATTCTAGGAAAAAACATCTGAAACATTCAAACAATTAGTCTCCAATGAATACAGCAGGGAAACACCTGCCTGAAACCACTTGCAAAGAAATGAGAAGTGGAGACAAGAAAAATGCTTTTTGTTACATTCACAACAAATGACGATAAATCACAAAAAAATGAGTTTTATTACTATTTTTGCTTGCTTTTTCCTTAGAGTCAACAGGAATATCAAAGTGTGGGAAAATCCACAGCTATGGAAAAATAAGAATTCAGAAGCCTGTATTAAAACTAATCTATTACGAAAGCTATAAAAGTTTTAATCCTTATGTACAATAATGAAGCCATTGTGAAAAAATAAAGAAAAAAAGCTGAACAGTAAGAAAAATAAGCAATTTTCTTCCAGCAAGTATTAAATAAAAATAGTATGAACAATGTTAGAGGAAGATTAGTGTCAGTTGTATTTTATATTCTTATTAGTCGTATCGGCGAGAAGGTATTATGGACTTAATGAGAGAGAGAAAAAACATTAGGATTCCCAGGGTTTATTTCCCGCTGAGTTGATGATGAATAAAACTGACTTTAATAGAGTTAAATTAACTCCTCATATTCTATTAGATTTTTTTTTCTCACAGCTGGAAGTGGTGCATCCAGGGCACAGGCCGAAGGTGATTGGTTGCTGCTGTCAGCTTTTTACTATCATGCATTCATTACCTCACATTCCCACAAGCCAAGAACTCCCAGACCAAAACTGTGAGTAAATTTAAATACATTCATAAAGCAGCAACAAGACAGAACACCAGATGAACCACAGATAATAAGAGATATTGATTTGTACAGGCTATTAATGATTTAAAGTAAATGTGAGTCTGAATAACAGAAAGTTAGTTTTACACTTGGTCATCAGCTGTGGTTAGATAATGTACTATGCAAAGGTTTCCAAGTCTAAAACGCAGGTCTAGGTTTATTATTTACAGTTAGACTGGTATTCATGACATAAACAGGTCTGCACCCTACTGGTTGTATCAGTGAAAATTGTATTTGGATATGTCTCATTTTACTAATAAAAAACATTGTAGCGAATTGTCATGAACAGGAGCCAGTGTTTTAAAGGCTAAATCTTTTTTTTTTCCAGTGTTTGCCGTTACTATTAGCACACTCAAAGTATTTCTCACATAAAATCTTAATATCAAAATACAATGGGTATGAGTGAATACGAAAAGCTCATTGAATATGAAAAGCTGTTATTAGATAATCTTTTTATTTATATAAAAAGGCATTCCAAAGTATTTTTGACACATGAAAACAGACACAAATGCAAATTTACTTTTTCTAGATTCAAAAACAGATCCTTCACGATCCTCATGACTCCTGGCAAAAATTTGTCTTTGGATCGACAAGACATGGTTGAACTTTTTAGAAGACTTTTATTCATCTTCTAGTCTACAGCTAAGTATTTCTGTAAGAAATAAAAACATTGCACCAACATTAACGTTAAACATTGTGGTTGTAATTTGATGGTGTTGGGCTGTGTTGCTGCTTCAGGACAAAGGCAATATACATGGAGTATGTTCTAGCAACAATTTCATATATTGAAATAAAGATTAAGTTATAGTTAGCATTAGCCGGTGACACATAATTTATTATTAAACTAGTTAAATCAGCTGAAAGTTGTTTGTGTGGTGCAATGATATCTGAATAAATTGGCTGTTTTTATTAGCTTAAATAAATAAATTAATAAGCAGCTGCAAATGTATGCTTTTGGTATGCTTCCATAGGAAAACTGTGGTGCAGCCCTAAACTGGGTGATCATTTGAAGCTTTATGTTGTACTGATCAGCATCAATTAACAAATAGATACATCCTCTGCATACTGTTAGCTTGCAAATGACAGAGTTCTTCTTTTACCCTCCCCTGCTGTGATCTTATCTCAGCTGAGAGTCAGGATGGCATGGTTCAAACAAAGAATGAGGGCTTTTAACTTTTAGACATTGAAAGATGCTATTTTCTACATAATTTAACATGGAAATAGTTCAGTCTAACTAAAAGTGGAAAAGGTCAAAGTCAGCCAGAGTTGGTGCTGGTGGAGAAAAAGACTGAATTAAAAATGAAATGACTGAAGCAGAAAGCGGGAATTAAACAGCTGTGACCGTTTGATCAATCAGAGACCTGAGCCCAGAAATTCTGGATAATCAAAGAAGATTTATTTCTCTAACAGAATACTATTTAAGTTCTGCAGAATATGTTAGTTAATTGATAAAGGTGTTCACTATATTTTTATGACACCCAGTGAATCCTATTAAAAAGAATGACCTTATTTTTGTAAACCTAAGATATCCTGCATCCAAGGGCATCTTCTTCTAGACTGGTAGTGGCAATGCTTGAAATTCACGTATATCAACTGGAGTATAACAGGAATCATTAGCATCAGTGGAGCATGTCGAGCAGAGATTCTCCCTTTATAAATTAAATCCTGTCACAACTGAATACATTTAAACTTACTGACCTGTTCCTTTTTTCACTTTTATGATCAGTAACCACCTCAGATTTTCTTGGAGTTTCATCTCCTTCATTAAAATGCTGTGCCCTCAGGTATAGCTTTGTCACTACAGGCATTATCAAGGTGTTGAATAAGCTAAGAGCGACATACACCATTGTAATCAAGAGGAAGCAAGACGAATGAGTTGAGATTCACTGGTCATGAAATGGTGGGTAACATCCTCTTGGTGTCGAGAATGTATGACCATGTTTGTCAACACTACCACAATAGTGTAGTGTTTTCTAACAAACTTGTGAACGTTTAGCTCTTGAAGAGGGGTAATAAACACGTCAACAAAATTGTTGGTACCCCTTGTTTGATGAAAGAAAAACCCACCAAGGTCACAGAAATGACTTGAAACTGAGCAAAGTAATGATAAATAAAAAAATCTATGAAAATGAGAGTCAGGTTCTGCTTTTCCACATGCTTCAGGAGAAATATAAAAAAAACAACTAATGAAATCGGCTTGGGAAAAAAAATTATGGCACCCTTAGAAAAGATGGAAAATACTATGACCAACAGCAATGTACCAAATATAAGGCTGACCCGCAAGTAACAACAGAAGCTCTCGTTATGGTATAGGCTAGCTTAATGGAACCCATTATGCGTCAGCGCCATATTGAATGGGTCTGTCGATGGTGACACCTGAATGGCTTACAGCTATTTTAAGTGGAAGCCAGATGTTTTGGCCTGTTTCATGTAGTGGCCAAATGTCAATGATTTAATTTAGCAAAGCTCCCCTGACATCATGTTCCTTTAAAACAATGGCTCAAACTCTTCCCGTCCTCTTTTCCCTTTTCCCTTTGGGTCTGTTAGGCGAGATACACCAGTCTTCACTTGATTTGTGATAATCACATTGATTTATGTTGCCTTACAGAAACTTGGTTTCAGCTCGAGGATAATGTGAGCATAAATGAGGATACTCCTTCTAGTTATTTAAATTTTTACATATCCAGAAATTCTGGGCGAAGAGGAGGAGTGGCGGCAGTCTTTCAGTCTTACTTACTGATTACTCCAAAGGCAGGTAATAATTAAGACTCTTTTGAACATTTAACCCTTAGTTCTCCTTATCCAAATTGCAAAGCAAGAAAACCACTTCTTTTTGTATGTTTGTATCATCCACCAGGCCCTTACTCTGAATTTTTAGATGAGTTTTTTCAGAGCTCCTCTCTGATTTGGTGTTAAATACTGACAGGGCATCATAGTGGGGAATTTTAACATCCATGCTGACATTGAAGCTGATAGATTAAGAGTAGCCTTTAATTCTATCTTAGATGCTACTGGCTTTGTTCAAAATGTGAATAGTCCCACACCTACTCATCTTCATACTTTGGACCCTGTGCTGACATATGTCATAGAATGTGAAGAAATAACAGTATTTCCTCACAACTTTGACCTCTCTTTTTAATAACCTTCAGGATTACATTAACAGAGAAGCATTCACTTTAGCAGACCATTATCACATAATGTAGTTATAAATTTTAAAGAATATGTTTCACTTTATTGCTTCCTTATGTTCGTAACAGAGAACTTCACTCTCAATCTACAGGTTTACTAGTGGTTCCTAGACTTTGTAAAACAAGAAATGGAGGCAGATCGTCTGTGAGACAGACATCCTGTCTACTTTTAAAGTTAGTCTTGAAACTTTCCTTTTATATAAAGCTCAGAGTTAGAGTGGCTGAGGTTATCCAGAGCTATCTCTATAGTTATGCTGCCATAGGCTGATACTGCTGAAGGACATAGGGACCCCTTTTCATCATTCTGCTTCCTTCTATCCCTAATTTCCCATTCTGCAGTATTTCTTAGTTAAACCTCTAAGTCTATGTTCTCTCTGCTTTTTCTCTCTTTTTCGTCACCTTTGTTTATAGATGATGGGGTAATAAGCTCAAAACGTAGGACCCAGAATTCTGGCAAGACAGACAGTGGGTAAATTCAAACCACTTATTAAAATCAACGTCGTGCTGCTGCTGGTCTGAGGTGGGCACTGGATTCTCAGCAGGAGTATAGATTCAGGTCAGTGACCTTTAAAATTCAAACATGGAACAACAATGAGCATTAAAGCCACCAACCTGGCAAAATTCAGTCCTAGCCCAGAAGAAGGAATGAAGTCCAGAGGAGTGGAATTCCATTGTTTGTTACAGAGCCGGTACCAGAGATCCAGAGGAGCAGCATCTTGCAGCAGCCAGAGCACACAGGGGAACAATTGGATCCAGTGTGCTTAATCCAAGCCTTGGTCAAAAGCCAGGTCCAAGGTCGACTTCAGGCGCAATCCAGGTAACAGCCTGGAAACACAGGACAGGCAAAACAGAGCAGAACAGGGGTGGCAAAATACTCAGAAATCTGTAGACAGAAACTGGTCGGGAACAGGCAGAACTAAACACAGGAAATGGTAGAGTTAGTATCGCTAGAGGCTAGAGTAATCTGGCTTAAATAGCAGCAGGAACATGTGGATCTAAGGAGAAATAATTAGCGTAGGGTGGAGCAAAGCAGAAGAGAGCAACAAGGAGGAAAACCCAGCCTTAAGGTACCAAGATCATGACAGTTGGAGCTTGGCCTGTTTTTCAGTGTAGTCCTGTTTCTCTGACTGTGATTAACTCTATGTGCCCTGTTTCATCCTCTGACACTGGCTGTGTATTTCTTGGACAGGGTTGCATGTGGAGCTAGTTGACAGTTGCCTTTTGTATCTCTTCTTCATTTTATGTCTGCTTCTATCTTATTAAATTCCTGTCAGCCTTGGTAGATGGCCACTCACACTGAGCCTGGTTCAAGTGGAGGTTTCTTCCTGTTAAAAGGAAGTTTTTCCTCTCCACTGTCAAGCATGCTTAGTGTAAGGGGTGCCTTCGAGTCAATGAGTATATACAATCAGCTGTTTTTCCTTAGATAGGAAACTTTGAATCAGTTTGACTGAATGTTCTGGCTGAATTGTAAAGTGCCTTGAGATGTTTTTCGCTTCTTCATTTAAATTACTTTAAATGCCAATAGGAAACGTGTAAGAGGCAGACTTGTTTGGAAGGCTAGTGGCTGATGGGAATCAACTGTTTTTGTGAGAGGATATCCTGGTGCTGATGAACCGCAGGCTCCTGCTTTGAGGTAAGAGTCCGAAAAGGTTTGTGTCCAGAGTAGCAGGTGTCAGCTGCAATCTTACCTGTTTACCTCTGGGTTCTTGGGGTGTGCAGTTTATTAAAGGGAGGAAAGATAATTATCCTCTGTGCAAAAGGAATGATATGCCACAGCCTGCTCTTGTCCCTTTTTATATCAGAAGCATCCACATGTTGGTCTAGAAAGAGATGATGGACTGAAATGCGCCATCGTTGTCTTAACTTTAGATGTTCCCAGTGAGATGGTGTCATCTTCTAACTTTAAGAGCTTGGCAACTGGTGACTACAGTTGCAGGTGTTGGCATATAGGCAGCAAATGAGGAGATTTAAGACATCAAACAAAAATAATATGCAGTTTACTAATAATTATAAAGCCAACTAGACAGAACACAAAAAGCACTATGATAACTGGATGTGCTCACTTTATATTTTTATCACTTTTCCCAAAAGTGTGATTTCACTGGTATAGGGTGTTAACAAATCTCTATTTTAAGCACAGGTTGCCATGGTAACTGTTGGATTAAAACTAAAAGCACCATTTTGTTACAACGTTTTTGTTACTTTAATGTTTGAACTAAGTTTGAAAATGAATAAAACAAATGTATTTGAAACCTAGATCTTGTGTGAGCTGTTAACCATGCCTGGTCCAGCATAGTGCAGCATAACTAATGTCTGAAATAGTTGGCCCTGAACCCTCTGGAGTTCAGTCAAAACTCCATTGATTCATAAAGCTAGTTACACAGGTTGAACATTCCCAAACTATATTTTTGTAATTTTAGATCCATTTCTAAAATTATGCTGTTGAGCAAATTATGTATCTTTCTACACAATGAGGTTTTCTTACGTATAAATGAAAACTTTTGGAATTGCATTTGGCAACCCAACCTAAGAACCCATTTTAAAACGATGGTATCATAAAAACCAGAGGTAATCAATGTCAAAGAAGCATTGTTTTTTCTTCCCTCATAGAACAATACCACCAATTATAACAGAATACAGTCTACATCTTACTGCAAGTGAATGAGTTAAATCAGTATGTACACTCAATGGCCACAAAGATCAAATCATGCAGCAACATGGAAGCGATTCAGTGCTTTTAGGCATCTTGTTACAAGTTGAAACAATCATCAGGGGAAAGAAATAGAATTAAAGGTTCTTCTACCAAGCATGGTTGTTTATGTATCAGGAGATGAGTTTTGTATCAACTGTTGAGAATCTGTAATG
The DNA here is from genome assembly GCF_016077235.1 of Cyprinodon tularosa. NCBI lineage: Eukaryota > Metazoa > Chordata > Actinopteri > Cyprinodontiformes > Cyprinodontidae > Cyprinodon > Cyprinodon tularosa. The sequence continues at coordinate 40,086 of NW_024037802.1, forward strand.
TGTAACCATTGAAGGTCTTCAGACAAATACCTATGGAAGAGAAAATGTCAGTGAACCATAGATGTGTCGACAAAAATATTGTTTCTTTACGTCAGAAGCGAAAATGTAGACTGGATCAAGATGTTTAAAAAATGACAGTTTCTTAAATTTCCACTTGTCACAAGAAATATATGTAGAAAGGTGACTCCTTTTTAATTTTAATTTATTTTAATTTTTCATTTTAATGTCACTCTAAAGGGTTAATGTGGCAGTGTGGCGCTCACAATTTGTGTTCTTAGAGCCAAAAACAATGCAAAAATAAACCAACAGATTTACTGTTGCAAAAAGAGCATTACTGCTTCAGCTATAAATGCTTGATATACTGCATACATCTACGGAAACATACTTTATTTCACAATATTTTCATTTGGATAGCAGCAGAAAAGAAAATGAAAAACTGAAAAGACAAGGCAGACAAGTCTTATAGCAGGGTTCCTCAAGGTACCTCGAGGTCCTCTGTCCCGGACCTTTTAGCACCTTCAGCTCACCTGAGTCACATTATAAGAGAAATAAATATAGTATAAGCTCAGTCAGCAGCTACCTACAATGGAGCAGATCTTGCAATGAGTGCAAAGACCCAAGACCCAAAGGTGCACTGCTCCCCTAAGGAGCATTCAGGCTTGGACAGGGTGAACCATGGAAGCACCTTTGAGACTTTGATTGGCTTCACAATCACAGGTTCCCGCTCGCTGCCATCGCTGAGTTCTCAGGATGTAAAAAAAAAAAATCAGATTGCCAACATCAGCAGGAAACCTCATAAAAATATTGGTTACAATTAACATAGTATTGCATTCTGACTGGTTAATTGGTTGGTTAAGATTAAACAAAACAACATGAAAACAAGGCTTTATCATGACATCAGTAGTTCAATAATTCCGGCTTCTGACAGTAGTATCCTGCCAGGGTGGAAGGACACTCTTTGGGCCCCATGCTGGGCATAATTTAAAGACTTCTCGATGTCACAAAGCTCAAATAACTGGTTTGACTGTATTCAAACAATATATCTTCTCTCCAGATCTCTATTCACTAGAGCAGTTTCTAAAATGTGGGACACAAAAGTTTCATCCAATTAAACTACCATGTAATACTATCATAATGATTTGAGTTTATCCTTTTATATGTGACCTTGAGTATCATTTGTTTTCTTGGAAGGTTTTTATTTGTTTCCTTCACTCTTGGTCCTGCTTTCCGCTAATCATCTAATCAGATCTGTCTATAGTTTACCCTTAGAGCTGGAAGGGTGTTGATTTTTATTAGACTACCAGGGAGCCAAAGTTTCTGTGCTGTCAATAAGTTTTCACCCTCAGCTCTTAGGATTGTTACTAATATGCATTTACAATTTTTATCTCTCTTTCAATGAGCTATTACTTAAAGTGTTATCAGGTAATGTTCTCTGTGTAATGTTCTCTTTATTTTTATTATGAAACTTCTGTAGTGAAGCTTTGTAAATACATACATGAGAGGAAAACACCATATTATGATTTAATGTATTTTAATAAATAGCATATTGGATAAAAAAATGAAGAATATAAATAGAACTATAAAAAAACCCAGTGTAGAACTCATCCACATTTTAGCTCTATTAATAAATTGTTCTTTTAATCATTGTTGATATGTAAAAGACTATATTTTTATAACAAAAAAAGATATAAGTTTGATGAAAAGGCTTTTTTAAACTGGAAAATTCAGAAGCCATTTTTTTCTATTGTAACATGGTTATTGGAGATTTTTTTAATCTTTAAACATGGAACAGATAACGGAGAAGTCATTTGTCATTAACGCTAAATGTGAAAACATTTGGCAGATGGTACAGGAATATATGTCACTAATATTGTCTCGAGGTGGTGTGAATTTTACTGTTAAACCTGGATAAAGGGAGAATTGGCTATGATTAAAAAAAACAGCTTTAATGTCTGTCAAAGAGGGCAGCCGTATAGTGAAGCTATTTGCTTTAAACAGATCCTTTATATAACATTTTTCATTTGCAACAGTTCAGGTTTCCTGCTGTCTCCCATTGGCCGACCAGAACTGGTTCAGGGAACCAGTCAGATCAACCTTCCTTCTTAAAATTTGGCAGAGTTGAGAAGTACTGAAACCCCCCTTTATGTTTGCACTAGCGGGCTGTAATTTGTCTCCACCCATCCGCCATCTGTCAGCCTTCATGTATGACTCACTCATGCAGATTATGGAAATACAGGCTAATATTAACTCTCCATATGTACATCTCGAGAAAAGCTGTTTCAATACAAAAATAATTCAACTATCTTTAAGAGCAGATTTTCTTGGTTTCACAGAGGCCCTCCTGGATTTTCCTGGAGAACACAAAAACAGAAGGGAAGAAGCAGAGCAAAAAGCATTGACAAACACTAAAGATCCAGCAGGAACTTTTATTTCTCTACAAAAACAAATGTGCAGCCCCATACAGACATCAAAGGCAGGGAAGTTAATCTACTCCTTAGTTTTGATGTAACAACTTGCAACCACTTGGATAATGTACTGAAGCTCATTTCACACATTGGCACACAATCTGCATATCACTTACTATGTATAAAACAGCAAATTGAAGCAACATCTGAGAGATTAATCCATAACACATTTATTTAGAAATCAAAATCGTTGAAAGGATTTCAAAAATATTCCTATCATCTTCTGCAGGCTCTGAACATCTAACCTTGAAAATATGACAAACTAACTGAATAAAAGAATAAAAGTTTGTTTTCAACTTTTACATGCATCCTATTAATTGGTTTTATTTGATTAACTGAGTTTATTTGATTCAAAGATTTATTATTTGATCAATTTAAAGCTTTACTTATAACCACATATAAAACATTTTCTTCATGCTGTGAAATTTTATCTTTAAGCTTCTGGTGGTAACATTTATCCAGTAATTTGACCATTAAAGACTTCTGTAAAAAATACACAAGCAGTTATGTATTTTAGAAAAAGCTGTGAACGACTGTAGTTATCTGTACCTTCTGACGTATTTACTTTCTTTTTACATAACTTTGTTTAAATCTACTACATTTTTCTGTATTACTTGTTCTCATACTTAAAAAAAAATTGCCTATAAAGCAACTATTCTAACTTTTTCTAAAAAAATACAACATAATTAAGTGAAGCATAAAAAAAAATTAAGTCATTGTTTTCTGACTTTTTGATAAAACTTCTAAGAGAATTTCACAGTTGTCACCAGATAGAGAAACACTGCGGAGAAAAGGACACATGATTTGTACAAAAACCCTGAAAACATTGAGCTAAAATTTATAGCCTACTTGCTTGTTCGTACACTGTATGAAACAACTTTCAAAGCCACAACACATGAAAAGACCAGAGTGAACAGTTCATTATTTAGTTGTCAAAAAACACAATCAAAACAACAAACTTCACTGTTTCATTTCCAAAGAGGTAGTTTAAGGAAAAATCCACCTTTCAGCCCCCTGGAAACAAAAATGCAGTTTTCTTCAGGCTTAAAATCATCAGGTATATTTCAATTTGACAGAAGTAGCTACAGCTTGAAGCTGAAAGTCGAGCAGCAAACAATGGCTTTACACGAGCATAAGATCTGCTTAAACAGGTTGCCAACAACAAAGGGTATATCAGTGGAAGGAACAGAGAAATAAAAGCTAAATCTCACAAATTCCTTCCTGTGTAGATTAGCACTAGCATTAGCCACAAGCCTGAAAAAAATTATGCTGCTAGAGCTACAGGAAATCGTAGATTATTCATATTTTAAAACTTTAATAATTTGTTAATGGTAAGGACCTGTATGACTATCTGATCTGCAGTTTGAATCTTGAGGGCAACTTATCAACAATCTGTTGTCATATTGATTTTAGTCATGGAAGCCTAATTATTGTATAGTATAGAGGAGATTTGTTTTGGTGAAACGAAGCGGGAGCCCTGTTTGCTCTATTGTTCAGGCACCTATGGTGTTTCCTGTCTTGTAACCTGTCATGTTCTTGGCGCTGATGGCTGGCTTAATTGCTCATTCCATTCACCTGTCTAACTCGGCCTGGTTGCTCATTACCAATCATCTTATCCTACTGTTCCAGCTCCTATTTATGCTGCCTGTTTTCCAGCCATCAGTGCCAGATTGTTCGAACCGAGTGTGAGAAGTGTCTAGCGTACCCTGTTGTGTTTCTGACTGCCTGATCCTGACATGTTTCTGCCTCTGGATTCCTGAGTTTGGTTTGCTCCTGTTCCAGTTGGTTTCTGCCTGTTCCCTATGTCTACACTGCTGTTTGAACTCAGTCTGTTAACAACCTTGGATCTGTCCACTCACCCTGACTGGGATTATCCTATTTGTACCTCTGTCACTCTCTGATCTTCTGGTTTGGATCCCTGCTTCGTCATTACCATTAGCATCTCTATGATTTCGGAATTCTTGACGATTTTCTTTACTCAAACTTGAGTGGTGGTTTCGATAAGATGTAAGGCTTATGCTACAGGTACATTCTTTTAACATTGGTAATTAACATATTTCTCAAGTCTTTTTCAAAAGTCATTTTTACAATATCATAAAATATTTTAAAAGATTATGATGCTTACATATCAATAAAACACTTAGTGTGAGTTTTGGACTACAAAATTATTTGCCAGGGTCTCTGCAGTCAGTAATCTAGCAAACATTTTGTCAAAATATTTTCAAAAGTTATTTACACAAGGACTATTCTGAAAGCAACTCAAAGGGTAGATGATTAGTTTGGGGACAAAGCAATCTACCGGTTTGCAAATCAATGTTTAATATTAAGCCATTTTATATTCTAATCCCCTTTTTGTTGTTTGCACGTATCTGTTTGTATATTTAGACAAACATAGATTTCTAAAATCTATTTCTCTATCGATTTTGGTCTTACTGAGGTTTATCCTTCCTCAGGACTCAGTTACGATCACAGTTACACACAAACAGCCCACTTCATAGACTGTACTTTACTCTATTTTATGTACACACTACATACTACTCTTCTATAAACACGTATTTCTTTTAGATCTTTAAATTTTTTTTCCCCTGCATATTACGTGCTCCTTCAAAATCATGTAATGGTTTATAGTGACAATAATGATCTTGATTATATTGTATCTTCTAAAAACCACAGTCTTTTATTATTTCATTGTAGTACCTTTATCCATCTACAGCCTCAGACCTTCTGACACCTCCAGCCTCCAACCTTTTTCCAACAGACCCCAATTATTCTGCTTATGTTTCTGGGTGGATTTTTCCTTCAGACACTGTTTGGAAGTAAAGACGCCTCAAATAAGCCAAGAGCCTGGGGGCAAAGTTCACATATAAAACTGTAACCATCCCCGAAGTTAAGCACAAACACACACATGGTATAAACAAACACCTAGCTGAGACGCATTTCCCTATCCTGACTCCCTTAAAGGGTAAAAAACATCAGAAAGAGCACTGCTTGAGTTTCTAATACTATGTAAACAGACTTAGTGTAAGGCAAAGAGGAAGAGGGGATAAGGATAAGGAGTGAAAGTGTGCAAAGGGAGAGAGTGGATAAGGCTGTGGGAGGAGAAAAGACTGGTGAGGAAGGAAGAGTAAGGTGCGGATGGTTGAAAGGCAGACGGCAGATTTAAAGGACTTAAAGACAAAGTTTGACAGAGAACTTGAACTGTACAGAAAAAATCTAGACCTAACTAAAACTATTTTTTTTTCATCTAGCCAAGTATAAAAAAATATTTTCCCTTACAGCCTTTACTGATTCAAATTAGAGTGCAATTAACATGAAAGTACTGAAATAAGTTTTACATTCTTAGGGGCTTAAAAGGCTAAAATTGATGATATCCCATCTTGCAAATGTTGGATGAATTTTAAATGATTATACAGTACTGTTAGTATTCATTGTTGCTGAAGAAATGATCTAGAGCTATCTTGAAAGGTAATTTTGAAAGATCCCCTTTACTGTCAGAAAGCTGCATTCTCTGCATGCTTTTAGAGCCCCTTTGCTTCCTTACAATTAAAGGCTTGACTACTGTTCACCATTGCTTTGATTTTTTGGATTTAGATTTTTTTGGGCAGGAATTTGATAAATTTAATGCCAAGACGAAGCCATTTCTTAGAGCTGTTATAGAACAACTAGGATCTGGCAACACCTGAGCTTCATCTCATGCAAAATAATCCTCCTACTCGTGTTGGTGCAAAATACTTTTGTGTTGACGTTGGAACATTACTCAGAAGTAAATATTCAGATATTTTTCACCAGCTATAATTCATAAAACAATTATTTATATACTATACATTTTTCAATGAAAAAAACCCCAAACTTTTAACCTGAAAAAAAAAGTCTTAGCTATGGCCTTTAATGGCTGGTTTACTGCATGCTTTAGATGTGAACCTGCTCCAACACTGCAGATTGAAATGGTTTAATTACATCTCAGCAGGCGATCAGAATCTAGCTGAGCATGTATCGTTCATCTACTTATGGTGTGTTCACCCAGGAAAACATGTAAATGTGAAGGACAATGTATTTATAATTATTACAGATTTTGGAGGTGTTTCTTATCAGTAAAACAGAAAAACCTAATGAACCCCCTGGGACCAACGTAACTGTGTCCACAGGTTGAGGCTAATAAATAGTTTTTCAATTGTGGCTTAAAGTAGAAATTAATATTAGTACTACTTACCAAGGCAGCTTTTACAGTTTTAAAAAATTATTTTCAATGGGGGTTGAGCAATCTTATGTGGAACTCTAGAGATTCATTTCAGTGGTTTTCTTTAACTTTAAATTAATTAACGGTTAATCTGTTACAAAGGAGACCCAGACACCAACTTTGGAAAATTACCAGAGTGGTTTTCCAAAGTGTAATTCATGAGGTCCATCTATGAAAGCTTGGAGGAAATTTTTATGTCTTAATAAATCTCATTAATGCTGTGTATTTTTATTATTTTGTGATCTATCAGAACATTTTTAATCCCTAAAGCAAAATTATACTTGTTTTTGTTTGATACAAAACTTTACCTGGATTTATAGTACCGTACTCTCCTTGCTTTAAGATTGTTTTTAATAGGCAGACTCTTTTCTGATATTTTATTTTAAACAAAAAGAAATTAGCAACTGTGAAATTCTACAGGATCAAAAATGTTGTGAAATATAAGAGTAGCACTGTATTTCTTAAATTGATTATCTAGAAAGCGTAGCAATTAGTACCGTGTTGCTTAATTCTTTCTTACAGTACAAGAGCTGTGTACCTTTTATCAGAGTAAATAAGGGCAAGATAAACCACTTTTTGTCTTACCTGACATATGATTCTGATGACCTTTCAGATAGAATCAAAAAAGTTCAAATTTAACCCAAAGTAAAACACTGAAGAGAAGCTGTCTCACTGATAGTAACGTGCAACCTAAGCACACCGTGTGGCTGTATTTATCATTACTTCCCCACAATGCAACACAAACAACTGTCCGCTGTCTTAAAGCACCTTACTCCAACTTCAATAAAAACCTCCACACAGACTTTTTTCGTTCTGCAGGAGCTGACAGCAGAGTAATGAGAGTTTTAGCTCTTTCAAGGGGAGACAGTCGCTAGAGAAAGTGAAAAGATAAGACAGTGAGACGTCTTGGAGAATTATTTTCTGCCTTTATCACCATTTTACTCCTTTATGAGCTTTAGCAACTCAAATGTATTTACCTGTCAAGGTGGTAAAGCCATCCAAGATTAAAAAAATCCAATGAAAGTGCAAGGAGAGGGAAGAGATAAAGTAAGTAAAGGTATTTGGCCACGGGGATGGAGGAACAGAGGGGGAAGGGAGGAATAGGTTTAGTTTGGCAGTGAAACGCTGGGAGAGTCAGCATTAGAGTTTGTGCAGCGCGGTATATCCTCTGCATTAGTATGTGTGTGTTTACAAGACAGGCATGTGAAGTGACCGTGGACTATGGTATTATGTGTGTCTCATACTGTAGTAAAGGATAAAATCCAAGTTTCTGAAGTACATGTAGAGTGGAAATAAAAAGCCCATTAACCCCTGTTTAAATTCTTCTTTTTTTTTTCATTAGAAAAATTATTTCTGAACTTTTTCCACTGTTGATGTGACATGTAACCTCTGTAAATGAATTAAAGAACAACCAGAAATCGTGCTGTGGGTAACTTATTAATATACCCAGAATTAACCAATACCTTAAAATGTATGTTAAATAGAAATCGTCACCCTCATCACTTTAAAAGTCTTTTCTTAAGCCCAAATATAGCTTTACTATTCTCACAAGCTTTTCTAATCAGATTTCAAAGCAAGTAGAAAGATCCATAGAGAGTTTTCAAAGAATCAGAGGAACCTTACTGCAAAGGTATTCAGGGGGAGACAACAAAATAATTTCCAAAGCATTTCAGCATAATCAAAAATTTCAAAAAATAGAAAATGATTTAGAAATTACAAACAACTGGACACTCCTCTAGGAGAGATTACGTAAAGAAAACCAGTCAAAGATCTAAGCAAGGACACAGGACATAAGAAGACCAACATAAATTTCTGACATCTAATAAGCGTATATGATTGGTCCCTCAGATGAAGTTCCAACATGTAAGGCCTTTTCTTATAAATTAATAAAAGACAAGCCTTGCTAAATTTAGCTTAAACACATTAAAGGTCTACCAGAAGCATATGGGAGAATGTGTCAAACTCTCATGAATTAAACTTTTCAAATGACTAACAAATACTGTGTGCTTGGCACCAAGAATACACTACACTGCATATCAACTCCTCCACACAGACAAACAAACCAATTAAAAGTGGAAAAGTTCTCAAATGATTTTTGTTGCTCCCATGTTTTGCATGGAAAAAAGTGGCTTTTAAACAGTAGTTTGTAGACTTTTTCACTCTCTGGATCCTGACATTTTTTTTTAACTAAAATATACTCCCTCTTTTGACCATACATGCAAAAACATAAATATATTGTTTAAAGCAGAGCTTTTGTTGGAAAAGTATTACAATATATGTAACTAACAACAGGCAGTTTTAAGAGAATGTTTGACTGAATATATTGACTGAGAATGTTTGGTACCTAGAGAATTTACACTATGATATTTTGGATGAAACCAACTTCAAAATAATTTTTTTTTCTGACAATTTAACTCATAACCTATTAAAACTTAATAGTAAAAAATATTGAAACATATACAGTAATATGTAGACTTTCCTAAACAAAGCGGGTGATATAGCTCCTATTAACCCAATATGATGACATCATAAACAGTCATTAAAGAGCAATTAGAGGCCTTGAGTTAATGACAGAGAAAAACAGTGATTTCTTCAGTAATTAAATTCAAGAATGTGTATAAAAATGTTCACTGGTTACCACTTGTAATCTAAAGACACCCTGATGGGAGGGTGGAGATGTATGAATAAATGAATGAATAAATGAATAAATAAATAGTTTCTTATTCCATCTATGATTTGGCTGAACTCTCTGCCAGGATTGACAGGAGGAGCTCCAGATCTCAAGAATAATGATAAAAAAAACCTTTCTGCAACTCTTAACAAAATAAAATTCTCTCATAATTCAAGTTGATAAAATTTCATATCCTGTATTCCACCTGATAATGCTGATTTCAATCAGCAAAGGCTCTGATAAGGGTAGGAAAACAGTCTCGATATCCCTCTGAGAGGAAATTAAAAAAAGAAGAAAATGAAAATTATTCTTTAAAACGTAAGTCGGTGTTCCTTTTTTTTCCCCCTTAAGGCAAAAGTTCGGTCACCTTCTTTGCAGTGAGGAACCCCTCAAGAGATCTTCAGAAATCTAAAGATTTACCAAGCATAGAGAAGTTCGGGTCCTGCTGAAGAGGTGGAGGAGGAGGGATGAACATTGCTCCAGGCTTTCTGATGATCTGCAGAGAATAAAAACTAAAAGTGGGTTTCAGTCAGGTTTAGGACCCCACTTTAGAGCATGTGTCCCATCTGCAGTGGTCTATAATTAAAGTTGATCTGAGCTCTATAAAAAATACAACAAAAATCTGTTAATTGTTTTCAGCTTTGCCCTGTGATGTCTTCATCCACTCAGGAAATAACTTCCCCACCTTCCAGCAGTCACACCTCCTTGCAGTAAAAAGCCCAGAGGAGAGATGCATTCTATTTTCCTTCTGATCTTTATTCCAACTTCAAACCTTTGCTCTTCTCCGGGGGGCTTTCAGTTCTGAGATTTGACAGGGGACCTCCAACCATGAGGAGGCCCATTACAGCAGAATGTGTGCACGTCGCCTGAGGGGGCCCCTGCTGCAACAGAGAAACGGATACACATCACTGCAGCTCTGCTGCTCCAGCAATTGCATCTTAGAATTCTAAAATATATCAAAGCCTCATAAACCAAAAGAACTGCTGGTCTGGTGATGCTGGAGGTGCATTCATATCTAAAGCAAAAGGGAAAATTTATCTATTGAGAACCCATTTCAATTTATGCCATCAAGGTAGTATAGGATAATGTTTTGGTTTTTCTTAAAATGAAACCCTGGGATAATTTTTTATAAAGCTGTGTCTCATGTATGTACAGAGACATAGATTTAGCTATTACTGCCAGTATTATCTACTTTATTTTTATGTCAAATAGAAGGAACATGTAGATTATCATTATTAAATAAAACAATCAATAGTATTGTTGCTACAAGTAGCTCTATTCACTTTTTTGCTAGTCCCCCCCCCCCGCCCCCCCCCCCCCCCATGGAAAAAAACCCTTGCTAACTGCTTCTCTGTTTAATTGTCTCTTGTTAAATTCACTTTGATTGAAAAATACTTTATTAATCTCAATGGGGAAATTTTCCTGAATAGAGCTGGCTGAGTGGAGTGGGGTTGATTTAGAAGACCCCCAGCAAATGCCGCAAAAGAGATGCTGACCACTATGCTTAGCTGTGTCTCCTTCCTAAATGTAGCTTGTGGTTAAGCTTTGCCTTTACTGATTGTGCAATCTCTTTATGTTTATTTTCTATAAAAAAGTGCCCAAAGGAAATGCCTTTGAATGTAGCGGTATCTTTCCTGGATGGATACACAGTCACTGATAGATTTATTGTAATCACTGACTTTTTGTGTCCTTTTTCTCAAATGAAAGCATCCCGTGTTTTGTTTTCTGTGATAATCGGTATACCACTTATTTTTCCTCAACAGACTTTTTGCTTCTGTGCTCTTGTTTGGGGGAATAATTTTCACTGTTATGCTGATGACACCAAGCAATATTTGACTCAAATTTCTTCTATCAAATCTAGGGTTAAAATTTAAAATCCTCCTTCTCAAAAATACAGGCCTAAATAACCAAACTCTATCTTATGTCAGATTTGTTCCTTATATTCTTAACGGCGCACTTCAGGTTTACTAGTGGCTCCTAGAATTCCTAAAAGTAGAATAAGAGGCAGATCTTTTAGTTATCAGGCTCCTCTCCTGTGGAACCAACTACCGGTTTGATGCAGGCACCCTGTCTACTAATAAGACTAGAATAGATCTTTTATTTTTAATAAAGCATGTATTTGTAGTGCTCACGTAATCCTGAGCTATCTCTAAAGTCATGCTACTATAGACTTAGACTGCTGGAGGACATAGAGACCCTTTTTCATTTATCTGCTTTATTCTATTTCTATTCTCCCAGCCTGCAGAATTTGTAAGTCCAAACCCTAACCTTATTTTATCTCTGCCATTTTTTTTATCATAGTAGATTTATCTGGTGTGGTCCTGTTTTGTTGGGAGACCATTCTGGATGGAAAAAATAGTTGGGCTGTTGCCTTCAACAACCTCAATAGATGATAGTGTTTGCTGTGACCAGTTGTATGTGCTCTCTTTTATAGCTTATCTTGCTTAATTGTTTATTTTCTAGACAGAGCCACGTATGCAGCTAATAGTCAGTGTTGGGCACGTTACTTTGAAAAAGTAATTAGTTATAGTTACTAGTTACTTCTACCAAAAAGTAACTGAGTTACTCCACAATAAAAGTAACTAGTTACTAGTAAAAGTCACTATTGCGTTACTTTTGCGTTTCTTGCCCCCGTAACCCTCACCACCCGGCCCCCACCTTCTCCCCGTGTATTTCCAAAGCCAGCTGAATAGAGGGGATGACAAAGACAAGAACCTGCAGAGAGTTTAGCATTTATTGCAACTCAACGTAAATGACATCAGGGGGGAACGCCATGTGAAGTTTTTTAACAGGGCATTCAGATCTGGTGAGTATATGAAATTAATAACTGGGGATGTCTAATTCTGAAATCCTGTGTGTTTGGGTTGTTATAGATACTGTAACATCTATCTATCCATCTATCTATCTAGATCTATACTCTGCGTGTGACATAAAATATGGATCTCCATCCCTGCCACAAAGGCCATCAAATAATGTTTAAAATAAAAAATACAGTAGGTTGAAAAGGCAGGGCATCCATCCATCCATCCATCCATCCAGATTTCTCCCTTTCATTTGATCGTTCACGCTCTCCATAGTTCCCCTGTGGCGTGAGCACAGGGCGACTGTTGCGCGCCTTTAGCGAACATGCGCATTTCCTGTCGCTTGCGCGGTGACTCTTGCCGCCTGCGCTGTGCGGAGATGCAGAGGAAACCGTATCTGATGGGGAAACGCAGCTCGACGTGACACCTGTATTTCCATGTGGAAAACGCTGTTTGCTGCTGGAGTCATCCTCACTCTCAATCTCTCTGTGTGTGCTGTACGTTAACACCCACCAGAAGAAACACCCACCTACCCAACTGACAGACGGAATCTCACTATACATCAGCCATTCTCATCCTCCCCTCTCTCATGACCAGGCGCGCACCTCTGGATGACCTAAAAAATTATCTTTAATATCTCTTAAACAAAAGTAGCACAAACAATATTTTTTTTCTGCACAAATCTGCACTAATGTTGTACTAACCATTCAGTCTATTTGCAGAGTTTTTTGACGTGGGTGGGGTGTCAGCTTCACGCAGCTGCGCACGAGTCCTATCATGAAAAAAGGATCAATGTGCGACCTGAGTAACGCGCAGTAACGGGGTGTCTGCAATGGTAACTGCGTTATAGTTACAGTCAAAGTAATTAGTTAGATTACTCGTTACTAAAACAAGGTAACGGCGTTAGTAACGCCGTTACTTTCAACGCCGTTAGTCCCATCACTGCTAATAGTCCATTACATTTTCTAACATAGAACATACAATTTCTAGATCAGTGCTTCTTTGTACCTTTGTATGTCTGCTTCTGTCTTCTTGAACCCCAAGTTGGCCTCAGCAGAAGTCTGCTCACACTGAGCCTGGATCTGCAGGTTTATTCCTGTTAAAAGTACTTTTTTCTCTCAACTGTCACAGCATGCATGCATACATGTGTTCCTCAGGAGCAGCAGTTCTCAAACTTGCTCTGTAAGTAACCTGTTTTATTGTTTTTTTTAACAGTAAGTGCCTCTTTTAGATGTTTCAACACACCTGATTCAAATGTTGCCATATGGTTATCCAGGAGGAGCAAAGTTTATGACTGGACTTAGTTAGCTGGGTTTCCTTGGTTAGAAATCTTTTAACCAACCTGACTGTATGATGTAGTTGAATTGTGTCTGTAAGATGTCATGATATGACATTTGCTGTGAAATGGTGCTATATGAAAAAACTCAACTGAATTGAAATTGTTTTTTTACTGCAATGGTAAGTACACATGAAAAGTACTTCTGTATTTACCCATGTTTCCTTCCTAGTTGGAGTACTAACTGAGCACTGTAGTCATTGACTTATAGAGTTGTTGTATCCATTAACTTTAGGTAGTCTCTTTGTATTTCTTTCCCATAGAACTTTTGCATGGCAAAGTAATTTTGTGTTTTTTAAATATAATTTCTGCTTAATTTTGAATTTGTTGCAGAAAATGGCTGCTCATTTTAAGCCTGTTCAGATGGATTTATCTGTGCTGGGTTATTCCTATAAAAAAATGGGGTTCCTTTCCACTGTTGCTGCAATTGATTGAGCTTCCTTAGAAATATATTTTTTCTGACGTTAAACATTTGAAATTGTGTTTATTGTGTTCTGCATTTTTTCAGACTGAACAAGATTGGATTTTTATGTATTTAGTCTGTTTTTAAATCAGTTTGAGCCACAGCAGATAAATATTTAATGTATGCTATGTTATCCATGAGGACATCTGTACTGCTAGAATCTCAAAGTGGATTGTAATGTGATACATAAAAAGTTTTTCAGATAGATAACGCTGTGAAAACAAATGTAATATTGTTGGATTCCATTTTCAGTTCACTGGAACAAGTTTGCTTGATATAAAAATACTCATAAAACTTTGATGAAATATTCAGTCTGTACGATGCTTCATGATGTCTATTGTTCAAATGCGTTGTTGGTTATGGGATTTCCAAGAATAATAATATATGTTTATTCAAATAGATGGATGGGAAAGTTTGACTGAAATTCAATTCACTTTCAATTCCTTTCAGTTTATTTTACTTTGCAGATTCAGAGCCAATGTTATCTCAAGGCACTTCACAAAGACTTTTTAATCAAACCGTATAGACAGATTGGGTAAAAGTTTTCTATTCAAGGAAACCCAGCTGATCGTGTCAGACCATTGACTTTACAGATGAGCATGTGGAAAAAGTAGACATTCGCTTAAATAGTTTCGTTGACTCGACAGCAGCCCCTCACAGCAAGCATGCATGTAGCAACAGAGGAGAGGAAAACTCCCATTTAACAGGAGGATTCTAGGCTTGTGAAGAGAGGCAGATACGGCAAAGGGACACAGAAGGGCTGATCTATTTATCATTTCTATGTTACAGTAAGTATCGGGTGTCTAAAGTTGGTCTAAAAGTTGAAAAAGAGCACATACAGGTACCTGCATCATCAAGTATTTCAGAATATATAAATGACTAGAATGAAAGTCAAACATTCTTATGGTTGACTCATAGAACATAGTAAGCTTTTCTTAAAGTTACTTCACATCTTCAAGAAATCTTTGAGCAAAACAAGCTGATTAGAGACTTAAACCCAAAGCACACCTGACCTTATATCTGTCCCAACAAAAAGCTATATTAGACCATTAATACAATTGATATCTCCATTTTGGCAGTTCTGCTCAACATGTATACTTTAGCCTTCATATTTGATGGAGAACCAAGAAGAAGAAAGTTTTTTAAACATGTCTTACTAAGTTCCAAAAAAGTAAAAAAAAACAACAATCCACTGGACTTTGTTTCCTAGTTTGAAGAAGTTTCGCTTCCCATCCAGAAAGCTTTTTCAGTTCAAAATGTCAGAAATAGTGTTGAGTTTGAGGCTTTATAGAGTGGACCAAAAACAAAGCTTTGTTTGGCTTAGAAAACATGCAAATTGAACTGGACGAACAGATCCGCCACTTTGGAATGGAGGTCCTTTGGCTTCTTTGTTTGCCTGCAATACCAGATACCTGTCTATACCTCTGAAAGGGGGGTCATTAAAGGGAATTTTTGGCCTGGCTGAAATGGCGAGGTGTTCTGTTCCCCTCTAAGGGTGTGGGGGTTGCGAAGATTGCGGGAAGGAATAAACTCTATCGCTGCATTGTAGTTTTTTTTAAAGCTGAAATCTGAGTACACCCCCTCTGTTTAAGGTTAATTTTTCTTTTTTAACATAGGTTGCTTTCTTCACGCCCCTCTCAAACAACTTATCTTCTTTGTCTAAAATGAGAACATTCTGGTCCTCAAAAGAATGCCCTTTGTCCATAATGTTGCTCTTCTGTGTTGGGCCATGCGTCTGTGGAGAGGTTGTTTGGTTTCTCCAATAGAAATATCAAAGCATTCCTCACTGCATTGACCTGCATACGCCACTCTGCTCATATTTAGTCTGGGATTTTTGTCTTTAGGATACACAAGCCTCTGTCTAAGGATCTTGTTTGGTTTGAAATGTACTGGGATTTTGTGTTTGGAGAAAATTCTCTTGAGTTTTTCAGAGACTCCAGCAACATATGGGATGGTGATGTTTTTGTGTTTAATCTTCTCACTGTTATGTTCTGCTGTGCGTCTTTTGGATTTCTTTGCTGATTTGACAAATGCCCAGTTTGGGTATGCACAGGTTTGAAGAGCATCTTTCATGTGTTTCTGTTCTTTGTGCTTCCCTTATGTTTTAGAAGGGACATGCTTGGCCCGGTGTTGTAAGGTTCTGATGACTGAAAGTTGGAAACAAAGTCCAGTTGATAGTTTTTTTTATTTATTTTGGAATTACTATGACATGTATGACTGAGAATCTTCACCAACATTTCTTACTAAGGTGCTGTGTACTATTTTGCCTCACACACTGAGTACAAGAATAAAAGAGATTAAAATCTCCAGAGCTCACTGTTAGAAAACTGCAGCAAAAAGTGACTCCAAGAAGGACAGAAAAAAGTCTCCATAAATATAATTATATATCTTAGCAAATCTTTCCAGAAGTATTAATTGCAAAGCTGCTTATTGAAACTTTATTTTCATAGTTTGAGTAATATTCCAGGGTTGAGACATTGAGGGTTATCTATGGACTTACCTGTTGAAGCCAGCAAGGCAGCATGTTTCAGTAAAATCCAATTCTGTAACAGAATACTGGATATCAGCTTTAAGAGAAATGTGTTTGTGTTGGCCATTCGTTTCTTTAGGTCCTCTTTAATTTAGATATTTTGACGTTAGACTTCAGCCAAAAACACTAGTTACTAAGCAACTGGCAGGCTGGCAGGACGGCGGAGAGCCGCTGGAAACAACTCGTCTCATTTCTGCAGTCAAACCGATTCAACACAGCCTTGTTCATTCTGTCCTCCAACTCTCCTGAGCCTCCTCTTGCACCTCCTCCGTATCCTCCTCCATATACACAGCTAAAAAAAAAAAATAAATCTTCGAGGTGAACTTCACATAAAGTTTGAAGTCTTTAAAGTCTCTAAATCATTAGAAAATATAGTTAAAAAAATTAAAAAAGGAACACATTCTTGTCCCATGAGAGACAGCAACCCTAACATGTTACCCAGCAGGTGGTTGATGAAATCCTTGCTCACCTTTAGTGCTCCAACATTACCTTGATGTTTTCACTGCATCACTGCTAACTCCTGCAGTGGTGCTGCTGTTGGAGACCTGCAGAGCTAAGGGATTTCAAGAACATTCACCAGATCTGAACAGAAATCACCACTGCTGACTGGACAGCAAGAATTTTAATTAACACCCAGCAAAGTCGCCAAATCGCAAGATTTGGTGGTTTTCCCAAACATTTTGCAAATATGCCAAAGGAGCAATCTATTTAGAAATATATAATTTGATCTTTGCCTATTTGAATAAGAAAGCTAATTACTTGAGTTTTGTTCAAAGAAACTGACTTTATTTAGGCTGCTGGTGTGTTTCTGCTCAGATGTGCTACCTGCCCGGCATGATGAGACAATGATCAGAGGTAAAACAACAAAAACATAAAATGCACCTTTCTGTTTGTTTAACAGCAGCTGGTTGCAGGATTTGGATGCCCATCATTGAATTCAAGACTAATAAAGAATTTTTAGAAGTAGCTGAATTTGGTAGACAGATGCACATTTCTATATTTCTATTGGTTTGAGTGATTTGTTTACCTTTTTTTTCTTACCTAAAGAGGATTTAGTTGTCCCCTATGTCTTTTCCTAATTGTATGTAAAATAATTACTTTAAAACTAAAAGTTCAGACAAACTGCCTCCTTGTTTTGGTCATATTAAAAACCATTTAATATAACTTGTCACTGGTTGAAAGAAGAGAAGCAACAGAAAATGTGCATTTAGGTAGTTGCCGTTTTCCTTCAGCATGATCATTGCCTCATTTTACATGTTTAGTTGTCAGGGTTGCTGCCTCTCAGGCTGCCTGTCAGGAAATCCGGTAATCAAACGTGTCCTTCTCCATGTAGTCTGTCCAGGTGGAAGATGGCATGCTGCGGTAGGGGTCAAGTAGGATCCGGAAGCAGCGGACAATCAGTAGACCAAGAAAAATAAAGAGGATGAGGACAAAGACGAAAGCTGCCCTCTGTTCGAGCGTGAGGAAGGAGGTGGAGGATGAAGAGGAGGAGGGGAAGTCTGATTCAGAAGCTGAGAAAGTGCTGCTGTAGAGGTCGTCAGCCATGTTCCAATGAGGCCACTGATTAGTCAGTTCAGCATGCGATCATCCTTATCGATCCATTCAACAACTGCTTCACAGTAGACGAGTAAACTTGGCAAAAATCTGAAAAGAAAAACATTGTGTTTACTATAAATTCCAATGGGCCTTAAAATCACATAATTTTCGATATTTTGAAGTTCTAAAAATAATAATTCAGCATTGTTCTAAGCATCTTCGACACAAAAAGCCACACCTCTATAAAATGAAACATGCTTACTGTGTATAAGATTGTTAAAGCTATTACAGGTGTTTGTGGGCTTTACGTTCATAGAACAAAGGGATTTTTTTTTTTTTACTTTTACAGTATTTAGACTTAGACTTATCGTAGACTTGGACAACTTGTATTGTCATTTTGCATACAAAATGAAATTAATTTAGTACAGCTTTCTAGACAGTAGATGAACAGTTCCATAGTGCAGCAGTGGTCAAATGTAAACAATTCAAGAGAAAAAAAAAAAAAAAAAACGTGATGCAAAAACGCATTGATATAGAAGTTCAGAGCATCAATGGTGCAAATATGCAGTATTTTTGGTTTGGTGACAGACCGGGTTAGCTGCTCTGATAAACTGTATCCTAAAATCTTAAAAACTCAATGTGTATCAAAACTGAAGCAGAAAATCTAATTAAATTGAATGCCGCCACATTTTTGGGATTTCCAATACAATTTTTGCCACATGATCTCACAGTGATGGTTAAAATCAATGGTAAGCTTACCTGGTCTTTCAGCAACTGCCTATCAGGAAACATTTAATTATCAGCCTCATTAACAAAAGATGGAGCTGAAGACTTATTTTGATAGGTCAGACATTGTCTTTCTAAAGCTATTCTTAGCTGAGGTTTGGACTGCCATTTGTTACTAACTGCCAGTAACTGATTTATTCTAAACGTTTATAATTATTAATGATAATTGTATGTTGGCCTATAATTGTATGTTGCAATAAAATATTTCTGATTCGGAATCATTTGCTTCATTTCTTTCATTAGTTTTCCTTTTTTAAACATATTTCTGACTTATAAAGGAATATATATATATATGCAACCCAAAAAAAACAAAAAAACAACAACAGTAAGTTATTAAAGTAATTAGATTAACTCATAAAGCATTTTTCTATAAAGAGTAAAAATCAATATAAAAAAATCTCTCAGACCCATGTATAAATGACATTTTAAAACATGTATCTTGGCTCAGTTGTAGGCTCTGCTTTCAATACAAAATGTGTATATTACTGCCACAGTAAGAGGCATACCTATTAACCCACATTATTCATTAAACAATATAACTCAACCATATCTAACTGACAATGATGGTGTTAAAAGGAGAGGCTGCCAAAATAACATTAGCTGTATCCTATACAAATACAATAAAGCTTCTTCTTCTCCAGTATTTTTGATTAATCATGTTAGTTAAACACGTTTCATTTCACTTCTGATCTGTTTAACAACGTGTAAAGCTGCTGTACATGTAACGGAACAATGACTTTGATACAGCAATGATAATGCAAATGTCTGTAATCACAATAACTGAAAATGTCTGAAAGGAACAAATACATGTGTTTTTTTCTACACACAGACAGAAATTATCAAAAGTGAGAAAGAAAAATACTGCACATTTACATGTAAATTGATTTTTACTCTTGTTGCAGTGAGTAGTCAGCAGAGGAACTAAATGCAGGACTAAACAAGCAGGGGGACAGCACAGAATACCAATTAACTTGATGTCACAAAAACAAAACCTGAGGCGCTGCCAAAGCTGCGAGTCTTAACTGAGAGCATGTAACACTGCAGGAAAACAGGGTGGTGCAGTAAGAGGACACAGAAAGGAATTTTGTAGGAAGTGTTGCAGGGAGGAGCTTGGGTTTACAGGTGAAATGACTACAGGTGAGCTTAAAGCAGCAGGGGATGACTGGATAATCTGAGATAGGATCAAGTAGGGAATATTCTTTAAGATGGAAGAAATTATAAAATGCAGATAAGGAAAATTACATCAGGAGGAACTGAACATAGCACAAATGAAAAAAATAAAACTCTTCTAGCAAAAAATGGTCGTTACCTCCTCCCAAATTGAGGTATTAACAACAAAAAATGGTTTATGGAGCTGCTTTGGGGATGAGGGCACTGGTGCTAAGAAAGCACTGTATTTAATAGGGGGGCCACATGCCGAAGGCATGGCCCACCTACTACTATCGCTCATATTTATTCCGCGTATTATTGGGGGGCCACATGCCGAAGGCATGGCCCACCTACTACTATCTCACATATTTATTCCGCGTATTATTAGGGGGGCCACATGCCGAAGGCATGGCCCACCTACTACTATCTCACATATTTATTCCGCGTATTATTAGGGGGGCCACATGCCGAAGGCATGGCCCACCTACTACTATTGCACATATTTATTCCGCGTATTATTAGGGGGGCCACATGCCGAAGGCATGGCCCACCTACTACTATCTCACATATTTATTCCGCGTATTATTTTTATTATAGCTTATAGTTCTCCTCGCCACCAAAAACTTCGGCGCGTAACTAGTCACGCACCATTCGTCGGATCGGGCCCAAAGTTGGCACACGCGTAGAGACCAATGGGGCGATGCGTGCTTGTATAAAACTTTCTCATTAGTCCGAAGGTTTGCGAATTATTAGCGAAAACGTCGCAAAAAATTCCCATAGGAAATGAATGGGGAGAGGAAAAAAACAGCATAAAAAACAGCGCTTCACTGTGTTGGCATACATTCACGTAGAAAAACAGTTTAAAGCTCAGTTTGTAGATAAATCCTTCGTCTGCATAAAACTGAAGACGGCATGTTGATAACTGCTACGGTTTTTGTATAATCAGACCTCAAGCGCCACAAAGTTTTGGCAAAATCCAGCCTTCTAGAGTGGAGAGACTGAAAAGCTAGAGTGTGAGGCAGCCGTTTTTTTAAGACCCAAAAACATTTTAAACTCGCCCTCACGGCCACATATTTATAGCTAGAGTCACCATTTTTGGTCAGTTTGTAGACTGAAATCTCTGGACCCACACAATGTCTTCGGAATTACGGTAGGATTAATACTTTTCCTTAAAAACCCTCCAGACCGACCTCAAGTCGATGAAAATCAGAGCCGTTTTTCATTGGTTTTGGAACAGCAGAGGGGAGAAAAACGAATGACATTATGTGTTTTAAACTCGTCATAAATATTGTTCTGAAAGACACACATACACCAAAGTTGGCATAGTTGGAGTCGAAGGATGGCTGACGCTCACGGTGAAAGAATTTTTTGAATAACTCATACGGTTTTTGCTCAGCAGTCGTTTGTTCGGAGGACATTTTAAGCACCAGAAAGCTGGGTGACAGTGTCCTGCTGCAGCTAGCTCAATTAGAAGCTCAGGTGTGAGGAAACGTTTTTTTTTTTCTTTCTCTTCCCATTCAGGTTGTAGATGACCTACAGCCATGAAAGTTACTCTAATTGAAGTAAAGATATAGCTGTAGCTTAGATAAAAATAATTTTTCAGATATCATTTATGGTTTTTACTCAGCAGTCATTTGTTCGGAGGGGGGCTTTAGCAGCTTAAAGGTGAGTGAAAGTGTGTTGCTGCAGCTAGCTCAGTTAGAAGCTAAGGACTGAGGACCCGTTTTTCTTATTCTTTCTCTTCCCATTCAGGTTGTAGATGACCTACAGCCATGAAAGTTACTCCAATTGAAGACAAGATATAGCTTTAGCTTAGATAAAAATAATTTTTCAGATACCTTTTACGGTTTTTACTCAGCAGTCGTTTGTTCGGAGGGGTGCTATAGCAGCTTAAAGATGACAGAGTGTGGTGCTGCAGTTTAAACAAAGGGAGGAGCAGGTGGGATCAGCCATTTTGTTTGTGCTTCGTTTTGGGTTGTGAAAGACCTACAGACATGAAGGTTACCCCAGTCTGAGACAAAGGATAGATGTTTCTTTCACTGAAAGAATTTTTCTAATACCTTTTACGGTTTTTGCTCAGCAGTCGTTTGTTCGGAGGGGTGCTATAGCAGCTTAAAGGTGACAGAGTGTGGTGCTGCAGTTTAAACAAAGGGAGGAGCAGGTGGGATCAGCCATTTTGTTTGTGCTTCGTTTTGGGTTGTGAAAGACCTACAGACATGAAGGTTACTCTAATTGAAGTAAAGATATAGCTGTAGCTTAGATAAAAATAATTTTTCAGATATCATTTATGGTTTTTACTCAGCAGTCCTTTGTTCGGAGGGGGGCTTTAGCAGCTTAAAGGTGAGTGAGAGTGTGTTGCTGCAGCTAGCTCAGTTAGAAGCTAAGGACTGAGGACCCGTTTTTTCTTATTCTTTCTCTTCCCATTCAGGTTGTAGATGACCTACAGCCATGAAAGTTACTCCAATTGAAGACAAGATATAGCTTTAGCTTAGATAAAAATAATTTTTCAGATACCTTTTACGGTTTTTACTCAGCTGTCGTTTGTTCGGAGGGGTGCTATAGCAGCTTAAAGGTGACAGAGTGTGGTGCTGCAGTTTAAACAAAGGGAGGAGCAGGTGGGATCAGCCATTTTGTTTGTGCTTCGTTTTGGGTTGTGAAAGACCTACAGACATGAAGGTTACCCCAGTCTGAGACAAAGGATAGATGTTGCTTTCACTGAAAGAATTTTTCTAATACCTATTACGGTTTTTGCTCAGCAGTCGTTTGTTCAGCAGCTGTTCCTCCCATTCAAAAAAGCCTGAGAGCTAAGGAACGATAGTGCTGCGCTTTTCTCTCTGTCACTGACAGGCTCGTTAAGCGTTGTCAAGGTAACCGTGCTTCAAAGAGATTTTACCTCTGCTGTTTTAAACAGCACATATTAATCCAATGGAGGGTGAAAGCACTGATTTAACATTGGAAAATGGACACTATATGACTGCTGTCCATGACACTTCCCTTGCCACTCAACACTGATAGACTTTCAAAATAAGACTCCAGGGACCCTACAAAATAAAAGCCTCTATATTTTTTACATATATTTATTGCCCTATATGGCTCAACATTATGACCCAAACTCAACCCCATTTTAGAGAATAGACTCTAGGAGACTGTTTAAAACACACCCTATGGCAAATTTCAAAATAAAAGCCTCCCATTTCCGCTTCATCTACTGCCCTAATAACATGGAAAAAGAGTGATTTAACGATTGGAAAGTCATCAACTATGATTGCTGGGTCTGAACATTTTCTCTAAACACAACTCTGTTGGACTTTCAAAATAAGACTCCAGGGACCCTACAAAATAAAAGCCTCTAGATTATACTAATGCAATAATTGATGCAAATGGCTCAACATTATGACCCAAACTCTTCCAGGTTGTTTTTATTAGACTCTAGTGACCTTTTCAAAACACACCCCAGAGCAAATTTCACAATAAAAGTCTCCCATTTACTCTGTAATACAGCAGCTATTCACCTAATAACATGGAAAACCAGTGATTTAACATTTGGAAATGGATTCTATATCACTGCTGGGCATGACCCATCTTTTGATGCACATCCATGATAGACTTTCAAAATAAGACTACAGGGACTCTACAGAATAAAAGCCTCTTCCTTATACACACTCATACATTCTGGCATATTGCTCATAGCCATTTGTAATTTCATCACTGCAATGGCTCTGAGCATGCGGGCGGAGCCCGCCATTGGTGATTTCATCACTGCAATGGCTCTTAGAAGGCGGGCGAAGCCCGCCAATGGTGATTTCATCACTGCAATGGCTCTTAGCAGGCGGGCGGAGCCCGCCATTGGTGATTTTTTTCATCGCTGCAAGGGCTCCTAGCAGGCGGGCGGAGCCCGCCAACTGCGCTTTACCCACTGCGGTTCAATATGGACAACCCATATTACCCTTGTGCATCATATGCTGTGCACGTCTATTTCCCAGATTTCAGCACAAGTGGCACACAGCTCTCTTTGCCCATGACCTAGCCCTCTTTCCTTCCCTCAGCAGCCCTCAAAGGCGTAAGCAGTTGGTCTGGGGAGCCCCAACGTCACTTGCCAGGGCCGTATTGGCCCAGTTACCCAGACGGGCAGTAGGTGGCCCCCCTCAAAATTTCTTTAGAAATTTTCTAGTTAGGGGGGCCACATGCCGAAGGCATGGCCCACCTACTACTATCTCACATATTTATTCCGCGTATTATACTAGCTTATAGTTCTCCTCGCCACCAAAACTTCGGCACCTAACTAGTCCCGCACGGTTTGGCGGATCGGGCCCAAAGTTGGCACACGCGTCGGGACCAATGGGGTGATGTGTGCTTGTATATAACTTTCTCATTAGTCCGAAGGTTTGCGAATTATTAGCGAAAACGTCGCAAAAAAAATCCCATAGGAAATGAATGGGGAGAGCAAAAAAAAGCATAAAAAACAGCACTTCACTGTGTCACCATACATTCACCTAGAAAAACAGTTTAAAGCTCAGTTTGTAGATAAATCCTTCGTCTATTTAAAACTGAAGACGGTATGTTGATAACTGCTACGGTTTTTGTATAATCAGACCTCAAGCGCCACAAAGTTTTAGCAAAATCCTGCCTGCTAGAGTGGAGCAACTGAAAATTTAGAGTGTGAGGCAGCCGTTTTTTTAAGACCAAAAAACATTTTAAACTCGCCCTCACGGCCACATATTTATAGCTAGAGTCACCATTTTTGGTCAGTTTGTAGACTGAAATCTCTGGACCCACACAATGTCTTCGGAATTACGGTAGGATTAATACTTTTCCTTAAAAACCCTCCAGACCGACCTAAAGTCGATCAAAATCAGAGCCGTTTTTCATTGGTTTTGGAGCTGAAGAGAGGAGAAAAACGATTGACAGTATGTGTTTTAAACTCGTCATAAATATTGTTCTGAAAGACACACATACACCAAAGTTGGCATAGTTGGAGTCAAAGGATGGCTGACGCTCACGGTGAAAATTTTTTTTCAATAACTCATACGGTTTTTGCTCAGCAGTCGTTTGTTCGGAGGACATTTTAAGCACCAGAAAGCTAGGTGAGAGGGATCTGCTGCAGCTAGCTCAATTAGAAGATCAGGTGTGAGAAAACGTTTTGTCTTTTTCTTTCTCTTCCCATTCAGGTTGTAGATGACCTACAGCCATGAAAGTTACTCCAATTGAAGACAAGATATAGCTGTTGCTTAGATAAAAATAATTTTTCAGATACCTTTTACGGTTTTTACTCAGCAGTCGTTTGTTCGGAGGGGTGCTTTAGCAGCTTAAAGGTGAGTGAGAGGAGCTGCTGCAGTTAAAACAAAGGGAGGAGCAGGTGGGATCAGCCATTTTGTTTGTGCTTCGTTTTGGGTTGTGAAAGACCTACAGACATGAAGGTTACCCCAGTCTGAGACAAAGGATAGATGTTGCTTTCACTGAAAGAATTTTTCAAATACCTTTTACGGTTTTTGCTCAGCAGTCGTTTGTTCGGAGCTGTTCCTCCCATTCAAAAAAGCCTGAGAGCTAAGGAACGATAGTGCTGCGCTTTTCTCTCTGTCACTGACAGGCTCGTTAAGCGTTGTCAAGGTAACCGTGCTTCAAACAGATTTTACCTCTGCTGTTTTAAACAGCACATATTAATCTAATGGAGGGTGAAAGCACAGATTTAACATTGGGAAATGGATACTATATGACTGCTGTCCATGACACTTCCCTTGCCACTCAACACTGATAGACTTTCAAAATAAGACTCCAGGGACCCTTTCAAAATAAAAGCCTCTATATTTTTTACATATATTTATTGCCCTATATGGCTCAACATTATGACCCAAACTCAACCCCATTTTAGAGAATAGACTCTAGGAGACTGTTTAAAACACACCCTATGGCAAATTTCAAAATAAAAGCCTCCCATTTCATCTTCATCTACTGCCCTAATAACATGGAAAAAAGAGTGATTTAACGATTGGAAAGTCATCAACTATCATTGCTGGGTCTGAACATTTTCTCTAAACACAACTCTGTTGGACTTTCAAAATAAGACTCCAGGGACCCTACAAAATAAAAGCCTCTAGATTATACTAATGCAGTAATTGATGCAAATGGCTCAACATTATGACCCAAACATTTCCAGGTTGTTTTTATTAGACTCTAGTGACCTTTTCAAAACACACCCCAGAGCAAATTTCACAATAAAAGTCTCCCATTTACTCTGTAATACAGCAGCTATTCACCTAATAACATGGAAAACCAGTGATTTAACATTTGGAAATGGATTCTATATCACTGCTGGGCATGACCCATCTTTTGATGCACATCCATGATAGACTTTCAAAATAACACTACAGGGACTCTACAGAATAAAAGCCTCTTCCTTATACACACTCATACATTCTGGCATATTGCTCATAGCCATTTGTAATTTCATCACTGCAATGGCTCTGAGCATGCGGGCGGAGCCCGCCATTGGTGATTTCATCACTGCAATGGCTCTTAGAAGGCGGGCGAAGCCCGCCAATGGTGATTTCATCACTGCAATGGCTCTTAGCAGGCGGGCAGAGCCCGCCAACTGCGCTTTACCCACTGCGGTTCAATATGGACAACCCATATTACCCTTGTGCATCATATGCTGTGCATGTCTATTTCCCAGATTTCAGCACAAGTGGCACACAGCTCTCTTTGCCCATGACCTAGCCCTCTTTCCTTCCCTCAGCAGCCCTCAAAGGCGTAAGCAGTTGGTCTGGGGAGCCCCAATGTCACTTGCCAGGGCCGTATTGGCCCAGTTACCCAGACGGGCAGTAGGTGGCCCCCCTCAAAATTTCTTTAGAAATTTTCTAGTTTTTATTATAGCTTATAGTTCTCCTCGCCACCAAAAACTTCGGCGCGTAACTAGTCACGCACCATTCGTCGGATCGGGCCCAAAGTTGGCACACGCGTCGGGACCAATGGGGCGATGCGTGCTTGTATAAAACTTTCTCATTAGTCCGAAGGTTTGCGAATTATTAGCGAAAACGTCGCAAAAAATTCCCATAGGAAATGAATGGGGAGAGGAAAAAAAAGCATAAAAAACAGCACTTCACTGTGTCGGCATACATTCACGTAGAAAAACAGTTTAAAGCTCAGTTTGTAGATAAATCCTTCGTCTATTTAAAACTGAAGACGGCATGTTGATAACTGCTACGGTTTTTGTATAATCAGACCTCAAGCGCCACAAAGTTTTAGCAAAATCCAGCCTTCTAGAGTGGAGAGACTGAAAAGCTAGAGTGTGAGGCAGCCGTTTTTTTAAGACCAAAAAACATTTTAAACTCGCCCTCACGGCCACATATTTATAGCTAGAGTCACCATTTTTGGTCAGTTTGTAGACTGAAATCTCTGGACCCACACAATGTCTTCGGAATTACGGTAGGATTAATACTTTTCCTTAAAAACCCTCCAGACCGACCTAAAGTCGATCAAAATCAGAGCCGTTTTTCATTGGTTTTGGAGCAGCAGAGGGGAGAAAAACGAATGACATTATGTGTTTTCAACTCGTCATAAATATTGTTCTGAAAGACACACATACACCAAAGTTGGCATAGTTGGAGTCGAAGGATGGCTGACGCTCACGGTGAAAGAATTTTTTGAATAACTCATACGGTTTTTGCTCAGCAGTCGTTTGTTCGGAGGACATTTTAAGCACCAGAAAGCTGGGTGACAGTGAGCTGCTGCAGCTAGCTCAATTAGAAGCTCAGGTGTGAGGAAACGTTTTTTCTTTTTCTTTCTCTTCCCATTCAGGTTGTAGATGACCTACAGCCATGAAAGTTACTCCAATTGAAGACAAGATATAGCTGTCGCTTAGATAAAAATAATTTTTCAGATATCATTTATGGTTTTTACTCAGCAGTCGTTTGTTCGGAGGGGTGCTTTAGCAGCTTAAAGGTGAGTGAGAGTGAGTGCTGCAGTTAAAACAAAGGGAGGAGCAGGTGGGATCAGCCATTTTGTTTGTGCTTCGTTTTGGGTTGTGAAAGACCTACAGACATGAAAGTTACCCCAGTCTGAGACAAAGGATAGATGTTGCTTTCACTGAAAGAATTTTTCAAATACCTTTTACGGTTTTTGCTCAGCAGTCGTTTGTTTGGAGGGTAAGCACCTGGAAGCTAGCTGACAGTTAGCTTCTGCAGCAGCCTGCTGCAGTGAAGCAGGCTGTCGTTTTTTTAAGATAAAACATTTTGTTCTTGCCTCACGGCCACATATTTGGAGCTACAGTCACCATTTTTGGTCAGTTTGTAGGCTGAAACCTCTGGACTCACACAATGTCTTCGGAATTACGGTAGGATTAATACTTTTCCTTAAAAACCCTCCAGACCGACCTAAAGTCGATGAAAATCAGAGCATTTTTCCATTGGTTTTGGAGCAGCAGTGGGGAGAAAAACGAATGACATTATGTGTTTTAAACTCGTCATAAATATTGTTCTGAATGACACACATACACCAAAGTTGGCATAGTTGGAGTCGAAGGATTGCTGATGCTCACGGTGAAGAAATTTTTTGAATAACTCATACGGTTTTTGCTAAGCAGTCGTTTGTTCGGAGCTGTTGCTCCCATTCAAAAAAGCCTGAGAGCTAAGGAACGATAGTGCTGCGCTTTTCTCTCTGTCACTGACAGGCTCGTTAAGCGTTGTCAAGGTAACCGTGCTTCAAACAGATTTTACCTCTGCTGTTTTAAACAGCACATATTAATCTAATGGAGGGTGAAAGCACTGATTTAACATTGGGAAATGGATACTATATGACTGCTGTCCATGACACTTCCCTTGCCACTCAACACTGATAGACTTTCAAAATAAGACTCCAGGGACCCTACAAAATAAAAGCCTCTATATTTTTTACATATATTTATTGCCCTATATGGCTCAACATTATGACCCAAACTCAACCCCATTTTAGAGAATAGACTCTAGGAGACTGTTTAAAACACACCCTATGGCAAATTTCAAAATAAAAGCCTCCCATTTCATCTTCATCTACTGCCCTAATAACATGGAAAAAAGAGTGATTTAACGATTGGAAAGTCATCAACTATCATTGCTGGGTCTGAACATTTTCTCTAAACACAACTCTGTTGGACTTTCAAAATAAGACTCCAGGGACCCTACAAAATAAAAGCCTCTAGATTATACTAATGCAATAATTGATGCAAATGGCTCAACATTATGACCCAAACTCTTCCAGGTTGTTTTTATTAGACTCTAGTGACCTTTTCAAAACACACCCCAGAGCAAATTTCACAATAAAAGTCTCCCATTTACTCTGTAATACAGCAGCTATTCACCTAATAACATGGAAAACCAGTGATTTAACATTTGGAAATGGATTCTATATCACTGCTGGGCATGACCCATCTTTTGATGCACATCCATGATAGACTTTCAAAATAACACTACAGGGACTCTACAGAATAAAAGCCTCTTCCTTATACACACTCATACATTCTGGCATATTGCTCATAGCCATTTGTAATTTCATCACTGCAATGGCTCTTAGCATGCGGGCGGAGCCCGCCAATGGTGATTTCATCACTGCAATGGCTCTTAGCAGGCGGGCGGAGCCCGCCATTGGTGATTTTTTTCATCGCTGCAAGGGCTCCTAGCAGGCGGGCGGAGCCCGCCAACTGCGCTTTACCCACTGCGGTTCAATATGGACAACCCATATTACCCTTGTGCATCATATGCTGTGCACGTCTATTTCCCAGATTTCAGCACAAGTGGCACACAGCTCTCTTTGCCCATGACCTAGCCCTCTTTCCTTCCCTCAGCAGCCCTCAAAGGCGTAAGCAGTTGGTCTGGGGAGCCCCAATGTCACTTGCCAGGGCCGTATTGGCCCAGTTACCCAGACGGGCAGTAGGTGGCCCCCCTCAAAATTTCTTTAGAAATTTTCTAGTTAGATTTGGTATTTACTTTATTTAAATTCACCAATCTGTGTAGCAGCACTGTTTCCAGAACCCCTGCTTTTTACTCCTTGTTAAACCCCCTCTGCCAGTGTCTTTGTCTGTCTTCTTTACTTGGTCTGCATGGAGGAGATGTTTTGTATTAATTAAGGCAGAAAATAGGTTATGTAAATGGAAATTTGAAATAAATAATTCAACCCATAAATGAAACTTTGACAAATGTTTTAAGATTAAATTTGCTGTTGTCTCAGATTTTTAAAAGATCATTTTCTTTTTAAAATGCTTGCTTTAAAAAAAAATACATCTATGTTTTCAGTTTCTTTTAATCTTTTTTTCCCCCCAAATTTTACAAATTCATTAATTAATCATATATTTCTATTAATTAATCTGTGCATAAAGAGAAGCAATTTGTAATTGGTTGGAGGGACAAAAATGTAATCTGTCAAACCCAATTTGAGAAGAATGTAATTCATGAAACCCAATTTGAAAAAGAAATTTGAAAAAAATATCGGAACTTTAAAATCTTTTTTAATTGTGTAAAAGAATGAAAACAAAACAAAAAAATCAAATAAAATTGGAGAAAACAAATAAGTGACTGTCTTTGGTCACGAAATTTAGTTTTTTGTTAACTGTAAATGAATAAAATTCACCTCAGAGATCTGGAGAAAGTAAACATTCTGCTATAAATGTAACTTGTACTGCAGATTGGGACGTAGATATCTTTTCCCTCTTTAATGCTACAGAATATTCAATATTCAGGATTTATGTCGTTAAGTAAAACACTTTCCTCAAAGGTTAACCTGAGCTTTAAGATACTTCATCACCATCAGTTAATCTTCATCTAATTTGCATGTTTAAGTCTCAGAGCTCATTTTCAGTTGGTCTCTTTAGATCCTGTTGCTTCAGAAAATATTTCTTTAATGTTACTCAATAAAACTGAGATGTTTCCTTTCATGTTTAGTCTGACAGCTAGAAGTCCTGGTTGGTCAAAATAAAATGTTTAGACTGTCAGATGAAAACTTTATAGAAACCTTTAGAATAGTCTCAAATTGTAAAGGCATTTCTATTCTTTTTTTGGGGGTCCTTAGGGATTTTTAAGTAGTTAATTTTTTCCCCCCCGGTTGATAATGTTTTATGAGGTTGCAGCCCAGATTTAAATCTGTGGCGTCATCATTACATAATGAGTTGTGTGTGTTTGTTTTACCTGGAAGACCCCAGAGAAGAGGAGCCATAATGGATACACGAACTTACCAGATGTGGTGCAGCCGTCACATTCTCCCACGGATTCAGCCTCTCACTCCTCTCCAGGAAAGGACTCTGTTTATGATGCAAGTTTCACTGCTTCTAAGTATATCAGGCCTTGATTCCAGGGTTATTTTTATGTCTGCTATGTCGGTCGTCCTTTCAGCCTTGAAATGTGCAATAAGCACCATTAGTTTTCTCTGTTCCCGTTATGATTTGTGTATTGGTAACGTGCCATATGAGTTTATTTTCTAAATTTTTGTTCAAAATCAATTTTCTATCGACTTCACCATAACATACTGCACTCCTTCCGCTTCACCAGTATCAGTCCAGGGGTTTGGTGAAAGCCTCGGGCAAGTCTTCCTTCACCACCTTTGTGGATCTTGGCATGTACCAGTCACCAGGTGGTACAGGGGATAACGTGTCAATCAGCGGTGAGTCAGAAGCTTTCAAATGGCCTCAAACGTCTGCTCAGAGTAAATATGAATCTGTTTTAGATAGGCGCCACATTGAATTAATTTATAGTTTTTTTGTTTCCGAAACCTTTTAATTCAGTGTAAAAACAAGCTACTCAAGAAGGTTCTGGTCAAAGTCTGCAAGTATTTAATGGATCTGTGCCTAACATGATGGCTGCAGCTGTTGGCAGCTGCATTCAACCTGAAGTCTTTATACAAACATCACATAACTTCCAGGTGTATTGTTTGATTTATGGATATGATGTTTGAAAACACACACGTTGACCCCTTAAAGTTACAGTTTCCTGAAATTTCCCATGAGTTGCTACAAGTTCCTGGAATAAGGGATTGGTGTTAGAAATATAAATTTTTACAGCCATTGTTGTTTCCAAATCACTGAGTTTCAAATTTGGTTCAAAAAAACAACACAAAAAAATCACTTAACTGTATAATCCTTTGACGTGTGTCCATGTTTAATAAATGTATCTTGTTTTATGGTATGAAATTAAAAATATGAATTAAATATTTAATTTTTATAGAATTTTAGTTTTGCATAATGTAAATAAATGCATTCAGTTGTCATTTTCTGCAATTATGCTTAAATTATATTTATTAATAACTCTACTAATCTCTGTTCCTTAATCTCCTGTTGAATCAGACATGACTTTATGAGTTTAGGTCAGATGTTGGAATTTCTTATATTTTGTTTGTAAAATACACCAATATGCCTGTATTTGTTTTTTACTGAACAACCAAACTGTTTTAAATTTACTGAGTTTATCAGCATAATTCTATATGGATCATGTTTAGTTAACGTTCCAAATAACTTTTTACCAGAGGCACATGTGAAGACCAAGATTTGCATTCTACATAAACCACGTTGGCTATATTTAGGCTGCTGCTGATATGTTACCTTCACCTGTCTATAGGGGCTCAATGATAATATTGATTCCTTGTTCTTCAGGCTCTAGATTTGAGCAGCTGAAGATGGAAGTGCGGAAAGGATCCATGGTGAATGTGAACCCCACCAACACACGCCCCCCGAATGACACGCCTGAGATCCGCAAGTACAAGAAGCGCTTCAACTCTGAGATCCTGTGTGCTGCGCTGTGGGGTGAGAATGAAAAGAATTGTCTGTTTACATAATAAAGCTAGTCAACCAGATGTGTTTAATGGAATAGTTGTTTTGGTTGAAAACCCCCAAAGAATCCTTGCTGTTATTTTTAGGCTACCGGAAGCCGTATTAGAATACTTCCTCACAAGATCTCGGTTATTTAGAGGTGGATGTATTTTTCTGCAGGTGTGAATCTGTTGGTGGGCACGGAGAATGGCTTGAAGCTGCTGGACCGTAGTGGTCAAGGAAAAGTTTACCCACTCATTAACTCCCGGAGGTTCCAGCAGATGGATGTTCTGGAGGGGCTCAACCTGCTCATCACCATATCGGGTACAATAGCTTTTAATCATCTTCAGCTGCCGGTGAAGGACAAGATAAATGTGCTGATTTCCGCTCCACTCTCCACTGCTCCTTGCTCATTGGCCATGTTTGTTCACTCTTACCTTGAGACTTTGGAAGATTTTCAATCTTAAGTCAGAAATTCTTGCATGAAATTCCTGTGTGTTCTGCTGTGCTCACCATGCAGTGGTACCACGCCTGTTTTTATCTCAGATTTTATTGTCATGGGTCTGAGTTAAAAACAAAAAACCTGACAGTTTTAAAATCTTGTCTTGTGAATCAGACGGTGCCTGGTGTACCAAACGCATAGGAAAGGTGTTAGGGTGGGGCATAGTTCGGTTTAGTTAATAAATGCTAGTTATACTTAAGCTAATAAATTGCTAACCTGAAAATCAACAGCAAAATCCCAAAGCTTCCTGTTCCAACTCCACTTAGTAATGATAGTAGCTCTGCTGCTGTGAGGTATAAAACCGTCTCTAAATACTAAGTTCCATTTTTCTAGGTGACATCACTATATTGGAACCAATAGAATCGGACACAGTAGACTAATCAAATCTGATGAGGGCGCCAAAAAGACGGTTTTTGACACGAAACCAAGATTGCAACAAATGACCAAGTGAGTTGTCAATATAAAGCCCTATGGACATTTAGAGATCATTGGCCAAAATGTTAGCATCAGCTTTCCTTTACTTGCAGAGAAAATATGCAGTGAATTGTGTTCCATTATCGTTTAGAGCAAAAATTGCGTTTTTTTTTTTTTTATGGAAATTCAAAAAAAGAATACTAAAACGCACCAGTACCTGGTAATTAGAAAATAACCTGGAACGGGGAGATTATTGTTCTTTTAATGTTTTTATAAGATGCTGAAGAGGGAAACGCATTTTTTAATTCTTCAGACCCCTGTTCAGGCAGTTTTTTTTTTCCTACTATCTGAGGTAAATGATAAAAGGCCTGTACTTGTATAGCGCTTTTTCAAGTCAGGAGACTTGACCAAAGTGCCTTACACTACATTTAGTCATTCACCTATTCATGCACACACTGATGGTGGCAAGATACATAGTAGCCACATCTGACCTGGGGCTTCTTGTTAGTTTTGTACATTTTTCCATTGATCTGCATTGGATATATGGATACATGTTGTGGGTGTTGCGTACACACTGAAGAGAGGGTGTTCGTTGTGAGTTTCCTTTTTAAAATTTTCCTTTTTATTGTTTTCTGATGTCTGAAACTATATCTGGGAAGAAAGTTAATTAATTTATACACTTAGGCATTAGTAGAACTGTTCAAAGTGGTAATGCAGCAGCAGATTCCAGGTTGTGTTTTAAAAAAAAGCTAATCTGGTTCAGAATTACAACAACTCCTATGCAAAAATGTTTTAGAAAAAACTTTTACCTCCTCTGACTTGGTGCAGAACTATGTAAGGAATTTGCTAATTAAAAATATCCATTCTTTTAGGAGTTCAATGTTTTTCTAAACACTGCATTCGGATACAATACTAATCTGGCTTGGTATCCGTACTAAAGACTAGTGTTTGTGTCATTTATGTGCTGTAGATAGTTATTTTGACTTAAAACACTAAATGCATAAGACACACTTAAAATATTTGCAAATTGTTTTATACTTGGATTATTCATTTATTTGCACATTTATTTAAAGCAAGACTACATCGCCTTTTACCTTTTTTCAGGTTTATATTCAGCACTTGCATATCAAGCCTCCATGTAGGCTGCCCTGTTCAAAAACCTACCTATGTAACTTGATACTGTCAGGTTTGTCTCTGACTGGGTCCTGTAAAGGGTTTAGCATCAAGAATAGTTAATCTATCAGAACCAGTTCTAACCATTTAGTCCTTTTTGTTTTTTTTGTTTTTGATTCCTAGTTTTTGTGGCCAATCGGCTGACCAGAAATAGAAGCTTCCTGTTATCAGCCAAGAAGAATCCACAGATTGGGTTTGTGATGTGGCAAAGTGTGGCTTAAAGTTAAAAGAATTAACAAAAACTTCTCCCGTTTTTGTCATAACACTGTTTGCTTGGCTTTGAACAAGCTCGCATTGCCTCATTAATCATAAACACGTGTGGTGATAAACTGCATCGAAAGCATTCAGCATGTTTTTTTAAAATTTTAAATGTTAAAACTCATTCTGATTATATACATGATTTTAAAAATATGCATAATTTTCTTGCATTATATTACATTTATATACTATATTCACTCATCTGCTTTTATAACTGAAAAGCATTGGTCATGAGTTCAGTCCCAGCTAGCATAACTGCGTCCATAATTATGGAAAGTGTGGCTTTAACATTGATTTGTCTGTTGCTGCCTTAAACTAACTTTACTGACCTGATATGGAAAGAAAAGTTCCTGCTGCCTTTACCTCAATGTTTGCTGATCAGAGGTCTCATTAAGGCCTTCGGTAACATTGTGCTTCATTATGTTAAAACTGCCCGCAGTTTGTCTGGGCTTTGTTTTCACTGCCTTGCATTTTAATGTAAGTTCTGTGATCTTTCAGTTGGCGTCAAATTAATTAACCAAGCGGTGCAAAGTGTAACGTGCTATGCAGAGGAAGTAGAGAAGGATGGCTAACGCAGACTGACAATCAGTAATGGAGCAAGATTTAATAGAATGAGTTGCAATTAAGCAAGATGTAATAACTTTGTCATGTCGGCTAATGATGGGTGATATATCATATAACTCGATGTATCTTAAGTTTCCCCTCACACAGTCGTGAAAATGACTATTGCAACCATAGAGTACAAATTCATATGACAAAATTAACCCGTCTGCTTCTCTTTTACTGAGAGTTTTACTTTTCCTGAACACTTCTGCACGGCATACACACCACAGCAACTGGCAAATGAAATTTGGTTGACAGGTGTTTCAGCTGAGCAATAATATGGCAGTGGTTTGGATTTCACGCATTTTTAAGACGGGCTGCAAAACCATTGCTGCAAAAGGTAGCAGTACAAATTTATTCCAACACCTAAAAAGTAATCTGATGCAAAATGAATGTTATAAACTCCACGCCAGTTTCTCCCTGCACACCAGTTTAAAAGGTTAAATAAATCAGCTGTGAAGCCGATGACGTTGGCCTCGTCGTTTGAAAAAGTGATCCCGTAGGAGAGAAAAAGGAAGAGATGGAGGCAAATCACAGACGCTATTTATTACGTTAATTAAATGTTTTTGAAATGCTCTAATACCTGTGATTTGATGTGGTCATTTTCAGAGGTTTTGCAGCCGTTTTCTAAACTTGACAATGTTGTCAAATTTAAAACTTTTTGTGCTTCTTTAAAATTCCCAGCAGGTAAAGATCAATGCTATCAGTTTGGTGATTCTCTTCTTTTTGGACAGTAGTTCCACTTTTGTTTTTGTAATTTGAGGTCAAATTATTTTTTTCATTCTGCATTTTTTTAATCATGCACAAAATATCCCTTTTTTTATTTAGCAGATTATTTAGTATTGTGTGGGGTGTTTTTTTCTTTTTTTTTTCTTTTCCCTCCCTGTTTAGTTGCTTGGATCTTGTTAAAGGTCTAATACTGACACCCATAGACATCATATGGCAGAAAGGTTTTGAGCTGGTTAAACTAAAAGATTAAAATTTGAAACCAAAAGTTTAAATATGGATATCAGTGTAGCTTTTATGCACTCTATTGTTTTTGAACGTAATTTAAACGTATGATATATATCGTGATTATAGCTAACTATATTGTGATATCAGATTTTTTTCATATCGCCCAGCCCCAATGTCGGCTAGTGATGGTACACGCCATCTGAGGACATGCAGAGAGCAGCACGATTTTAATGCTGGCAAAATGTGCATTCCAAAAAAAATAAATAAATAAATAAATAAAAATATGTCTGCTTTGCTTACAGTAGCTTTCCACATTTCCAACTTTTAAATACGGACTTTTAACAGATGTTCTCTTCCATGTTCCAATCACATTTAATAGCGCTTTGATAAGGTTCTTGTTTGTTTTGAAGGTAAGAAGAACAAGGTACGTGTGTACTACCTGGCATGGCTGAGGAATAAGATCCTCCACAACGACCCGGAGGTGGAAAAGAAGCAAGGTTGGACCACTGTGGGGGAAATGGAGGGCTGTGTTCACTACAAAGTGGGTGAGTTTCAGAAGGTTGTCGGCCATCTTTAACTTCCCCTTAGAGATGACGGGGATTACGTGTAGCATGGTGAATTAGTGATTGATTGTCTAATCCCAGTGGGCCTTACTGTTGTTCTGCCTAGTGAAATACGAGAGGATAAAGTTCCTGGTGATTGCTTTAAAGAACGCGGTGGAGGTTTATGCTTGGGCACCCAAACCTTATCATAAATTCATGGCTTTCAAGGTAGGGCTCTGTGTTCCCATGAGATCAAATTCTGAAGATCATTCAGTCAGGGAAGGTGTTCTTTTTTTAATGTTTCCTCCTAATTTTCTTTGTGCTTCCCAAATACCCTTTAAACCAGTCTTTTGCAGACCTGCCACATAGGCCCGTGCTGGTCGACCTGACAGTAGAAGAAGGCCAGAGGTTGAAGGTCATCTACGGTTCCTGCGCTGGGTTTCACGCTATCGACGTGGACTCTGGAAACAACTATGATATTTACATCCCTGTTCATGTTAGTTGTGAAGCCTTACTTCTTGTTGTGAGACCTCCTGACAGCTCATAACTTGGTGGTTCATTTCCAAACAGATCCAGAGCCAAGTGACCCCGCACGCGATCGTGTTCCTCCCCAACTCTGACGGCATGGAGATGCTGCTTTGCTACGAGGACGAAGGGGTTTATGTCAACACCTATGGACGTATAATAAAGGACGTGGTCCTGCAGTGGGGGGAGATGCCCACATCTGTTGGTACGCCTCAAATCCAACCCTCTTTATAACTAATTGCAGTCTGATTGCTAATTTGTCTCTATCCTTTGCAGCTCATATCTGCTCGAACCAGATTATGGGCTGGGGGGAAAAGGCCATAGAGATCCGATCTGTGGAGACTGGCCACCTGGACGGGGTCTTCATGCACAAGAGAGCTCAGAGACTGAAGTTCCTTTGCGAAAGAAATGACAAGGTAAAAGGGAAACAAATGCTGTGTCCAAACATCCACCCCGACATAGAGCACTATATAGTGGTTACTCAGTTTATGAGTGTCTGAATGTCCAGCCGATGAAAAAGTAGTGGACTGTCACTACCCGATCCGTCCCGGAAGCCCAATCCTTCCTGTCAACTCAGTTGTGCAACCAGATATACATCCAGGTTTCCATAAATAATGTAAGTACGGTACTAAAATTACCTATTTCTATCCTTAACTCACTAAAGAACGCTAATACACATCTTTAAAAATTATTTTGCTGAGACAATTTTGATACTTTTCCATTTTCTCTGTTAAACATG
The DNA here is from genome assembly GCF_016077235.1 of Cyprinodon tularosa. Lineage (NCBI taxonomy): Eukaryota > Metazoa > Chordata > Actinopteri > Cyprinodontiformes > Cyprinodontidae > Cyprinodon > Cyprinodon tularosa. Next base: position 78,533 of record NW_024037802.1, read on the forward strand.
CTCAGAGTAGTCCGGCAACATATAATTCAATCATGTTTATCTGCATTTTAGTTGTTTTAGGTTTAATGTTAATATCATGATTCCATCATAAAAGTATTTGTTTTGTTTAATTCTATAAAATGTCCAACAATAAACTTATACAAACTACCTCCAAATCTCTACTGCATATGAAAAGGACCCATCACATTCCACAATAAATCAATTAATCAATACATTATTTTACAAATCAGAGGACATTGCAATTATTTTAAATAACTTATAAACCAAACACCAACCTTCATTGAGTAGATAATGTCTTACCGGCTGCCACTCTGCCTGCTTGTAATAGTCTCCCAGTCTGCATAGGCTTCTTGTACAGATGACTCCAGCCACTTACGTCAGTCTGTTGTTTTACTTGGCAGCGCAGGAGATGAGCGTAGCGTTTTATGGTCCTCCTGACCCGCGCTGTTCCGCCGCTTCTGGCGAACAGTTTCACCTTTCTGTAAGAATCCGCGTTTCCTTTCTGTTTTGCCCCGATTTAACTTGACATATTGTGTTTTGTACAGTTACTATTTTTGGGGAGGAAAAAAAACATAATTTAGTTTTTTTTTTTTTTATAAAATCAAATCGAGGATGACCTGAATGCTTCTGGTTGCACAAATGAGCTGATGTTATGGATCAGGTAGTGACAGTAGACTCAAAATTTCCTACAAGGCACCTTGAGAAGTAGTGATCATCCATGGTCACTAGATGAGCAGATATATCCCAGAGTGCTTACTGAGGAGAGCTCTCCTCGCAAAGCATCATGGGATTTGTTTTGGGGCCAAGAAAGAACAAGGATGGTGCATGCAACATGTGGGGAGGCGGAGTCACATGACCAAGCAGAAGTGAAAAGTAGTGATCACCAGTCTAAATAGTAAGTTACCAGAGTTCACGATGAATTCCACTATATAGTCCCTGCTCTATATAGTGATTTAGGGATTTAAGAGGTAGGACGTACGTTCAGACAAAGGCCATGACTGTAAACCAGACATTGTTGTTTAGGTTCCTTTTAATGTTGTTTTACATGTTAAAATTTTATAGCTCAGTCTCGATTCCAATAGATTTATATCTGTGAAGATCAGTTTCCAATTCCTTTCCTGATCCAAGTCTCTATTGTAGCTCCTTTTAGGTCTTTATGGTGGAAACTGATCTTCCTTGGTCTTTAACCTATACAAACTTGATTTTGTAGTTCTTTCACTGCTTTTAGTCACCTCTACGCTAATGTATTGTACTTTTCCTTTTTTTTCCCACTTGTGCAGCACTTTCAACTGTCTTGCCACTGAATCATGCTTTATAAACTTTCCTTTATAACACCTGCTCAAATCTTATTTTCAATACATTTTAGCAGGCGAATGAGATTAAAATTATTTAACAAAAAGAAAAATAACCAATTTTATTTCATTGTAAGTGGAAAATATCCTGTTTTCTTGTTTTAAGGGTAAAGACACTCCATTGATGGATCATCTTCTTTAATTGCTTAATTTAAGGGTCAATATTTTGTATATGTTAGAGTTCAGGAGGTACAAATCATTTAAAGACATTTAGCTGCAAATAAAGCTTCACATCACGTTATCTAGCTAATGGTCCCTGCAGTATTGAGCCATTCTAACCAGTGCCTCACCTGAACAGCACTTTTGCTTATTTTCATGGTTAGTTGTATGAAAAGAAGTCAGCTGTTATTCCCAATGGTAAGTGCTAATCATGCCCTTTGTGTCTGTGCTGCTCATCAGGTGTTTTTCGCTTCGGTGCGCTCAGGAGGCAGCAGCCAGGTGTACTTCATGACTCTGAACAGAAACTGCATCATGAACTGGTGAAGCGGCCACTGCTGCGGTCAGTGCATAGAACCCAGCAGGGGTCCGGAGAGCCCAGTGCATCCGACATTCTCCCTAAAGCATGCACACAATTACAAACACTACTGTTACCCTAAAGCTCCTGCATACTTATGTACTCCTACTGCAAAAAAACTAAACAAAAAGCAAAGACATCCAGAGCTCACACAGCAACAAGATAAAACAAAACAACACAGCAAAAAAACAACCTCTAAATCCATTCCAGCCGACACTCCTTAAGATGCAGTTTTTTTCTCAAACCCCCTACGACACTCTACCTGGAATAAACATGAAAAAAATCGCTGATGAGATTTAAATTTTAATATCCTTGATTAGTCTGGACTGTGAATATATATCCTAGCTTGATTTAGTTACTGTCTTTAGTTTGGATTCTTTCTAATTGTGACGTATGTTTAACATTCCTATGTTTGAGGAGGGCATCATTTACAAAAGCTGTGTTTCAAAGTCAATAAGGTTTGAGCTAGAATCTGTTTCTAGTCGATGAACCGCTGTTCACCCTCCTTAATATTTAGCGGTTCACTGAGTTCTTGCTACGTATAAAGATTGACCTGGAAGATTAGTCAAGTCGAGGTCTAGAGGCTTTAAGTACTCTTGATATTTGTAAACCCTGTTTTTTGTCACAGCAATCAGGCCATGAATCTTTTAAATATATCAATAAATTTTGGTTCAAAATAAATAAACGATAAACATACTTAGTCTTTTTTTTTTTTCTAGTGCGAACAAAATTGGAAGGGAAAAATGTCCTGCTTTGATTTATTTTTCTGATTTTTAGAGACAACCATCTTCCTTTAACTCCTATCCATCTTTCATAGGTTTACAAACTTACTATTTATATGTAGTGATTCTGTAATAGTACTAGGCTACTGGTTTTCTTCATTTTCACTGTACTTTTAATGCCATTGTATTGCAATATATTCTACTTTTTGTGGAGTGTTTTTGAAGAGGAGAGTTTGTACGCGATGCGGAGTTAGGAAGCGGAGGTAGAGGAAATGAGGGCGGTCGACCCGCCGTCAGCGATCAACTCTGCTGCATCGTATTTTAGTCCTACAACAGTTTGGTTTGTGTGAATCTGTGTGAGAGAATCTGTGTGAGCAGCCGAACTGCTCTTTGTGAAGTAGTTCAAATCTGAGCAGTTTCTTTTCAGCTTATCAGGCACTTTGGAAAACATGGGTGTAACCCATGAAACATGATATGTATTTACATTCTGCCAAAGTTCATAGGATGTGTTGGAGGGGCAGAGGAAAAAGAGGCCAAATAAAGCAGAACCTTAAAAGAATCTTTAGAGAAAAGGACTACCATACATCACTAAGCAATGTTATGGAGTAAAGTTTGTCCCACTATTTTTGAAAGCAAATATTAAATGAAATAAAAAAAGCAGTCCAGAAATGAAACTTTTAACAATCATTATCAGAAAAGAGTTTTGAGAATAACTTTGCTGCTTTCTTAGAATGTATTTTTTTGAAAAAAAAAAAAATCCCCTTTTTTCATATTTAATTTTTTAAAAATCTTTTTTTCAGTTTTTCGCAATGTTTTTTTTTTTACATTTCTAATCTTTAGATCAAACTTTTTTGCGCCACGGACCGGTTATATGTCAGATAATATTTTCACGGACCGGCCTTTAAAGTGTGGGGTAAATATGATCAAATAAAACGATACGACTGGCATAAAATTAAATATAAACAGCATAAAAATAAAACTCACCATTATGTTGAATTAGTGGGAACACTGAGCTTGTTTCCCTGAAACAAACTGGTCCCATCTAGGCGTAATCGGGACAATGACACACAAAGTGTGCTCCTGATGTCCAGTCTGCTCAGTAGCTTTGTTTTGGTCGCTGTAACTGCAGAAAATCCCGCTTCACAAAGATAGGATGTTATAGATAGGATGAGTCTTGACCTGAATTAACCTGTGTCAAGAGGCACAGATGCACCGACTGATGTAATGGGGAGATAATACCCCAATGTTTTGTTTATTTTTAAAATAATTTTTTTTCTGTGCGGCCTTGTACCAAATGACCGACGGACCAGTACCGGTCTGCGGCCCGGTGGTTGGGGACCGCTGCTTTAGATCATTTTAAGAAGTGTGTTCTTTTCAGAATGAGTTTTCACAGATCACATTATCTTCACTTTGCTGCTCTTGACCAATGCAAGTGTAGCTAACGTCGATGCAGACCAACAGAAATGGATCTTCTTTCCTCATTATAAAGGAAAGTTACGCCACAGAAGTGAAGCAAATGTAATCTGTAAAAGGGAAATTGAAATTAATGCAATTCCTAAAACTTAATTTGAATTAAAAAAAAATTCAGATATAAAATATTAAAATAAATCTAAAAACCAGCAAAGGTAATTCCAAAACCTATTTTTTGTTACAGAAGCTTTTCAAAGTCAACGTCTGGATTGTTCTTTGCAGCAATAATTTAACAAAATTTCTCTATAATTTAGACCATGTTAGCTGACTTGTTTCAAACTTAATGTTTTCCTAAGGTTAAGATAGCTTTTAATTCTGCATCTAAATATAAGATAATAATAATAATGCATTCTGAGCTGTCAGAGTTTGGATCAACGTCTACAGCAGGTTGTATCACCCTGGTTTTACGAACCATCCTCTGACTGGATAAATGGGGCACTTCTTTTCGGCACCAGCATGAAAACCTTTGGGATATTATGAAGGAACCTTGATTAGTAATCAGTGGGAATCTCTGCAGCTTGGCCTTCAGGCTGAGATGTACTGTTAGAGAGGAAGCTATAAAGACAGCAGAAGGTGTTGGAGTTAAAGTTAAGATTAATATTATATAAATAGAGGATTTATTGTACAGGAAGAAATGTATAAATATGACACGGAGAGCACTTTCTCTTCGCTTTGCAAATGGATATCCTTCTAAGCCACATCCTTCAGTGTGCATGTAAACCATTAAACCCGATGCTTTCGTTCTGAATGAGAAGCTATCTTTTGGGTGCCATGGCTACACTGCAGATTTACTACAAACAAGAGAGCTTTGGCACTTTTTCTTTCTTTCAATCAGTCTGCCATCATGTTTACAGTTAAAGCAGTGCCTTGGAGAAGGGAGAGTGAGAAGTCTAAAGGAAAAGTTTAGCCCAGACCCTCGTCTCTAAAGACGGAAGCTTCATGGTTAACATTCGGTGCCAGTTAAGTGCACTTAATTAATAAAAATAGATAATCCAGTGTATCCCCTACTGTAGGTAAACCTAACCTGAGATGCCTTCTTGGCGCCAAAAATAAACTCCAAATGAAACGCAATCAGAAAGTGGCAATAACAAATGGGATATGACGCGTTCCTTAAACCCAATGTGACGTGTTGTAGATCCGCCCGCGTTGGGAGCCAGCTTAGAGAATAGCCATGTGTTTATAGAGAAAACCCCTTGGTTTTTGCACACTCATCAAGTGAAACTGCATGTGTGTGTATGTGTGCGTGTGTATGTGTGCGTGGGACGTGTAGATTCATGCAGCACAGATCAAATGACTGCTTATTCTTCAGTGACGTTGATTGTGTAACCTTGTAGGCAGAGTAGCTTGTTATATTCTAAAAAGCTTATTTTATAAAATTTGTAAATTAGTATTAAGGAATAAAAGTGAATGTACATCTATAAAACAGGTTTGCATTTGTACAGAAATCTGTTCCACACTATTATTCAAAGCACAACTTCATTATATAACTTAGCATAATAGGTTCTCCCCCTTTGTTCTCAGTCATTGAGTTTGTCAGCATAAAATCAGACAGAAAAGTTATGATACAGAAAGTTTTTAGCTGCTGCATCGTATGAACAGACCAGTTCAGCTCAGAGCGCCTTACATACAGCTAATTGGCCTCAGGTCGCTAATGAGCTGTCAGGAAGTTCGGATAAGTGCTTTAAATACTTTAAGTACAAAAATGTTTTTATGTTAGTGTGAAATATATTTTCTAAAATGTACTTTTTAGAGGCCAGTTCAATCAAATAAAATCTGTAATGGGATTTTTTGTTTGTTTGCACTGGTTAAAGCCAACACTGCACAACTTTTAAATGATTTTCAGGTCAATATTCAGCCTTTGATGCATAACGATGGAGACGATCACTGAATGGGCACTACTTTACAGCAGTCTGAGCTCACCTTAGACATTAGTTAGCTTAGCTAACTGAGCTAACAGTTATTGTTGGTCAACCAAATACATATGACCTGATTAGACATATTTTTAGTTTTCTAATCTAGAGGAATGAATGTGGCCTCGTCTTTACATTGAACTGCATCAGAAAGTCTGATTCCAAAACAGTAAAACCTGAAAGTTAGAAGTCAAGCGCCCCCTGGTGACTAAAAGTGGCATAGTGTTGCTTTAACACTGAAGACAACAGCCTGAAAACCTGGTAGGAAACTGGACTTTTGCCTTTTACATTCTGACAAAGTCGCCACGACTTTAAAATGGGAGGGTTGTCTTCATAGAATGGACAATAGGTGTAAAATTGTAAAAATATATTGGTTTATAAATCATAAAACTAGCAAATTAAATCCAGGCCTGATGAATAATTTCTGTAAAAACTGAAGTCTATAAAGGTCTGATTTGGTCGGCGTCACCTCAAATAAATCCCCAGGCTAACCTTATTCATGGCGGCTTCTGTACATTTTTATTTGTTTCAAGAACTATGTCAGTGAAGTTATTTGATGGAAGTGATTTTAATTTACAAATGAAGGAAACTAAAGCATTTGCTTTTTTTTTTACTCAAATTGTACATCAGATGTTAAAACGCTGTAATCTTTACTTTGATGCATTCAGTATGATGAGATTCTTAATCTGTCCTGCCGATCATCCAGATCCAAACTTTTAATTGTCTGCAATTATAAGCTGGTTTTTCCTAAACAGTTTTCATAAAAAGCACCTTAACGAGTAAAAGTTCTGTTGGGTTTTCCTGAGGCACCAATAAAACAACCGGACTCCATCTTTTTAGGTTTTATCGTTTTTACCCCTGAAATGTTAGAGCATCACCTGAGGCGGGTAGAACTGAGCCGGGTCCGGGAAGCGGAATGACTTATTAACCTGAAAGGACTTTGTTTGATAAGCAATATCTCAACTAATCTCAACTCTGTGCGGTTCATCTTTTTGGCAGAAGAAACATAGGCTTGTTTGTTTAAAACATTTTCTTCTATCTGGAAGAGAAACGGCAGTTTCTTTCTGTCGGCTAAACACAATCACCTTCTGGTAACCTAAGACGAAGTGTCAGAACCTGACTTCATGTCCAGGTAAAAAAATAATTGAATTCTGGGGCTTATTTGAATGCTATTGGAAAATCCTAATCAGGATTTTGATAGAACCATAATATACATTTTTGTCAGTATCCTGTTTTTTTTTTTTTTTTTTTTCCAATGTGCCCTCATCTGTGTTACTTGTGAGAGGTTAACTTCAGATTGTATCACATACACCTATAAACTTTAAAAAGATTGTGCTGAATGAATTTATGTCTTAAACCAGATTGTTTGAAAAATAAAATCTTGATCTCATTTTGGTCTGTTTGCTCTGTCTTTTTTTTTTTTTTCTTAAATTCTTTGTTCCACCATCTCTGCCACATTAGTTTGAATTTAAAGGAAAGGGAAGCGGGGGCCTTTTTGTTCAAACTGATACAAGCAGAACCATCCAGTATCGTCACAGATGGCGGCTGAAGATGGGTCCCTGAAGATGGGTCATGTTTGTACTTCGAAGTTGCTGGGATATTTAAAACAATTGCACACAAACCACTGCTCTATCAATCGATCTATCTCTTTTCAAAGTCACCTATATGTAAATACACAATAAAATATTGCATTAAAAGGGCTCCCGTAGGGTCTTAAATGCTTAGATTTACAAATTTAATACCTTAAAAGTCTAAAATAGTATATAGTTATATCTTAAATTATTTGCAGTTTCTCCCAGCATATTATGACCCTAGCAATGCTAACTTTGTGAGAAATGGGTTGTTTCAGATTGACATAAGATGTTCAGAAAAGCTCTGGGTCTAAATAACTAGTAACAGTGGAAACTGTTTATAATCTGATAACTACGGATGTGACTCCAAACCTTTTCTTCTAAAAGAAAAGCTTTGACAGCAGCCACTTGTCGAAACTAACAATATAATCAGTTCTTTTGGGACAAAATAAATGGCACCAATAAAATAAGACTTACCGGTATGACGGCAAAGAGCTGTGATTGGTCAGGTCCGTTTGAGCCTAAACAGTGTGATTTATGAAAGAAAAGCTTCAGAAAATGATTAAAAGCGCAGAAAGGTTGATTGTGATGGAGGCTCTTTAAAGTATGGAATTTATCAGTATTTTCTTGACCTGAATAGGGAAAAATTTGACCCAAGTGTCAAATTATCTGTAGTTCAAACTTTCTTCCTTTTACTGCTTTACTATGTTCTTGAGGACTAGCTCTAGTTCTAAATTCTAGAAGGACTAGCTCTAGTTCTAAATTCTAGAAGGACTAGCTCTAGTTCTAAATTCTAGAAGGACTAGCTCTAGTTCTAAATTCTAGAAGGACTAGCTCTAGTTCTAAATTCTAGAAGGACTAGTTCTAAATTCTAGAAGGACTAGCTCTAGTTCTAAATTCTAGAAGGACTAGCTCTAGTTCTAAATTCTAGAAGGACTAGCTCTAGTTCTATATTCTAGAAGGACTAGCTCTAGTTCTATATTCTAGAAGGACTAGCTCTAGTTCTAAATTCTAGAAGGACTAGTTCTAAATTCTAGAAGGACTAGCTCTAGTTCTATATTCTAGAAGGACTAGCTCTAGTTCTATATTCTAGAAGGACTAGCTCTAGTTCTAAATTCTAGAAGGACTAGCCTTAGTTTTACATTCTAGAACCGGGGTAACTAACGCGGTGCCCATAGGCAACAAGGGACCCTGCAGTACCACATGGAGGGCCCTAAGCGTCCTCTGAAAAAATAACTACTCAGTTTAAAATTGAATTTTATTCTGTTCTTCTTTAAGCATTTATAAAGATTTAAAAATGACAATACCTAAAAGAAAATTAAAAAAGGCAATAAAATCATGTTTATAATGAAGTTTAGATGAATGCAGATCCCTCCAGTTCACTGGTTGCCCTTCCTATGACTCACTACACGTGAAGTAGTGCAGCGCTCCCTTGTGGCTGAAGGCAACAATAACAGTTCAGGGAACAAATGGAAGAAAATGATTCATCGCCAAAAGAAACCATGACAGCTTTCAGGCGAGGCTATTATTTATTAGTATTATGTACAGTTATGCTGTGGTAATTTCCAAATAATCAATGACAGATTTAAAGTTTGAATACTGGCTTTCTGTAGGCTGTCATTTATCCTGCTGTCATCCAAGATCATTTGAAACTACCCGATTATTATCTATCATTTTCAGTGTATCTGAGGCACACAGGGAAAACATGAATAAAACACATAAAATAAAACAAAAAACAAACAAAATTCAACTAAAATCTAGCATGTTGGGCGTACAGATCTATAAAGCATGACAAGAGGATCTGAGCAGCCTCAGTGAAGCGGCTGTAGATCCTTCCTTCGTCCCTCCGGTGGTGCTGAAGTCGTATGACCACAGAAAGAAGATGAAGTTCGCTGTAAACAAAGGCAGAACCGTCCGTTGGGGGATCTTCTCTTTCGGGAGGAGCAGCGTTTGAAATGTGTGAATTAGGTGTCAGATGTGTTTAAAAGGCTTTAGGTAAAGGTGATTCCTGTGAGGTTTTTACATTTTTTTTTTTCATTCAAGCAACTGATGTTTCAGCTGTATTTGGTCACATTTGATATAAACAGGTTTTGCTGAGTATTTAAATCAGCAGTGGGTAAATGAAGATATGGAGTGAATTTAGTTCCATTATTATTAAAAGCACAGAACATTTTTTTTTTAATAAAATAAAAATGATATCCGAAAGGAAAAGTTTCAAATTTAATGTTTTCAATTTTATATATTTTTTTAATTGATGTTTTTCAGATTGGATTTAATGAACTGCATTCTTTCCAGTTGTCTTTTACGGATCCTATTATCTCTTCCCTTTGGGGCTTTCCTCTGAATGAGGAGCAAAGACCGATTTCTATTGGTCTGCATGAACGTTAGCAAAAATATTTATATTGGGATTGATATAAAGAGACTAGAAGTGTAAAATGTAATTTAAAAAGAATGCCATTCATAAGATTCAATCTGAAAAAGAACAATTTAGATAAAAACTTGCATAACATAAAAGAAAAAACCCAAGTTGTGCTCAAAACCCATTTTTAATTTTGACTTTTTTCAAAGTTTTATTTCTAGATCCTAATTTTATTTTTTATATTTTCAAAATTTCCAATCACAAAAAGTGTTTTTTGCAGCAATAATGGAACAAAACTTACTCTGTATGTAGAGGTGTGTTTATTTTATGTCATCTATTCAAAGCATTGTGGGTCAGGATGTGCAGGGGGTGGGTGGGTAAACTCGCACCTACGATGTTTTATAATATGTACAGTAAAATGTTGCTGTTTGGCTGTTTTAAGTCTTAGAGTATCGGTACGGAGGGCATAATGTCAGGAACTGTGTGTGTGCAGGGATGCTAGACGTGCTTGTGTTTCCAGTCGATGTGCGCGTTTCAGTTCCAGATCTTTAGGAAGCTGTCCCAGGACCCGGTGCACGCCGCCATGCCGTCGTCCGTCACGCCCAGACAGCTCACGCGATTGTCATGGCCAGCCAGGACCCCTGCAGGGGGGACACAAACACACTACAGTAGCAAAGCGTTTTTGTTTTTTTATTTATGAACCTTTCAATAATGGGACAAACCTTTTGCTGGTATTAATAAACTTGCAATTTCAAAGCAGCAACCTTATTTTTTTTACCATCTAAGTGATTGTGCAGGTAATCTGGGTGTTTCTGAAATGATTGACGGGTTTTTCATCTCCCCTCACTGGCTCTGGAACTACTGAAAATATTTTCAGATTACATATAAATAGAGTAATGAAGCTCCGCGGGGTAGAAAAGAAACTACTTCAGTGAAAACAACCCAATGAGCCTACTGGCACATTCTGAAGCTATTCTATGGGACTGCTAACCGCTAATAATGACCATTTATTGGGATGATAACATCTTAAGCAGCTGCAAACAGTCACTGAGTATTTATGGAAGACCGAATCAAACTGAGAACCCATGACATGATGAACAAGTCCTATAGCCTGTGAGAACAGCATATAGCAAGCTGGTTTGATATGTATTATTTTTACTGTATATGTATTTTCATATGTATTCCTGATTTCTGAAAAAAAAAAAAAACATTTTTTCCCTGTCAAAATGACCATTTCAAACTAAATGACATCCCTCACATCTAGAATAAACAATCTGGATGTCTAAAAATTAATTTGAGTTCTCCATATTCCAATTGTTACTGGTCAGAATTTGAATTATTTTGACTATAAAGAAATGTATTCCAGATATCATTCAGTCAAGCTGATAAATTTCAGAATGGCCACTTAAAATGTATAAACATATCTAGGTATATAAAACTTAATTCTTACTAGTATAATTTTATATTCTGAAATTCATATAAATGTAATGTAGACTATATATTATTACAGTTCAATCTAGGTATGTGATTTATATCAGGAAGAATCTTATTTTAGTAATCTACAAATGAACAACAGAGGGGAGATGGCTTTTAATAAATGTAAAAATGGCTTGCCATAGCCACTTCAAATAAACCTACTCATTAACTTGAGCTACTATCTTATCCTCCGCTATCTTCCTCTCCTTTGCTGCTGTAGCACTGTTTCTCTGTTTTTTAAAACACATTCTCCGTCTTAATTAAAATGTCTAGTTCCAGTGGGGTGAAATAGGCACTTCCTGTTGCCTGTTGTCATGGTGACTCGTCTATTCGGAGTTCTTCTGATGATGGCATTTTAAACTTGTCACACATGCGCTTAACTCTGAGTGGACCTAATTAGAGTTGACTGAACTAATTCATAGCGGCTTACTGTTGTGAACCCAAAAACTCTTTCCGGTTCTGACATTAGGCTAGATCAGTTTGAAGTTGCTGATTTTAGTCTGAGTTTGTTCAACCTGCTTCGTGAAACGAACCCCAGTTTGTAACTGAGGCTGTTAGCGGTTAGCATCACGATCAAACAATTTTCTCAGATATATTTGAAAGATGTTTTATGACTGAAAGACTGTCCCTTTAAACAGTCATTAATTATCTTCAGATGTTATTTTGATTTCACAATAGCTTCTGCTAATGGTATTAGCTCTACCTAAGATAGTAAACAGTAGATCACAAGCAGATCACGTTTATTTGTTTTAACAGATATCTCATGTATGACGGATCATGCAAACTCTGCGGCAGTGATGCACTGTTGCTTTGTCTGAATTTGCCCGAGTCAAAAGAAATAGTATAAAAAAACAGCTCTGCTAATGTTAGCCTTCCTGTAGGTTCCCATCCAGTCCGACCTTACTGCATTATCTACCCACCATGCATTGCAGAGGCAAAAAAATGGCAACCTCCCTAGGTGAAATGATTTATAATTTTTGAATAAATTAGTTTTTACAGATCACAAACCTCAATTTCTAAGTTAATAGAAAAATGAAAATGTATTTAAGCCAAAATGCTCCTCTAGTCATGGATCCCTTTAATTATGATTAATGGAAACATTCTTCTTATAGTAGCAGATACATGTCAGTCATAATTATCTGCAAATTATTAAAGCTTTTTCTACTAGTATTTTTACAGCTTTGTAAAAATAAACAGTGGTGGTAAATTAAACAGTGCTGTGTTTTTTTTTCTAATCATAAATGGAATAATCTCTTTTCTGTTTTCTACAGGATTTTAGTCATAGGACTGAGAAGATAATGGAAACTGGGTTTTTCACTTTCACTGGTTATTCCACAATAATAATAATAATAATCAATCCAATTTATACCGCACTTTTCATTAACAAAAATCTCAAAGTTACTGTATTAAGCCAAGACCTGTGTTCTGTTTACCTGATTTCTATTTAAACTATCATGGAATTTCAAATAATTTATGATGCTATTAAGATCTTATTAAAACAGATACCAGACCAGATCGAGTAGAAAACCACTTATTTCCTTGTACCCCCCCAAACTAGCAGTTTGCATGTAGATCAAATCCAATGGTTGCTATTCTGTGCTGCAGCCATTCATGGTGAGATTTCAAGATTGTTTTTAGCTTCTTCATCCAACATTGCTTGCAAGAAAATTCCTATTTATACATCATAATGAGAGAAAATCATGGCTCCCCATTTAGAAAATCGTAGAAACAATGATCTAACTAAAATAAAGTTGAGCAGGAATCAAAATAATCATTCAAATACATTTAAAGATGAAGGCAACCAGTTTGGTTTTGATAAAAAAAAAAAAATCCTACTTTAGAAATAAATGAATAATTATAGTTAAATTAAATACTGAGCTTGTTTTGTTTCAGTAAAAATAAGTTCCTCCTTGTGGGTTTTTACATCTTTACCAGGGGTGCTAATAAATAAACTTTGTGGACTAAGTAGGACCCCTTGCGGCACGCATTCACTCACTCCATCATGATTAATGATGGCTGAATTTTTTGTCATGAATCCTTCATTCAGCAGACTTTTTATGCTGCATCTAAGCCCTCAGCTGCATGCTTTTCTGCCCACCTGCTCTGTCTCCCTTCATGGCGTCCCAAATGTTGCAGTTGAAGTCATCGTAGCCGGCCAGCAGCAGACGGCCGGAACGAGAGAAAGCCACGGAGGTGATGCCACAGATGATGTTGTCGTGGCAGTAGATGCTGAGCTCCTGGTCTGCGCGCAGGTCGAACAGCCTGCAGGTGGCGTCGTCGGAACCCGTGGCGAAGGCGCTTCCGTTTGGAAAGAACTGGGAAAATAACGGAGAATAAGCGGCTGAATAACCTTTGGAATATACACGAAGTGAAATAACCTCTATATTTTCTACACGCTCTGAATGTTTGTCACTGAATCAGATGAGTGACGGTGATCAGGTCTAAACACAGCGTTTGGCGTTTGGCTGAAAATCTCCAGAACATACAGATGCTCTGGTGATAATCTGGCGAATACTCTCACTCATCCAGGTCATATTCCAAAAAAGTAAAAAAAAAAAAAAAACAATCAAAGCGACTTAGTTTCCACGTTTGAAGACATTTCGCTTCCCATCCAGGAAGCTTATTCAATTCAAAATGTCAGAAATAGCGTTGAGTCTTAGGCTTTATACAGTAGCACCCAAAAAATCTTGTTTTTGCAAAGAAACATGAAAAATGAAACGGACGGAATGGGTCCACCCCTTTGGAATGGGGGACGTTTGGCTTCTTTTGTTAGCCTGCAATACCCCATACCTGTCTATGTCTCTGAAAGGGGGTCATTAAAGGGAATTGTCTGCCTGGCTGAATAGGTGAGGAATAGAGGGGCTGAGGTTGCATGTTGCAGGATTATCTGGTGATAATCCTGCAACATGCAAATGTGTGGCATCAATCGGACATTCTCAGTTTAAAGTTTGAAATGAAAAGGAACTAAGATTTCTGTTGATTTATAATCCTTAACTTGAACATTTAATGCTCAGACGTATCATTCTTTTCAATTTGAATAAAAAAAATTATATATATATATATATATATATATATATATATATATATATATATATATATATATTGCCTGGAAAGTGAATAATTACTGAAATAAATAAAAAATTAAATTAAGTTAAAAATCTATGTTTTTTTTTTTTTTTTACAAAAAACGGAGCCATTCTCAATGAGAATGGTCCTAAATGGTCCTAAACACACATCTAAACTGGAAAAATCAGGAAATAAAACTGACTAAATAATACTCAGATTCACTGTCATTTTCACTTTGTTTTCATCAGTCACTGTTTAATGAGACACTAGACGTTCAGCCGAATCACCAGTAGTGGGTTGTTTTAACAATGTGTGTTTTAACAACTGCAGCTGCTTTGCTGCGTTCTCCTCTTGTGACCTTTGTCTTTGCCCCCGTCTTCCTGCTCTCACTCGCAGAGAAGTAGTGCAGGATCAAAGCACTGATACCCACTTTCATTAAGACTTTTGATTAGGACATTTGTTTTTATCTTTTTGGTTGATGCAAAACCACCATTTAATTTCTACATGAATTTGGATAGCACAATTTTTTTTTTACGTGTTTCTTTGCTAAACAAGATGAGCTCACTATGGAGCAAAAAAATAAAAACTCAAAATTGTGGCGTTGGCTCTACGCTGAGAAGTACGCTGGCCCAGGTGAGCAAATACACAATTTCACAAATTCAAAAGGTTGGATAGATAAAGTGCTCCAAGCCACCAGGGGGAGATGATCAACCCATAAGGGACCAGCACATTGACATTAATACATAAATGGGAAGCCGTCCAGTGGAAAAAGAGAAGGATATAAATGTTTTGTTTTCCCTTTGAATCTTTTTTTTATACATTTATCTTATTTCTATTTTTCCTAAGAGACAGATCATTGTCTTTCCCTATTGGTTTTTAACTTTTGTTAAGCGGTGCAGGTTTGCTGCTTTTCTTATCTTGCAGTTATTTTTTTTCTTTTCACGTGTTTGGTGTGTTAGCATTATTTATGTGTTTGCAGCACATTGCAGTATTGCAGCTTTTCCAGCATTTTTTCTTTCTTTGGGCCGGTTCGCAGCTAAGAGAGTAGCGGCTGAGATAATGATCAGCTCCTCCAGGGGTTAGTTCCCTGATTTTCCAATGGAAAGGGGTGGCTGTCCCTTTCAGGTCAGGGGAGCGTTCCTGCCTCTAGTGGAAGATTTCAAGCATCTTGGGGTCCTGTTGCTGAGTGAGGGGTGAGGAGGTGGACAGACTGATTTATCTGATGTGGTGAAATGAGAGCTGAGCCAAAAGGCAAAGATTCCATCACTCTACATTCCTACCTGGAAATCAGAGGCAGATGCTGCTCTCTAAATCAGGAGGTGGCTCAATAGGGTCAGTTAAATCCAATCTTACATACCGTATTAATGAATGCTGAAACACAATCATTATGACAATAAGTGAAAATAGCCGTTGTGAAGAACTCTGAAATGAAAAACTTCAGAAACCACGGCAAGAGATCAGCACAAGATCACCGTTCTAACTGAATGATGGTGTTTTCCTTCCGTCTGAGTCTCATGAGGAAAGCCTCCCCTCCATCTGATCTGTTAGCATGTTCTGCCAATCAGCATCAAGCAGCCAGCTTCACAACCCTGCCCACCCCTGCTCCATAGACCCCTTAAGAGCCTCACTGGACGGTACGGATTTTTGCTTGTTATCCAATCAGGGCACTACTTTCACCCTGGTTGCTTTAAAACATGGAGGCTCAAACCTCAACAGGGATTTCTAATAGAGATTGACAGGCAGCATCCTGCCGCTCCACAGCGGAGGGAGATCACGTCAAAGAGCCGATTAAACAGCTGATTAATGTGCCACATGCTCATAAAATCAACTGTTTCAGTGCAGATTTAATGCAGTTTAATGACTACATTTATGAAGCTTAAGAATGCATCTTTGAGCAATTATTTCACTTAATTTACAGGGAAGGATTAGCCTCCCTAGTATTGAATGAGGAATCACCAACACTGGAAATCTGGATCAGGACTAAAAGAATGCGACCCTGGAAAAGAGCGCCTGAATTTTTGTTGTGTTCGTTTTAACTGAGACCTGAATAAAACATATCATTACGTAATTTTTATCCTTTAACTAAAGAAAGAGGAAACAATATGCTCCAAATCATCTGCGTCTCTTGGCCAGCGTGGGGAAGGTGAACATGCCACTCTGAGGTGATGTCACGAGTATCTCATTTATCACAAATGGTCAAACTCTGGACTCGTAGAGCAGAGCAGGAGCAACAGAACCAGAAGCCACGTAGTTTTACTTCCTGTTTCCCAACCACACTCACACAGCTGGCGTTGATGTCCGACTCGTGGCCTGTGAAGGTCTGCCGGCACATGCTGTCCCTGATGTCCCACAGCTTAGCCGAGGCGTCACAGGCTCCGGAGATGAAGGTACGGAGGTCAGGTGACAGAGAAAGGCTCATGACGTCGCCGGAGTGGCCTGAGAAGACCGTGGTCTGCTGACTCGTCTCGATGTCCCACAGTGCGCTGTGAGGGCGGGGGAGTCAGTCATTGATCAGCGAGGATTCATTTGAACTGCAAGTTTTTCTTTTTTCACTCACCAGGATGTGTCCCCTGAACTTGTAATGATTTGATTGTCGTCAATAAAGCGGCAACATGAAAGGTAACCTGAGATCAGGGCAGAAAAAAGAAAAATTAGATTTATGGTTTTATTATTTTGAAACATTTGAAGGTAGATTTCCTGTTTCTGCTTTGAATTATCAGTCTGCTGCATAGTCTTGGTAATCTGGGCCACAGTGAGAATCAGAATAATCCACAGCGAAAATTAAGGTTTTGTACTTTCAGCTGCTTCAGCCTGATGATGAAAAAAAAAAAACATTGAAATGATGAATTAAATCAAGGGTCCCAAAGTATTTCAGCCTGTTACTCTAAAAAACAACTATGCAACAGCTTTTAGAACCCCTAAAAATACAGAGAATGATTTCAAATTATAATTATTTATAAATATAAAGCAAAGTAATTCTATGTATTTTTAAATAAGCATCTTTTTAAAATTTCTTTAATTTGTTGAATTTACTTATTTCATGGTAAATTTTGGCCCTCGGGAATCACATCACAATGATTCTGAAAACCATCTGCAGACCCCCATGGGGGGTCCCAACCCCCACTTTGGTAGTAATTTAAGTAAATAATAAAATATCATTTTGAAAGAAAATAAGTAAAAAACAATTGTAATTAAACACCTTATGTTCATGAATTATAAAGAATAAAAATAATGTGTATTTATTTATATGTATTTTTGGGTCACTGGATAAACTAGAGGGGCCCCTGATTGGGCCTCAGTGTTTAGCTTGTTCATGTGTCTGTATTTTTATTCATATTTTTTTTATATACTGCAGTTCTGATATTAACTAGGTTAAATAAAAAAATATATAGAATATATAAAACATTTCTGTAAAGAAAAATCAAGATGAAAACTGCTGTTTGTCTTTATCTGATGTTTCATTGAGGGAACTTTGGCCCCTTGGCCTCATATTGAGCATGAAGCTGAAACTCGGCTCCTGTTTTAATGGAACCGTTTGATGGAGTCACAGCTAAAACCAATAACTGACAAGAATATAGTTCCATCCCAAAGGAGGGAAACTAAAAGCAGACGCTGAAGGCGCCTCACCCGTGTGGCCCGGCAGCTCTCTGCTGACCCTCACGTTGCCTTCGCGTGTTTTTAAGCAGTAGATGGAGCAGATGTTGTCCAAGCCTCCGCAAGCCACGTAGTTCCCCGAGGGGGCGTACGCACAGGTCATTACCCAGGAGGAGCGCAAGGGGATGGCGTGTATCTGAGGGGAGAGAGGCGTCATGTGATGAAACGAAGCAGCTTTTCAGCCTGATAGCTAAAAAGCAAAAATATTCACACCCTTCTGACTTTTTCACATTCAGCCTCACTGCAGCTGCATCTTTTTAATATATGGTTATAAAAATTCAGGCAACACAAAAAATAAAATCCTTAGAGGTGTGAGGTACCTTTGCATTCATCCCCTATTACGGTAATTTGATACCTCTAAATACAATCCAGTTAAACCAAACTGGCTTCAGGAGTCCTCTAATCAGAAAACTTAGTCTACCTCCATGTAATTTAATCCTAGTTTAAATACGTCCGTTTGTTAAAGAACATTGGTGAACAAATGAAGTTCCCTCTAATTTCTCATGTCTGAGCATACAGGACACATATGCTCCCTGAGTTCACTGAGGACCACTGTGAGCAACATCAGATGTTCACACTGAAGCCACACACCATGATTAGACTTCTTATAAACCCAGGATCATTACTAGTTACATCCATCTATCTATTTGCTCCCACTTAGTCCTTTCCAGGGTCGCGGTGGAGCCAGTGCCTATCTCCGGCAGTCTACAGGCGAGAGGCGGGGTCCATCTAGGACAGGTCGCCAGTCTGTTGCAGGGCAACACAGAGACACACAACCATGCATACACACTTAGGGAGAATTTAGAGAAGCCAATTTACCTAACAGTCATGTTTTTGAGAACCCACCCATGCAAGGGCACAACATGCAAGACCACAGGCCAAGAATCGAACCCAGAACCTTCTTGCTGCAAGGCAACAGTGCTACCCACAAATTAAATAAGCAATATCTATGAGTTTGATCTGGCCGAATAAAAAAGTTGTTAATGAGATGTGTAGTCTATGTAGGAGTGCTGCTTTGGCTACGGTGAGGGTCCTGCTCCGGAGGAAATGAGATGTTACACCTTTCAGAAACTTTGTTTTTAAAACGCTCAATTTTTGCACAATAAATTGTGAAAACAAGGCTTTCTTTTTTGTCCACTCTATAAAGGCTCGAACTCAACGCTATTTCTGACATTTTTAATTGAAAAAGCTTCCTGGATGGGAAGCCAAACGTCTTCCAACTTGGAAACAAAGTCCAGTGGATTGTTTTTCAAAAAAAGAATTTTTCATATCCTATCCTTTTCCCTTCTCCAACAGTTGTCTATATATGCCCATTTAAGAACTTTCTGGATGCTGTTTATGATTTGATTAATTAAACTAAATCCTCTTTCTCAATCAGCACTGGATGCCTAAAATGTAGCACAAATATCCAGAAGCTGTGAGGTTTCCTTCAGCTCCTTACATCTAAGTGCTTCAGTCACCATATCTGAGAAAGAGCTGATGACACCTGTGTATGTTTCTGCTTCATCCTGTACTTTAATTTAGCAAAAAAAAGCATTGTGCTGTGAAGAACAGGTGCCTCTTAAACTGTGCATGTTGGAAAGCAGGGCTGCTACAAACCGGTGAGTTTCATGGTTGGGGAAGCCTAGGTTGGTAAATATTCGCACAGCCACATATTCTTCTTCCTGTTGGATTATTTTTTTATGCACCTTTAAGGGTTTTTGATCTGCTGAATAAAGACATTTGCTGAACATTTGTTTGTGAGTACACAGATGTTTTATTTTCTCTTAAATGAATAAATTCATAAAACTGATTTGATGGTGATATTTGAAACTGGGATTGAAAAGTAGATTGTGTCCAAGATCAACTGTTTTATTCCATAAAGCGGGTTTGCACCGGCAGCATTCAGCAGGCTGAGATCATTAGTGACAGAGGTTATAAAGATCAATGTATTTCCTATTCATTTATTATTAATATATTAATTTAGTATGAAAAGCAAAAATAATTTCTTTACATTACATTTCTTTTTTCAGTATTCTCCTATTTTCATTGTTGGTTCAGATTCAAAATAATACAGAAATAATGTAATTAGTTTAAATAATTTAAGAGTTTATCTTGGACTTTATTTTATGCGCTGCATAGATCTTCTTGTGTGCTAAGAATGCACGAGCCGTTTGAAAGTCTTAGAGGGAACAATACTGTCAACCTAAGCTGACAAACGGAAGCAGTCAGGAGACCCACGGTTACTCTGGAGGAGCTGCAGAGCTCCATGGCTCAGGGGGAAGAATCAGTTTACAGGAAAACAGCTGACAAAACAGACTTAAACAGAATTAATAAAAATACAATGCGGAGAAACACAAGTTGGAAAGAAAGACAATATATTCCTACTTAAATTCTGCAACATCTGATGTGGGGGTTTATTAAACCCAACAAAGCACATACGGTAACCCTGGACATCGGCGCAGTTAAAATTAATTTATGGTTCTCCATGCTATATACATTAAATAGGTTCAGCAGTTATTTTTCTTTAATTAAAAAGAAGACTCCTAAATGTCGGCAGAAGCAAACTGTACCCCATTAATAAAAAAACAACAACAAATTCTTAAAAAAAAAAACATGAGTTCTTTATCCGCCCTCTTTGTTTATGACATACTGTTGCGAGAATAATTTACTGTATTTTTCCATCCCTTTTTTGGTTAACTTTAAGGGTGTTTTCACATGTTTAGTGCGCCCCCTAGTGCAGCTCTGAATCTTAACATTGATACATTGCTTAATTTTTCTGTACCAGCTTTTTGTATTTCAGGACCAAACGCAGACAACAGGGGGAAATCTGTAAGTCCTGCCACTGAAGTAGTAACCAAGATAAATGGAAACAACTTTCATGATGGAGACTGAGGTACGTCAGTTATTAGAAGCTCTATTTGTTTTGCATGTATAACTATTGGCAAACAAGAGTGTCTGAATATGAAGCGTTGCTGTAGCTTTAAAATAATATGCTGGAGACACTGAATAGGAATACCTGTCTTATGCAGGAGAAGATGCAGATTAATGCTCTTTACTGACCAAAAGGAACCAAATTCAGGTTGAAGTTTAGATGGACCTAAAGCTGCAGGTGTGAAAACACCCTAAATCAGGCATGCCCAAAGTCGGTCCTCGAGGGCCGCTGTCCTGCAGGTTTTAGAGGTTTCTCTGATTTTTATTGATACCTGATTAAGAGGCTTTTACTGAACTACAATCATCAGAATCAGCTGTGCTCAAGCAGAGAAACCTCTAAAACCTACAGGACAGCGGCCCTTGAGGGCCGACTTTGGGCATGCCTGACCTAAATTGTCAAAGTAAGACCTTCCTCATAATGGTATCGCTACTTACAACCATCGGCTCCAGTGGTGGTGAATTACATCACAGTTGGAGCAAAAATAACCCGGTAGAGGCCTAGGGTGGGGGGTTGCCATGCTGATGATCTGCCCCTAATGATGGCGGCATCTTAAAGTACGTTAAGGGGTTCTACTTTGACCACCAGGTGCGTCCAAAGCATCAGATGCTGCAACTGGAAAATGGGAAATTTGCAGCTTGATGCAGCATGTCGACCAATGAGAGAAGCTTATCAGGGAGCTGGCAGGGAGACAGTCACTCATGGACGACACGATAATTATATGTGGAAAGATATGATTATTAACAACAATATAACTTCCACCAGGTCTGTTTCTCTTGCTTCCCAAAAGAATCCAGTCCACCCGGTTGACAGAATATTTATACGTCTAAAACTCCGCTTCATGTTTTCATGGGTTACCAAAAACTTTTTATCACTTCTCCAAGCAGAAACAAGCAGATTCATGAATGGCAGCTTAAAACTGAACACCATAACCTCAGTCTGTCTGACATCTCTACATCTAGCTTGGCTAAAAACCTTTTTCTCTGTATCCTTTTCAGAGGCGATTCCTAGAATAAGTTAAACAGCTGCTTAACTGAACAAACATTTAGGAGTAAAGATCTTTATTTACAAACATAATGAGCAAAAACAAAGCATAAAACACAAAAATATGAAATACTACTCTAGTTAAATAACGAGTCAATACACCTTTAAACAACAATTTTATATTATATGAAATAAAATTAACATTTACAAGTGAAAAAATCTCTATGGTGCTGAGATTAGAGGGGGGAAAAGCAGATAAAACCCTACTGATGAAACTAGACCATTGCAATAGTTGCCTTGAAGCTGGGCTGAGTCACTCAACAACTAGTTCAGACAAGTTAGGACCTCATAAGAAAATTATTTTTTCTGACTTTACCTTGTTAGTGGTGTAGCTGTCCCAGACAATCAGTTTCCCATCCTGGGAGGCACTAACCAGGAGCCTGCAGAAACCAAACCAAGCAAAGGTAACAAACCTATTCCAAAACATAAACTGATCAAACCTAGCAGGTTTAACGTCTCAACCTTTAAATACATGTTACTTTAAGTCTTAAAGCACAGCGCTGTTTCCTAGCATCAAAGAAATTAAAATAAAATCTGAATCAGTACAAACACTTTTTTTTAAATCACAATCTATCTGTTATAATTGTCATGAATAAGTTAGATCCAGTGACTGAGGAACACAATCAAAAAACAAGTCTACATCTGAACAGAAGAAAGATCCCAAAAAATTAAGGTTTAAAGTTTTAGTGAAATTATTTAAAACTCGCTGTTAAAAACCAAACATGTAATTGGAGGTATTAAAACAATTCTGCAGCAAATAGAGCAGTAAAGTTTGGGTGTCCCACTTTGAGTCTGTAGCCCAGTGCATGGCGTAGATCTTGGCAAGATGGCCACGGAGCGTGCGTCTTGTCCGCATCTGGATCCGACCGACGGGATCCAAACCGGCAGCCATCTAAATGAGAACACAGATTTTTATTTTCCTTCAGAAATATTTAGTTTATTAAAGTTCAATGTTCCCATTAATTTAGGCCTGTGACCAAGGATTACTTTTCTAATCGATTAATCTGTAGATTATTTTTAAATTTATAGGTTAACAATCTTCAAAATCTGCTTGAAAGAGTATTTACAGAATTTAAACCAAGTGAAGCTAAACTGTGCTCTGAATAGCGGATCAAACAAAAATGTTTTTTCCATCTTAAATGTAAAATTATATCTTCTAATAGTTTGCCATTTTTAGTGCTCTGGTTGTTTTTTCTCTTTCATTTCATTTCCAAAATAGTGGAGGATAATTTCAGAAATCGATTAATTGTGATTAATTCATGCTTTGAGTTGCAATTATGGCAACAACAAAAAAAGTGCAATAAGCATTTAGTACATTTACCATTTCCTGTGCTATTTTCAGTGTCACTTACCTGGGTAAGGGTTGAATCTCCACAGGCTTTCCTGGCATCCTAACGTGCATCACAGGCAGGGAAAAGACAGAACAGAACTTTTTAGGGAAGCCAGATCTTAAAAGTGAAGATAAACTAATTGATAAAAAGAAAAAGAGGCTTACTCTTATCTGGTTCCTCAGCTGCTCGGCCTCCTGACGAAGCTGCTCCAGCTCGCTCATTTTGGAAATTGTCTGAGCTTTAACCTGTTGACTGGAGAATGATTTTTATTTCAGAAACTTAAATACGATCAAATGTTTTCCAGAGTCGTTATCAAAGGTGACTGTGGAGCTTCTTAACCTGAGGTGACTGGGCTTGGTTCCAGGCCAGGCCTCCCTGCTCCAACCCAAAGAGTAGAAGCAGGTATACTATGACTATATATTCAGTGTAATCCCATAAGCATTATGCATAGCTTGATGCTCTCATAATCCATAATCCCGTGGTCATCTTAATCAAATATACAGCAATCAGATAAAATTGTTCACTTAAAGCACTTTTTTTAACCAGATTTGTGGATATTAATAATTAAGTCAAGCACACTCTTTAATCTCTTAGGTTTACTGAAGCCAGAGTGAGAAAAACACTTGTAATCTGTTTATGACTGTAAAGCCGTGTCTGGTTTTAACAGGGGAGAATAATCTGTAATGACTAAGCTACTACTCAGCTGCCAGTTTTATTACCAGGCAGCAGATAACTGGTTTAAATTCATTTTAAAAAAATGACTTGTACAGGTCAGACCAACCTCATGATAATCCCTGGCATCCCTACTGACGTTCTCCTGCTATTGGAGATGTTTTTCTAGCTCCTTGTGGATATGAAACACCAGCTTCCTGTTATTGGGAGCATGGTTAAACTGTTGTCCTAACAGTGTCGCGGTCAGATCCAGCCCAAAGAAGCAAGAAAACTTAGCCGCTGTTTAGGTATTCCAAACCAGTAGGGGGTGCAGTAGAAGATTTCACTTTACACAAGATTTGCAGTCATGTGTATAATGATTGTGTTTAATTTTTAAAACTCAATATATTTATCTGTAACTTTGAAGGTCAATTTCTTATTTGACGGATCATAATTATATAAATATTTATTTCTGGTTACCATGACAACATCGACACCCAGGATTCTGCTTCGATGGGAATGGCAATTTGAAGTCATGTGAGATTAAGCTCAGATCATAGTAGTTCCATGATAGAGCTGATAAATGTTACATTTCTAAGATAAAAGCCAAAAATAACAAAAAAAAACGCAAAACAAGGAAGAACATCAGTCAAGCTTTTGATTGTTGGTGAATGGTAAATGGCATGTACTTATATAGCGCCTTTATTCAAGTCAAGAGTCTTGACCAAAGCACTTTACACTACATTCATGCACACACACTGATGGTGGCAAGCTACATTGTAGCCACAGCTGCCCTGGGGCTCACTGACAGAAGCGGGGCTGCCGTACACTGGCCCCACCGGGCCCTCTGACCACCATCAGTAGACAATGCAGGTGAAGTGTCTTGCCCAAGGACACAACGACACTGAAAGTCGGAGTCGGGGCTTGAACCGTCAATCCTTCGATTTCAGGGCAAACTCCTACATCCAACGCCACTGTCGCCCTACAGATTTAAAGGGATCCAGTTTTAACTGAAACTAAAAATAGTCTTTATTTGAGAAACATTTATTTTAAGAGTAAATACAGTGCAGGAAATTTATTGTAAGCTTTTAGTTTTAATACACTTAAATAAAATATAGTCGCATGGACCCTGTTGTTTACACTGTAATGAATTCTGGATAAATGACGTATGCTAGGTCCTGTAGCATTAGCTCCATCCAGCCAAAAACAGCAATAAGAAACATTAAATCTTTTTCCTTTTGAACCCGAGCGTGTTGAAATAGTTGAGAATGTAGAAATGACAAGAGGTGATGAAAGATGAGGAGGAGGACCAAATGGAGGAAGAGGGGAGAGTTGGCTGAAGAAGCTGCTGCTAGGAGATGCTAACCCAGATGGAGAGCTATGCTACAAAGAACTCCAGTTTCTAACTGAGGCTCTTAATGGTTAGCATTGGGATCAAAACTTTTTCTTAGATATATTAGAAAGATGTGCTACAAAGACCAAAAGATGCTTTACTGTCACTTTAAGCAGTCGTTTATTATCTTCTGATTTGATTTTGGCTCTACATTAGCATCTGTTGATGGTGTTAGCTCTAGCTAATATAGTAAACAGTAGATCACAAGCAGGTCACAGGTTTTAATTTCCAGTTATGTCATGTATAACGGCTCATGAAATCTTTGAGGTGGTAACGCAGTGTGGCTTTGTCTGAATTTACAGTCAAACGCAATACGACAAATGCATATGTTTATGTTAGCCTCCCTGTGTTTACTCTGTAGGTTTCAGTCCAGCCAGACCTAACCTAATTATTTACCCAGCATGCATTGCAGATGTGAAAAAATGGAGACCTCCATGGGTGAAAAATGTAACCATGGATACATATTTTTTGAAGTAATTATAATTTTTAATGTATAGCATCACAAATGGCAATATGTAAGGTTTTAGGAATACTATGATATATTAAGGCCTGGATCGATTTAAAAAAAATAGAGGCTCGGAAGCTACATAGAGGTTGTAGCTTTTCATCTGAACTTTTAAAAACGGATGTTTTGGTTAGCATTAGCATTAGCGGGCCTGGCAACCGGCCAGCAAACACTAAAGAAGCCTACTTATCGGGAGGAATTAAACTTGTAAACTAATTAAAGATTAGATATTTAATTCACAATGGAAATTGCAAATAAAGGGCTATGAATAAACTGCAAAGCAAAAGATGGACATCCTTCTGTCAAATCAGCAGGCAGCTTAAAACTACCCTTTTCTTCTTCAAAATACTTAAAAGTAAGCAAATCTGAGTTTGACTGAGAAGGACTGTGGCATTTAGAAATCATTGGATCTTGTTACCCTCCAAAAACCTCCGCAAGACATGACAGTTTAAACTGCAGCTTATAGTAAACAAAACCTAAAATGCAAACAGTCCAGGTTGGACTGTAGAGGGAGATGTTATTGGTGCAGAGGCTGCAGGTGGGTGGTGGGCTTGAGAATTTCACCAAAAGCCCCCATGATTGGGTTACATTCACTGGTTAAACTTAATTTTCTCCACAATATATTTAACAGTAAATTTAATAAAATTGAATAAAATACAATGTCAAAAACATTCAATATCAGGTTGGTTTCTCAATTAGATCACATTAGCAGACACAAGAGGTTTCTAATTCAGTTTCCAAACAAGACGTATTCAGCTTAGAGGAGAAGTCCGGTCATATTCAGAGTTCAAACTTCTGAAAGTACTTTAAATATGAAATGGATTACATACTGTTCAATAAATGATAAGTGTTTATAATTAAGAGTAATTTTCATTTGAATGTGCTTTACTGGAGGCTTTTGAGCAAGTCCCAATGTCACAACGCGCTATTATCCAAGTCATCTTGAAAACAATCTTCTTCAAAATGTTGGCTACATATTATGTGTTTTCTCTCTGGTCAGAAGTTCAGTGGCCAATCCTCCCTCCTTAATTTGGCAATCCAACGAAAAACCTGTCCGTGGAGGATCATGAATTGGAAAGGTGAAATAACACTTTTTTCCCCCACTTTTACCCGATGTATTACAACATCCAACTGCCATGCATGGGGGCGTTGTCACTTTGTAGCTCTTGCGAATTTCAATGGTTAAGTCCTCTGGAAATCTTATATAATTGTTGTCGATTGCAGAGTAGTAGCTCCCATTGATTTTGTTTGTAAAATGGGGAGAATGGCGCTCGGCTTACCGCACTGTGACATCACTACCTGGAGATGTCAGGAGTTAGGCGTTACTATATTTGTCCAAAAATGGCCGCTCCCGGACTCAGTGATCGAGCCGAAAATTATTACTTTTTTTACTGATTAACACTTAATTCATTAAATCACCATGAATATATTAGTTTTAGGTAATGATCAGCAAGTAATGATCAATGGATCATTACTTGCTGACTGGACTTCTCCTTTAACAGTCTTACTCAGGCTCACTCTAATCTTGGTCTTTTCCAGTTGCTTTCATTCACTTAGCCCCAACCCAGGCCTTAGTAAGATTTTTATTTTCCTTTATTAACTGGAAGTGAACTCAAACAGGCTTTCTGTTGGCGTGGCCAAACCAGAAATCACTTTCTGAGTTACCTGGATGGACTTTTAGGACCTTGGCTCTTTTAAAGTGGTCTTTGGTTCCTGCTGTTGTACAAACCTTTTGCATCAAAGCGTACTGTGTAGTATGTTTGTTTGGATCAGCCAACATCGGCACCACCCTGAAACCCAAAACTACATCCCACTATAAGGAACTCCTCCCAATTTGTTCTCTGAAAGTCTAATTACATTAGATTTTACACGCTGCTTGCCTTTAGGGTTAGCTAGTAGGGTTAGTATCCGGGTATGATAAAGAGTCAGCTGATATTTGCTGTTTCTTCTTCCACTGCTATAGGCTGATCCATCCTTGCGTATCAGCATATATGCATATGGTCATATTAGACATTTGCTATCCATTAGTATTTTCTTTTATTAATAAATGCTTCTTTTGTTTACATTTAGACTTGCATAACATTATTATCATTATCGTTTAAAATTGTAAATGGAGAAAGAAAAAGCAACATCTGACTAAAGAATCGGCAGCACATATCTGTGATCAGTTAGACTGATGTCAAAATAGTCAAACTCTAAGGAGAACCTTGTGCCTGCAAGTCTATTCTGGACATTTTAAGGCCCAGATGTGGCCTTAAAAAATCCCAACTGGAAGAGGAGCCCCACCAACATCTTGATCTAGCTCTACATGTAACCATTCAGATTACAAGAACATTAAGCCACCGTAGACTACATTTCCCTGGAGAGGCCTGTGACCAGATGGATCACACAGCACTAATGGAAGCCAAAGGAGGATGGGATGCATGATGGGTATCCATCTCCTGACACAGCTGCTCGTTTAGCCAATCAGGAGGAGAAAGACTGAGGAAGGAGGTGGAGGTAGAGGAGGACACATCAGAGATCAGGCCTGGATGAGTCCAGCCAGATGCTCATGTGTAAACCTTAGCTCCTTATGAGCATCATCTGGGCTGTTGGTGCAGATTCCTCCTGCACTGATGCAAAGCAGAGCAGAGGACTGGAGGCTTTACCTCTATCTAGCCTTCTTGTGTCTTCAACACAAGAAGACAGGAATTCACAGATCCCACCCCACCCCTCCTGGATGCACTGATGTTGGGACTAACAGGATGGTCACATCTGCAGCTTGGAGAGGAGTGCAGAGGCTTTTTTTTTAAACTGCTGCATGTCTGATGGAGCAGATGTAAATGTGTAGGATGTGCTTTCAGCAGCGTCCAGATGCAGGCCAGAAATAAAGGGAGAGAAAGCAGCGCTTCATGGGAGATGGATGTGGATGCATGATCAGCACTGCAGTTTTATAGCTATGTGAGAATCTAAAAATACAAATCAACCTATTTCCTATTAAATCTATTTCCCATAAAAGATGGAGCCCCCTCCCACCCAGCCATCTTAGCGCAGAGCAGGCTTAATAAAGGGAGGCTACCTGTTAATTCTCCCGATGGGCTTCAATGATCACTCAGAGCGACGTCTCCGAAATGCCGTGGAGGGTTGAAATGCGTGTTTTTTTTACACGCCTTAAAGATGCAATTCAGGGTCGATCCTCTTTAAGAAAAATAAATAAATGTGGACAAAAAGTTCCGTGTGTCGCGATCAGTGGGCAGAGGAACCGAGCAGGGCTCCACACATTTCCATTTCTGCGCTTTAGTGGAGCTCTGGAAAAAAAATGAAGGATTAAAATCTACTACTGCTGTCTGCCTCCTTCTCCTGGCGGCGTCACACCTCTTCGCTTTCGGAATGCATATTTTATTTGTTCTAATGTTAGGAGAAAATGTTAATAAGTGTGTCCAGTTTTTGCCTTCCTCCGGCCCGCATCAAGGGTCGTCCATTAAGCGCTGCTCAGCCAGATTTACTCCGTGTCTTCGTGACGTTATCTCCGCTTCCTTCCTCCCTCTGCCTGCCTCCTCCCTCCAGGACAGCTGCCTCACACCCGGAGCAGCGACACAGAAAGGCCAACTGCAGCCAAATAAGAAACAGCCAACATTAAAGAATATCCATATAGTCTGAATTAACCCTCCAAACAGATCTTTCTAAAGATGACAGGAAGAAAACCTTCAAAAAAGAGAGAAAAGTCCAGAACTTTGCGTTATGAAAAAGGGGCGCAGATAGGTTTTTTCTGATTAGGGGGGATGGGGACCAAGCTGATAGAAAATTACTTCAGTTGAACAAATTACTTAAGAGTAATCTGGGCTTTAACTTGTGCCCATGTATGCAGTGGCGGTTCTAGAAAGTTTTCATAGGGGTATCCAGGCAGAGACGGATGTTACGACAGAGTATTAGGGCCAGGCTAGAGATTTCTTTTTTCTTCTAGTTTGAGAATAAAGTCGTATTATTACCAGAATGAAGTAATAATATTACCAGGACGAAGTCATCATCATAACCCGTTTCAGAAAGAAAGCTTTGAGCTCCGACACCATATGGCCAACCAGCTCCACCAAACAGCCACCTCAGTCCACTTTGACCTCCTGCCCAATTTGATGCTGCTGAGCTAAAACATTTCTTTATCTATCAAACCAGAGCCAAAGTATAACTTGATATAATGCTCGACATTCCTCATTTTAGAGTTTTCATAAAATCTATAATTTCGTAATGTCACGACTTTATTCTCGTAATTTTACGAATTTATTCTCGTAATTTTATGACTTTATTCTAGTAATTTTATGACTGTTCTCACTGCAACTTTATTGTCGGAATTTTAGAACTTTATTCTTGTATTTTTACGACTTTATTCTCGGAATTTTATGACTTTATTCTAGTAATTTTATGACTATTATCACTGCAACTTTATTCTCGGAATTTTAGAACTTTATTCTAGTAATTTTACGACTTTATTCTCATAATTTTTTTACTTTATTCTATTAATTTTATGACTATTATCACTGCAACTTTATTCTCGGAATTTTAGAACTTTATTCTAGTAATTTTACGACTTTATTCTCATAATTTTTTTTACTTTATTCTTGTAATTTTATGACTATTCTCACAGCAACTTTATTCTCGGAATTTGAAAAACTTTATTCTCGTAATGTTGCGACTTTATTGTTGTAATTTAATCACTCGCTGCAAATTTATTCTCGTAATTTTATGACTTTATTTTCATACTATTATGACTTTATTCTTGTAATGTTTTGACTTTATTCTCCTAATTTTACAACTTTATTCTCGTAATTTTATGACTTTATTCTCGTAATTTTACGACTATTCTCACTGCAATTTTATTCTCGTAATTTTATTACATCATTCTCGTACTTTTACGACTTTATTCTTGTAATGTTGCCACTTTATTCTCGTAATTTTACAACTTTATTCTCGTAATTTTATGACTTTATTCTCGTAATTTTAAGACTTTGTTCTCCTAATGTTTTGACTTTATTCTCGTAAAGTTACGACTTTATTCTCGTAATGTATTGACTTTATTCACGGAATTTTACGACTTTATTCTCATAATTTTATGACTATTCTCTTTGCTACTTTATTCTCGTAATTTACGACTTTATTCTCGTAATGTTACGACTTTATTCTTGAAATAGAAGAAAAAAAGAATCTCTAGCTTGGCCCTAATACTAATAAAAATACCTAATAAATAGAAAATTCCCTTTATTGTCCCACAATGGGGAAATTGTAGTATTTACAATAGCAAACAGATTATAGAAAAAGACTAAGAATAACACAATACTGAAGCAGTGGTGTAACTATCAGTAAGCAGAGACTGCAGTTGCTTAGGGGGTCCGACCTCTTAGGGGCCCCGTCACCGACATCTGGTTGCCCCCCTACGCAAATGTGGTCTAGGATGTCTCTATGCAGATGTAATGGTACGAAAAATTCCTCTTAAACCCTCCTGACACTAACTTGTCTGCACCTGGCCGTATTTATACCCCAAGACATAGCAGATTTTAACAGGATAGTGAGCCATTTAAACACAACACCAATAGCAAAGCACACAGTCGTCCTTTTAATTAGACGGTTGGTAAAAAAAATACACTCATATAATATGTTTCAAACCACAATAAAGATCTTTAAAGAACAATGTATTTGAGTATTTTATTTTTTACACTACGACTTGGATTTATGGGTAATCCAGAACGTAGATTAAAACCATTATCGTTACGTACAATGTGTTAGCGACAATGGATACCAAAAAGAGGTACTTAAGCAGATTCCAGAAAAGAACAAGCAAAGAAGAGGTGCTGGAAGAAAAGAAAAAACTTCATATGGGGCCCACCCAGATAATGTTGCTTACGTGCCTATTGTTATGTCGTTATTCCATTGCTTGTGCCCATGTAGTTAGTTTTATGCAGTGGTAGACTGATTTAGAATAGAATAGATTAGAAAATTTCCTTTATCGTCCCACAATGGGAAAATTCTGTTTTTTACAGTAGCAAACAGATTGTTAAAAAAATAAGAATAACATAATACTGAAGTTAAAAAATAAACAAATAAAATACTGTGCTGCAAAGTGTTTTACCTATATAAATACTGTGCACCTGGAGAATAAATAACCAATATACAGCTATGGAGATTTTAACAGTAATGGATATTTGAAAGTAGCAGCAACATCAGAGATATGTAAAATGACAGCAGCATGTTATTTAACTAACTAAAGTAGAAACAGCAAAATCAGCATGGATGTAACAACTTATTGAGGTTGTTTGGAACAGTGGTGCTCTTAAGGCCTGGTTATTCTCCCGCAGCAGTGTGTCGCAGTGAGCTTGAAGCAGGTATGACGCAAACATTTTTTATTTATACTCAATGTTGAAGCGTGGTCTGCACTATGTTCATTCCACACCACAATGCAAAATGGGGAAATTACAAACTAGCTGTGGGTCTAGATACGGCCAAGGCGGTGAGGAAATGGGGGCAAGTTTTTCCAATAAGGGGGGGACATGAGGGCGAAAAAGAGCGGGGATCCAGGGTGTAAAAGGGTCCCAGTGTTCTAGCGCTGACCAATCAGAGGCCTGCTTTCTGTGGGATTGTCTGCGGTCACCTACAATTTGGGAGAGGTGTAGCAGAGTGTCTGCGGAGGAGGGCGGGGACGTCTCTGCGTTCACCGCAACACCTAGTTTCAAAGTAGAAATCAGCCTTTACAGGTGCTGGGAGGACGGATCTGTGGTTTGTCTGGATTCACCAGCTACTTCAGGGAAAAATCTGCAAGGTGACGAGTGTCGCTTCAAGAGTTACTAGTACCTCCTCCTAGTCTGATGACCTGCTTACTTGCATTGGTCCCTTCATAACCTACCAGGACACCAACGTCACATTGCAAAGCCTCTCTCAGATTGGTTTGTTGTGGCATGGGAGTTCAGATTTTCCTATTTGATCACTGCCAGCTTTGCAGCCTGAAGCGCCTCAGATTTTTAGATCCTCATAACGTGCTGCTCCAGCTGCTTGATATTTGCTGCAGAACCTTTTGAGGCAACTTCATGCACATCAATCATTGACTTTGCATGTTCCTGTTGGTCAAAGCATTTGGGCTGGATGCAGCATCAGTCCGCTTTAATAAGGAATCTGATTAAATTAGATTAAATAAGATTAATTAATAATTATTTAACCTTAGTATATTGCTGTGCGAATCATTTGTTGTTAGTTTTTGGTTAACGTACTAACTTTGAAAAGTAGGACATTCCACATGATGGTATCACTGCTGCCACCTTCTGGTTTAGAGGATAACTGCCTGTTCCAGCAGCGGTGATTCCAGTGGGAGCAACAAATCAGTTAATGGTGATTAGCTGATGCCCCCCTTCTAGATCAGCCCCTGCTTTCTTGAGCCTGAGGGTCAATGGTTTGATCTAAATATCCATTAATCTACTAAAAACAGTCTACCCTGTCAATGCAATTGATAAATCATTCCTCTGGAATACCAACTGCATACACAAATGTTATTTTATATTCAAAATATGTTCTATTTTTAAACTTTTTTGTATGATACAGTGGTCGATGGATACAAATGTGATGCAAATTAATTAATTTGCAATAAATACAAAAAGTACTGCAAACACAAAAATAAGCCGAACACACAAAACACATTGTATGCTCCACTACATAACGCTTACATACATAAAGGATTTATGTTATGTATTAATCTTTTTTATATATATATATATATATATATATATATATATATATATATATATATATATATATATATATATATATATATATATATATATATATATATATATATATTTATTTTTGTATAAATCACTAAAAAAATGCATTTCATTTGTGCTATTTTGGATTTTAAATATTTGTACGGAAAAATATTTGTATGCAGTTTAGTCAAAAAGGAGGAAGTTGTGTTTTAATTTGTATTGTGAGAGAAATAAATAATGGGATCACAGTAGTGTCACTGTGCTGCATTGGACAGAAGCTTTCACACGTGTAAAGCGAGCTCTGTGTCAGTCATTGACATGAAAAAAATGAATGGAGAATAAGGAGGACACAGTGAACCAAATATTACACAAATGTAAAGGAAAAATGCTGCAAAGAAGAAAAATAAAGAACAGCAAAGTGGAAAATCATTGCAAACACATGCAAAGAAAAAAGCTACAAATAACAAAAACAACTGAATTTTTACTAAAGCTTCATGTATGTGCTTTAGACCATCAAGGAGAGACTATCACAAACTTTAACGGGACCAGACCATAGATAACGTGTACCAGATTTGTTACAGAAGGAATTTGGAGGAATTGAAAAAATGGTAAGATGTCCTTTAAATCTTTTTATTTTTATTTTTTATAAACACTTAATCTCTTCAATTATCAAGTTTTTGCAGTTCTTTTTGAAATTTCTGCACATTTATGTTTTTGCAGGACATTTGGACCCATCAGCAACCATAGTAAACACTCAGAAGTGTGAAGGACTTTATAATAATATAAATAAAATCATGAATAATAAAGAAAGATTAGATTTTTTAAAAATATTTAATGTTTCCTTTTTTCAAATGTTGTTTTCTTTTTTGTTTTTCTTTTTTTCTTACAGATTTTACATTTTTGAATTCCTTAGTTTTCATGACAGTTTGTCTTGACACTGGCAAAAGAATAGTTAGAAAAGTTACTATGAAAACCTTTTTTTATTATGACATTTTATCACTTTCTTTGCGGGATTGCATTTTTTTTTTTTTACATTTCCAATTACAAAATGTGTTTGTTTTAAAATTTCCCTTCGCATTTTTTTTTTTGCTTGCAACAATATTTATAACAATGTTCATATATTTTATGTATTTAATGGGACATTTAATTAGTTTAATTGTTTCTTTTAAACTTTTATGGTATGTTTTAATAACTGAATCTTTATTTGGATAATAAATGTTACATTTACTTATTTCATGGTAAATTAAACATTCTTATTCAATTATATTATAGAAGTTGATTGAGCTGATAGCAAATTTTTTTATAGGACATTACCGATTATGTACTTTCTAAATTAATGTGGGTTGTCCACACACTTCGTTGATTACATCACAGTGATGATAGAAATCATTTCGCGACCTTCCTAGTTAGTGTCTCTTAACCCCCCAGGGGTTCCTGACCCCCACTTTGGTAACCTCTGTAGATTCCTTATTAAATGATAAACGATTATATTGAAGATGACAAAACTTTCTGAGTTATTGGTCTTGAGTTTTTCTCTTATGGATTGGTCTCCACAGCAACCAGACTTCAACAATAATTAATTTACGGATGTATTTCTTTGGGCTTTTTTATTTCCTTGCATCTTTATCAGTTTTAATTGTCTCGAGAGTTTTCTTTTATTAATTTTTTTTTATTTTGATACTTTTTAGTTGTGTACTTTTCTGTCTGTGTGGTTGTATCTCTACCACACATTCCAGACTCAATACAATAAAATAAAGTAACAGGATTAGGCATGACTATAAGGGGAGGAGAGAAATATAAACAATAAAAAACACAAACCTGACATTCATGTTTTTGTTCTATCCTGATTTAATCGGGAAAATGAAGGTAGTAATGATGAAGTATGGAAAGTCGTTACCAAATTCAAATTAGAAAATGTAGAAGCTGTAATTTTTAATTAACTAAAATTTCTGACTCTGAATCTCACAGTTTTAGGTTGTTGTTTTTTTATCTTGAAGATAAGGATATACTGCGTTTTGCAAAAATGTGTTTTCAGAGCATTGCTTCAATTTAATTTGAAAATACTCTGTTAATCTCAAAGGGAAATTAAATGTTGCAAAAACTTATGAGCAGTTTTCATCCAGTGGTTGTAGGTTATGATAGCTGTAGACGGGAAGAATCTTCTGTAAATGTCCTTCTTGGATCTGGAGAAGCTTCTTACTGAAGACACTCGTTGTTTAACAGTCTGATGAAGAGACTGTTGTCCATAATGTTCCTCACTTTATGAAAAATTATTTGTTGTGAAATAATCTCCAGAGGTTCTAGAGGAATTCCTAGGACAGAGTTGACCTTTTTTATGAGTTTGTTGAGCTTCTGCTGTTGCCAGAAGATGACTGATGGCAGAAGAGATGACATTGATCGATTGATCTGTTAATCTTTTTTTTTTTTTTAGATTAATCAATTAATAATCAGATAGCAAAAGGTTCCTTAAAGAAGTTTTTTTTTACAGAATTAAATCTGGGAAAACTTAAAATTTTCCACTTGAGATGAAAATTTTTTTAATCATAAATGCAAAACATTTATATATTATTTAACAATTTTGGTATAATGGCTGCTCTAAGGCATGTTTTAGATTCCCTATATTTCAGTTAACGATAATCAATTACTAAATTGGTTAATAATCCGATCAATTCTTTCAGCCCTAGATTGCACTCTCCACAAAAGACCGATATGCAGCATCTTGCTGCAAACACTGAATTAAATAAGCATGCTTAGAAAGTACAGACTGATCTGTCCATTCTTGTAGACAGCTTTAGTAGAAAGAGCATAATTACTGGTTTAGAACCTTTAAAATTGTTTACATGGGTCTGTGCTTGTTGCTGTACAGTGACCCCTTGTGGTGATGACTGGAAATGCAGTTTCAACCTGTTCTCCCTCTCTAGTCAGGTTTTACAGAGCTTGTGATGTAGAGTTTCTCTTACAACAACTCTCCATTCTAATACGAAATAAATCTGCCTCTAAATCAGCTTTAATTCTGTTAAAAACGTATCAAAGGATCTGAGTCAGTGGGTCTGAAATTAGGGGCGGAGTTATGTCCAAACCAGCAGTACCTAAACATGTTTTTTTCCCTCCCCTTCTGGAAGTCACATGGGGCTCTATCTGGTCTTCCGTGACTCATTTTGACAAATAACTGGGGGGACAAGGCGTGACGGAGTGTATGTTTTCATTCGGCAGCATCCAGCTGTCTGGAGGTAACTCTGCCCTTTGCTGGTAGCTGCTTCCCTCCACCGGCCTGCGGTCTCCTTCTGCCCGCTGGAACGTCACCGCAGCGCGGCCGAGCGGCGCGCTTCACCCGGCATCAGCGGCGGAGCCCCGAAATAAGGAGTTTACAAAGCCGGAAGTGGACAAACCTCAGCGGTGAGTCTTTTATGTTTCATTAAAACATCTCGGGACGCAAACATCCGGGATGTTGCTCTCTGACTGAAGCTTTGTTTCAGCAGACATTATTTCATCCGTAGAGAAGCGACAACTTCCTGACCTTCACTTCTGAAGCGTCAGAAAGACGTCAAGTGTTTGATTACATTTTCACCATCTTCAAAGACGCAAACTTTTTTTTTTCTTTTTTTTTATGCCGCAGCTGCATCTCTTTTCGCGTGACGAAAGTGATGTTTTATTTTGGAAAGTTAAAGTGGGGTACAGGGGCCTCCAGGGGGCCTTTGGATGGACGCATTCTGCATCATAAATTCAGTGCGTCATTGAGGGCCTCCTGCAAAGCATGCAACCAGCATCATCAACACTACAGGGAAGGAAACTAATAAAGGTCCCTGCGTATTACTTCCCCTTTTGAACCTATTTTTTCTAAGGTCGTAAAAAGGCTGAGAGGCATCAACAATGCAGAGGCGTAGCCAGAATCTTTTTATAAGGGTGGCCAGGCAATAACCAATGTACACTAAGGGGGGATAAGCACTGAAACCTCGGGGTCAATCTAAGGCTACGTTCACACTGCAGCCTGAAGTGACCCAAATCCTATTTTTTTTTTTGGCCCATATGCAACCTGGATCTGTATGAGGCTCCGTTTATATCAAAAATAAGCAGATGTAAAATGTCTAGATGTTTTTGCATATGTGTTGTCTGCATATGTATAAGTTGCACATGTATTTGTTGCATATGCAGATGTTGCCTCACTGTAATCTTGCCAGACTGCATGTCTGAAACATCCGTTATTACGAAGCTAGTGCCGGAAAAATAGTTTGGTTGGTTGAGCTGCGATTGAAAAACCAGGTGATTCAGACACTAGATAAAAAATGAAGCACTTTGAATCCTGCCAATGTGAACACACATTTATTCACAGGACAGAGGCGGGGTCCCTTGGGTTTATTTTAAAGTTTTAAGCCTATAAATGTACCTACCCCCCCAAATATTATACCAACGCTATTTGATCCTATGCCACCTCCTTCCTCCTTTGCTGTCCTAATTAATACCTGAAGTAAATACTAGAGCCGCCAAAATGTAAATATTTTGTAACTATTGATAATGAAAAGATAACCTTTCAGTAATTTCTAATGAAAAAAACTCTACTTCCATTGTTTGTAATGGCGAGGGGAACAGGCATCAAAGACCAACGACAAGAAGCAACAACATTGCCCAATACAAGGACTAACAGCTGAGAGCAAAGGCACTAACCAATCACGGATTTTTCAGACATGCAGACTGGCAAGATACAGTGAGGCAACTCTGCATATGCAACATAGACATGCAGAATCTACATATGCAACATAGACATGCAGAATCTACATATGCAACATAGACATGCAGAATCTACATATGCAACATAGACATGCAGAATCTACATATGCAACATAGACATGCAGAATCTACATATGCAACATAGACATGCAGAATCTACATATGCAACATAGACATATGCAGAATCTACATATGCAACATAGACATATGCAACATCTACATATACAACATAGACATGCAGAATCTACATATGCAACATAGACATATGCAGAATCTACATATGCAACATAGACATATGCAGAATCTACATATGCAACATAGACATATGCAACATCTACATATACAACATAGACATATGCAGAATCTACATATACAACATAGACATGCAGAATCTACATATGCAACATAGACATGCAGAATCTACATATGCAACATAGACATATGCAACATCTACATATACAACATAGACATGCAGAATCTACATATACAACATAGACATGCAGAATCTACATATGCAACATAGACATATGCAACATCTACATATACAACATAGACATGCAGAATCTACATATGCAACATAGACATGCAGAATCTACATATGCAACATAGACATGCAGAATCTACATATACAACATAGACATGCAGAATCTACATATACAACATAGACATGCAGAATCTACATATGCAACATAGACATATGCAACATCTACATATACAACATAGACATGCAGAATCTGCATATGCAACATAGACATGCAGAATCTACATATGCAACATAGACATGCAGAATCTACATATGCAACATAGACATGCAGAATCTACATATGCAACATAGACATGCAGAATCTACATATGCAACATAGACATATGCAGAATCTACATATGCAACATAGACATATGCAACATCTACATATACAACATAGACATGCAGAATCTACATATGCAACATAGACATATGCAACATCTACATATACAACATAGACATGCAGAATCTACATATGCAACATAGACATGCAGAATCTACATATGCAACATAGACATGCAGAATCTACATATGCAACATAGACATGCAGAATCTACATATGCAACATAGACATGCAGAATCTACATATGCAACATAGACATGCAGAATCTACATATACAACATAGACATGCAGAATCTACATATGCAACATAGACATATGCAACATCTACATATACAACATAGACATGCAGAATCTACATATGCAACATAGACATGCAGAATCTACATATGCAACATAGACATATGCAGAATCTACATATGCAACATAGACATATGCAGAATCTACATATGCAACATAGACATATGCAACATCTACATATACAACATAGACATGCAGAATCTGCATATGCAACATAGACATGCAGAATCTGTATATGCAACATAGACATATGCAGAATCTACATATGCAACATAGACATATGCAGAATCTACATATGCAACATAGACATATGCAACATCTACATATACAACATAGACATGCAGAATCTGCATATGCAACATAGACATATGCAACATCTACATATACAACATAGACATGCAGAATCTACATATGCAACATAGACATGCAGAATCTACATATGCAACATAGACATATGCAGAATCTACATATGCAACATAGACATATGCAGAATCTACATATGCAACATAGACATATGCAACATCTACATATACAACATAGACATGCAGAATCTGCATATGCAACATAGACATGCAGAATCTGTATATGCAACATAGACATATGCAGAATCTACATATGCAACATAGACATATGCAGAATCTACATATGCAACATAGACATATGCAACATCTACATATACAACATAGACATGCAGAATCTGCATATACAACATAGACATGCAGAATCTGCATATGCAACATAGACATGCAGAATCTGCATATGCAACATAGACATATGCAACATCTACATATACAACATAGACATGCAGAATCTACTTATGCAACATAGATATATGCAACATCTACATATACAACATAGACATGCAGAATCTGCATATGCAACATAGACATATGCAGAATCTACATATGCAACATAGACATATGCAACATCTACATATACAACATAGACATGCAGAATCTACTTATGCAACATAGATATATGCAACACCTACATATACAACATAGACATGCAGAATCTACTTATGCAACATAGATATATGCAACACCTACATATACAACATAGACATGCAGAATCTACATATGCAACAAATACATGTGCAACTTATACATATGCAGACAACACATATGCAACAACAGCAGAACATCTAGACATTTTACATCTGCTTCTCAAATGCGACATGGGTCTGAATGGCCAGGCCGCATTCATCTGACCTGAACGCCATTAATACCCAACAAAGGTCACTATTCTGGGTCTTGCAAGAAAAACAACAACCCTAGCGGATGATGATGCGATGCGGAGAGCAGTATTTATGTTTAACCACTGAAAAGATTGTGTTTTTATGGTTGGGAAAGATCGCTAGATCCGCTCCGGCACTACCATCCATGTTCACTGAGCATGCTTGCTTGTGACGTTATTGCTTCCTCTACTGCGCATGCGGGACACTTGCGTTGTATGACTGCAGTTCACTCAGGGGATCACATACAAGTCGCATATATTTAAATGTGAACGGCAAAGCAAAAAAAATCGTATTTCACAAAAAAAATCGGAATTGAGCATCAAGGCCTGCAGTGTGAATGTAGCCTACACTGTTCCAACAGAAAAATTAACGAGTAAAACATCCATATTTTCTAAATAAAGAGAAACTATACTTTCCTACAGCCTTTGCTAGCAAATGGATGCATATATTTAAACATCCGTAATTTCTAGATAAAAGGTGTAATGGATAAAACTGAGCTTTGAGTTCAGGGCGTAAATCAATCATCATCGTCTTTATTTCCCTACTTGTATCGATAAACGTGCTGCATAAAATTTATATTTACAAGCCCTGATATCTACATAAATTGGTTATTTGATAAGTTTTTATTAAAATTGTTTATCTTTGATTTCACTGAAGACTCCTAGATGACACAAAATTTTCTCTTTACCCCATATAACACAAAATCTAGTTCTGAAAAGAGCATGAATTCTGTACTTATCATCTTTGATGTTAGTATATTGATATGTATAATCAACCAAAAAAAAAATAAAATGTTTTGAGAGTATTACTGCTGCCACCATCTGTATTAGAGGGGAAAAATGGTAGGGGCGGCCAATGATTGAGTTAAAACAAACGTGTATTTATGTTGCAGGTGTTAAACTATGGAAATCTCAAAATGTTACTCTGATGTTTAAAAGAAACAACAACTAAAACTTGGCTTTATGCACTGGAAAGTGAAATACGTTGATGATTTATGCTTGTATTTTATGTTTATTCTCTTTTCTTCTATGTTAGGGATTCAGTCTGACTCTGTTTGTACTTTGTTGGTGCCTAATAGAAATATTTGTACATTTCATTTGTGGTGTGTAATGATAAAATGATGTAAACCATAATAGAAAATACATATTTGAAAAATAATACATGCACAGAACGTTTACAGTAGTGAAGTTTATGATTAAATCTTTAATCCAATTAGACAGGTCCAAAATACATACACAAAATACATTGTGAGGCCTAGGCTTTAACATAGGATTCTGCACCAATAGGAATCGTATGTTGAGCTTAAGCTTTAGCTGATGGTAGAAGCTCCAGGAATTTAGCCAAACAAAAAGCAAAATGACAGTAAATGAACATCGGTCAGACTTTTCAGAGTTGGTGCTAAATTTTGGAAGGAAAGGAGTTTGCAGATTTTTTTTATAAACTGCTAATTTAAATGTTTGGTTTGGCTAGCATTGGTATTAGCAGACCTGACAACGGTACAGAATGAAGGTGAGGTGCGCCTCTTAGTGAATCGTAAATCTCGTGAATCTTCTGAATAGACCCGCCCTCTCCATTCGAAAAAATAAGATAAAATGCAGATGCACAACCCTGTACCCCCTCCCTAGAGGGAACGCTTATTAAACCCGTGCAAGAGCGTGCACGGTCACATTTCTCCTCGTGCACACTCTGTTTAACAGTGTTTAGGTTCATCTGTGCTCTTTTCTCTTCAGCTTAGCCAACAGTTTGTTGGTTTTAAAAATGTTTTAGATCTAGAAACTGAACTGACATTTAAAGTGATATATATTTTGGATCCTTCTCCTTCAGAAACGACACAAAACTTTCAAGTTTCACTGACGGCCTTGTGTTTCAGTGAGTGTCTCTCTCTTTGAAGAAGCTTTCCGGGATGTTTTGTTAGATGTAATCTCACACAGTCCTCATTGGTTTAACACTGAACTCACCTGGCGTGTTTGGAAAGCTTTATCTTTGTCCTAACTGAAGAAAAATGATGGGTCAATTTAAAGTCCAGTAGAGTTTAGCAGGTTAGTCGTCTAGCAGTAAACTTTAGGAAGGTTTTACTTGCTCTCTGTGAGGTTGAGTGCTAACACTCTGCCTTCAAGGTCGTTCTTATACAGTATAGAGGCCAATCAGATTTCTAAAAATTTGACCTCCTGTTTTATCTAGTTTGAAAAGCAGCTTTTTCCTCATACATGCTTTGAAAGAAAAGATATTGCCTCAGTAATTCCAAAAATTGAGCAAGGAAAAAAAAGTTATTGAACTTGATTTTGACAGAAAGGAGAAGATGTTGTCATCTCCAAGATCAGACATGCTTTGCTGTGTCCAACGTCATGTGATTCCTTTGGCTGAACAGCTCATTGAGCCTTTTTACCTGCTCCGCTGATCAAAACCAGAAACGTCGGCAGGCGTTGGAGGACAGCCGAGGGATGCCGTGCCTCTTAGATGACCTTTCTTTGCTTTAAAACCCATGTGAAAATGAACAAGCTGCTGCGAATCAGATGACTGTGAATACCAACCCCTAAGTGTGAGCAGGAGTCTTTATTAAGAAGTGTGACATGAAAAGTTTGACTCACAAGTTCTCCTTTGGGGCCTCTCAGAAAAGCACTTACTGTCCTTGGCAATAATTTATGAAATATTTAGGTAACTCAGCAGAGTATAGTGAGGTATGACTAGAATGAGCTGTACTTCTCAAACAGGAAACCAACGTTGAAGTATCTGTTTTAGTTGAATTTACTGACTTACAAGCTATTTAATGCCTTTGTTTTATTACAGGGACAAAAAAAAACAACAAGTATTGAATTATGAGTTTATTGTTATGTTAGTTTATCACCAGGTGTTATAGACTATGAAGATTTATCTGTGGATTTTCTTGGTTCTGTGAAATCTGGGCCACATTTTCCCAAATTAGACCAGACTTCATGTTGTTAATGAATCAATAAATCTAAATTTGATTGATCTAATCGATCCCCCAATAATTAACTGATAAGCGGACATTTTTCTCTTGTATCAGGATGATCTTTCCATTACACAAAGGAGCCAATATGTTTTACAGCAACCTCGTTTTAAGAAAAGTACTTTATATGTTGACAATTTATTGGGCCTGAATATTGATTGAATAAGCAAAGGTGTTTTCTTGCACATTATCAACCTTTTTACAAGGTATAACAAAACAGGAACCTATTGAGTCACTAACTTCAGTAGTTTATTTATAAAGCACCAATTCACAACACATGTCACTCCAATGCACTTTACAGAGACAATTCAACCAGATCATCCGGTCAGATTGATTTAAAGTTTTCTATCTTAAAAAACCAGCTGATTGCATCGACTCATTGACTTAAAGGCAATCCCTCACACTAAGGATGCTTGTAGCGACAGTAGAGAGGAAAAACTCCCTTTTAACAGGAAGAAACCTCCAGCAGAACCAGGCTCAGTGTGAGTGGCCATCTGCCGAGGCTGACTGGGGTTCAAGCAAAAAGAAGCAGACACACAAAAGGAACATAGCAGTGCTGATCTATGACAAATTTTCTGTTAGAAAAGGTAATAGTATAGAAATAAGTAAAGAGGATTAAAAATGATGAATAAGATGTATGACACACATATGATTTCCTGTATAGAGAGATGTAAAGACTGTGTTGAGTATTAGGATGG
The DNA here is from genome assembly GCF_016077235.1 of Cyprinodon tularosa. Taxonomy (NCBI): domain Eukaryota; kingdom Metazoa; phylum Chordata; class Actinopteri; order Cyprinodontiformes; family Cyprinodontidae; genus Cyprinodon; species Cyprinodon tularosa. The sequence continues at coordinate 122,971 of NW_024037802.1, forward strand.
GTGTTGCGATACGCTACGTGTGACGATACTTGGGTCACAATACGACGTTATCACGATACTGATATATATTGCAATATTTTTCCCAGCTATCAAATTAAACGTATAGATAAAAGTATATTTTTATCCGAAGATATTGATCATTTATCTATTTTGGTATCCCTGTTGTTTGGGGTTTGAGTCCCCTGTGACTGCTTGAACCTGTGGAGTTTATTAAGTGTTTATATTCACAAATATAACCATAGAGAGTTCAATCTGCATCCTTGTCTCTATTTAACAGTGTTAATATTTTCAGACTGGACTCTGGATCCATTTATGTTTCTGCTCTAGCACGTCTCCGCTCAGCCTTTAATTCTATTGCAAAAACCAGTGAGGCTCTGCTTAAGAATGAACAGCGGTGCCCTCTAGAGGACCGTGGTACCTTACACCTAGGGCTGCAACTAAGTATTTTGCTATTCGATTAATCTGTTCATTATTTTTTCGATTTATCAATTAATAATCGGATAGCCAAAGAAGAAGACTTTATGAAATGAAACCAGGTGAAACTAAAACTATTCCACATTTGAAGTTCTGGATAGAGATTATTGAGAGACGATCTTCTTTTTTTATATTAAATGCCAAATGTTTATATATTTTTTACAATCAGGGTATAATTGCTGCTCTAAGTGGGTCACTCTGTCAGCTAAAGGCATGTTTTAAACTCTCTTTACTCCAGTTAACAATTAATCGATTACTAAATTAATCTGATTGTTTCAGCCCTACTTACAACACTGAAGGACATTCTTTCTAAGCAGACTTTATCAGTTAATGGAATGGAACACAGTGAGGTGTTCCGGGCACGTCCCACCGGGGGGAGGCCCCAGGGAAGACCCAGGACACGCTGGAGAGACTATGTTTCTCGGTTGGCCTGGGAACGCCTTGGGGTTCATCCTGAGGGGCTAGAAGACTGTTGGCTGGGGAGAGGGAAGTCTGGGCCTCCCTTCTTAAGCTGCTGCCCCAGCGACCCGAACCCGGATAAGCGGAGGAAGATGGATGGATGGATGGAATGGAACACATTTATTTATTATAAAATTTCAATAGACATCTAATCATCCATCCATCCATTTTCTGACACGCTTAATCCCAAGTGGGGTAGCGAGGAGTGCTGGTGCCTATCTCCAGCTGTCTACGGGCAAAAGGCGGGGTACACCTATTACAGGTCGCCAGTCTGTCGCAGGGCTACACAGAGACGAACAGGACAAACAACCATTCATACACACACTTACATCTAAGGAGAAGTTAGAGAAGCCAGACATCTAATCATATACCAATTATTTGTTTTAATCCCCAAGACTGTCCTAACTCTCATTTGAGGTCTGCGTGTTGTCGATTCTCTGTGCCATAAGGCTCTCAATGGACAGACCCATGAGAGTTTCTGACTTTCTAAATCTTTATGTTCTCTCCTGGATATGGCCTTTGCAGATCTATGGCCTGAAGGCTCTGGCTGTTTTTATCTATGTGTCTGCCTTCCTTCTAATGTAATCTATCCTGGGATATATTGAGGATAGGGATGGGAATCGAAAACCGGTTCCTGTTAAGAACCGGTTTCGTATTTTCCGATTCCATGGCATCGTTTGGCAGCTCACTGAACGATTCTTTTTTCGATTCCCGCAGCACCAGAGCCTAGAGCGCCGGCTCTGGGGAGCACGACTTACGTCACGTTTTTTACGTAAGTTACGTAAGTTACGCAAGTTACGCAAGTTACGCAAGTTGGAAGAACTATTCGAGGAGGAAGACAACGAGCTGCGGTCACTTTGTGAATCAAAGCCCCGTCTTTCCTTAGCCCAGAGGGTAGATCAGGAAATCCAGCTCTATAAAAGCTTGCCCTCCATCCCCTGCAGGGATAGCGCCACACTGTGGTGGTGGAACAAGCAAGATACGCTGCCCTTGCTATCTGACTGGCTGAAAACTACCTCTGTGTGCAGGCTTCCTCCACCCCATCTGAGAGGGTGTTCTCCACGGCTGGAGACACCATAAGCCCTGAAAGATCCTGTATCCTTCCAGAAAAAGCAGATATGCTCATCTTTCTGCAAAAGAACTGTTAATTTTTCCTACTACTGTTTTATAATTAGTATTTTTTGTTATTTAAAATAGGTTATTATCCCATCATTTGTTATTAGACATTGTTGGTTATTAAGTTTGTTCTTGTATATTTATTTTTCATTTAAACACAGATGTTACTCCAGTTTCACATTTCCTGTGGACATCTTGATCTTGTTGAGTTTGTAAGATTGTGCAATAGTTAAGTAAACAAAGTTGATTCTGATAATCAAACTGTTTGTTCTCCTTTTTCCCCCAAATTGGAATCGAAAAAAGAATCGATAAAGAATCGAATCATTTCATAGAATCGAAAAGGGAATCGGAATCGTGAAAATCTTTTCAATTCCCAACCCTAATTGAGGATAAATCATATCCTGACCTGTGTTGGGCATCTTATTACAAAATTATTTTAAATTCACAACCCTAGTTCCAAGTCCTCTGTGTCCTCCAGCCGGAGTTATTCTCAAGTAGAAGATTCTGATCAGAAGAGATCAAAAATAATCATCAATACATGTGGTTCGTATTTTTCCCTAACCTTTAACACACCATCCCTACTGGTCAGCATAGTAGTGGCTGAACATGATGTGAAAATGCATTTGAGCAGTAGGAATAGATAAGCTGGTCATCTGAATGACGCTAAATTCAGAGCAACCGACTAGAGGCTAGAAAATAATTTAGACAGGAGAGGAGGATCCAGTCAGAGCTACCATACAATGGTTAAAGTGTCAGCGTGGCCTAGTCAAAGTACAGACCGGAATAGTAGTTTTAGAAATTTTAAGAAGTTCTAAAAATCAATGTTTACTGTCGCTCTCCAACCAATCTGACTGAGCTAGAGCTGTTTTGCATTGAATTATTTATTTATAATTATTTTTATTAATTTATTCCCTTCATAACCAAACACTATTTAGTGTTTGTTAATCAGATAAAATCTAACTAAAGTACATTGAGGCTTGTTGTTGTAACATGATCAAATTAGGAACTGTAAACTGTTTATTTTTTATTTTTTGTTAAGCTGAATAGTTACGTAAAGGTTTTGCCTTTTTTATTGATCTTATTTAGGGAATTCACAACAAACAGTTTAGACTGACTGTGATTTTTCCACAGCCTCATGCAGAGATCTCCATTACAGACTCATGTCTGTTTTCAGCTCCACCTCAGGACATCATGGTCACAGCTGATCAGTATCCACCTGACTTCCCTGCAAAGAGTTTCCTCTTTTTTTCACAGAAACCTTTATACTATGTAACTGAACCTTACATGGACGACTAGTGTAACCCTTTGGATGAAGAATTAGAACAAAGTCCTGGTATATTTTAACTGTTCAGGTAGTTCCCCATAATCACTTTTAAATTCCAACATTTTGTACACTTTTTTTGGGAGAGGTCGGCCCTCCAGGCATATGGAGACACTAAACATGCAGAGCTACAGTGGAACAGTTTTAGATCAATTCCTTTCTTAAAAAAGTCTCAAAGTAGAAACTAAAAGTTCAGTTTGTAAACATCTATTCTATCGCAAAGAAAGTGCAAAACATGTAAAAAAGCTGATAGAAAAATTGCCTTTTAAGATTTGAAGTGTTGCATCAAAGTAGGTTACTGCAGGATACTGAGTGAAGGGGTCTAATTATGAATGCCAAAACATCCAGATATTTCTTTAGGTAGAGGAACTGTGTAACCTTTTAGTAAAGTATTTGCTTAATTTGAGATATATCAAATGATTATTATTAGGTCAGTGTGCAGCACTTGGAGCGTATCAATGCTCTGAGCAAACCTAAAGAATTTATTAGGGATTCTGTCAAATATCAAGATACTTAGTTGGTATTAGGGCTGGGCGATATGGAAAAAAAACTATATCACGATATGGATTATTTTATATCACGATAACGATATATATCACAATATACCACAACCGATGTTGCATTTTATATTTTCATAGTCCGTCAGATGGGCAGGGTTGAAAAAAATCTTTCATCGCCTATTTTTTACCCATCATCTTGTTTCCTAATATGAGAATCCCAACCCCAAACCAAGAACACCAGTTAAGCAATTTGCGGCCATGACAGTGAACAGTATAGAATCTTGGCTATTGCGCTGCAGTAATTAATCATTTAATATTCGTTTGTTATTGACATTTTATAAAATTCCAAGGCCAGGTTTTTCTCTCGTCTTTCACTTACCTTGTTTTCCACTAGGAGGGTCCAGTCCTTGATGAAATGGATGGTGAGACTCATACTCATATATCATACTGAATATCATATTCAGTATGACTCAATATCATACTGAAATGTTTTCGACTAGGCATCACATATCTGGGATCGAGTGTACGGACGAGGTCCCGAAAGCTGTCTTTCTCGACTATGTAAACGGGGGCCATGCCTTTACAGATATAGTGTGAAATAGCACCTGTGATCTGCTTGTGTCGCTGAGACGTCTTCTCAGATTGTGATCCTTGGGCGAATGCTTCCTTAAGCTTCGGCTGTGAGAATTTCTTTCCAGTGCTTCCTGTATTTTCATCCCTTGTTTGTTTTGATCGGAGTGGTTGTAGTTTCCCGTGTTCTTGTTCATGATTTTTCTTCAGGTGGTAAAAGAGGCCGGAAGTATTTGCATCAGCCGCTGGAACGGCTTTGCTGCACAGTTTACATATCGGCTGCGTTTGTTCTTTATCAGATGGCTGAAATCCGAAATATAACCAAACAACCGAGCTGCCTCCCCTTTTGGGCAAAAGTGGTGTTTGTTGTGTCTGTGACCTGGCAACCGTTTCGGACTCTGTAACCGCTGCTGTGGTAACATTTTCTTGGGTGTCCATCATTCATTTTTTTTCAAGCCAGAAAGAAATTTTTACAGGCTCTCTCCGTCAGTAATGTCGCAAACGTATGGTGCAAAGCCGCGTGACGTAAAGCGGTGTAGTGTCGCAAAACCACGTTCTCTACACATTATCTTTTTATTCTCTTTTTTTTTCGTTATATACACTTAGAGTTTGCATAGCAAAAACGCAAAATGTTATATTAACAAATTATATTAAAATGTATATTAGCAGTAATAATAATAATAAAAAAGTTTATCACGATAGAAAAAATAGAGGAGAAAGGTCACGATAGACATGTTTCTCTCGTCCTCACAATATATATCGCCATATCGCCCAGCTCTAGTTGGTATTGATTGAAATTTTGGCCGAATAGATTTTAAATGTAAAATATATTCATAGGCAAATATCAAATAAATTTTCTTACTTTTATAATATAACTCGGCCAATTGATGGTAGCGCACCACCTGAGAACCTATTATACAGCTGTTCTGCAGCAGCAGCAGCAGAACAACAAGATCTCCTGAGGTTTTCCAGAACCTTTATTATTATTATAAAAATCGGAATATATCATCTTTGTAAATGTATCGTGATCCATTAGGAAATTTATCGTTACACGTGTATCATGCAGGCACGTGCAGAGGGGGGGGCTAAGGGGGCTTGAGCACCTGCCCCTTTTGCTCCATGATCCCAATGTGCCCTTTTGGTCCTTTTTTTTTTTTATTTGACACATGTACTGAAATTATTATTATCTTTTTTTTTTTGCAAGAAAAACAATACAATAAGCCCTCCGGTCACATTGTTACCTTTGACCTTTTGCCGGTGACGACGCACTTGCCTCTCGCACAGTCACATAAGGCGGCTAACTGCGGAGCTAAAGGTAGCGAACATTCCACATTACACTGTGGCCGCTGCTCATTTGGCCCTAAGCAAGATCAATCATGATCGGACGGATGGCTATGTCTTCAGTCTGCACCGCCTCTCCAATGTCAACCTGAATAGACATGTAAGTGAAACCAAATGAGCCCCATGGATGATGCAGTATTGTTTGATCTAAAACACTGTTTACTCTGTGCTTTTAGTCTTTTACATTGAAAATTATGTTTTTTAATTCACAAAAAACTGTTCTGTAATTATTACAGAACAGTTTTTTTGTGAATTAAAAAACATAATTTTTGGTGAAAATACTGGAGTAGGCTTCCTACTTGTCAGACAACGGAAAACTTTGAACGTTGTATAATTTCTCTACTTTAGCAAAGAGTAGCGGTTTAAACGGAGGAAAGTATAGGACGCGGCGCGCCTTTCTCTGAAGAACTACTGAGCGGGAGGAGAGAGCCAGGTGAGGAAAAGCTGTTCTTATCTATCGATTCAGTATTTTTATCATACAGACATTAGGCTGTTGTTCTTGTGCTATGAGCTAGCTGCTAGCTAATGACTTTGCTAGCAAAGCAAGATAACTAAAAAGCTTCCCTGTGTCGTTAATGATAGTAGGACATTCTTCAGTATTACTTATGCAGTAGGGGCACATCGCCCGTCAAAAACCTATCATCTCCATAATGGATATATGTCTGATTTTCTAATTTCCTTTGCTGCATGATGTACATTTCATTTATTCTAGCATTAGGTAAATGTATCTTAAAGGAGAACTCATCCAGAACTACCATGATAGATATATGATAGATATAATGTATGAAGCTGGTGAAAACAAAACTGCGCAGCTTATGCAGGGAGGATCGGTTGTCAGACCTTCTTTTGTTGGCAATCGAGAAGGATGTGCCAATCATTCACAGTGAGGTTATTAACATTTTTAAAGACATGGCTAACAGAAAACTGCTGCAGTGAACAAAAGAGAACAAAAATAGCAAAAATGCTTAAAAGTTGGAAATCTGTTTTTAAACAGTAAAATCACCATGACGGAAAATACGTTTTTGGATCATAATCTTGGATTTAGTTTGGGGGAAAAAGGAAGGCAAGAGACTGAAATAAATAAGACATTGACCTTCACTCAACACAGAAAAGATGAGACAATGAGGAAAAAAAGAAAAGAGAAACTGACAAGAAAAAACGAAGAGGAAAGATTGAAGAAAATGTATATAGGTACTTACAAAATACACTAAGACACAAACAGAGTAGGCTTTTCTCATGGTGACATGCATTAATAAAATGTTTGTTTTGTTCTTTTTTTTTCTGCAGTTCCACGTTAAAGTTTGATGCAGCAGCTCTGCTTTTCTGAATGGACCGTCTCCATCTCCACTGTCAGTACAGCAAACCAGGCAGACATTCTTTTTATAGATTACAGTACACTAAAAGGTTGCATTGTGCCCTTGTATGCATTTTTAACAGTTTAATTCTGTAAAGACAAAATATGTCTGGTGGTCCAGCTCTGATTTACATCTTTGGCTAAATTGCAGGTTTGAATATTGTAATACTTTCCTATAACAAAATAGACCTGCAGAAAGAAATTACTAATAAAATATTTTACATATGCATAGTTCTATGTTCTATGTACAGATTTCCCTTAGCTTTGATTGTATGTCTCACAATTTTGTTATTTATCATTGTTCATTAAACTCTGAAAGCTATGTGACTTTGTTAATATCCTGTCCTAAAATGCAATAAGATGTGCCCTTTTTTTTTTGAGCACCTGCCAGTTTAGTGGTCTCTGCACGGCCCTGGTATCATGATACGTATTGTATCAACAAATCCTTACTAGTGCACTTTACCCAAAAAATGTCAGGTTACTTTGTTTGATTTAGTAAATATACTGAAATTTTATTAATCCCTAGAGAAATTAGGGAAAGTTTATACTACATTGTTACCAATATAACTTGGAAAATATTTAAGACGGAAAAGCTTCTTGCTTGGATTTAACCAAAACTGTGGCCTAATCCAGGCTGCTTTCTCGACTCTTCTACAGTTACTGACTTTGCACTAGGGATGAAACAATTTAAGGTATTGTGGAGGAATTCTGCAAATTTTTTAGATGGCCTGCCCTCTCCACCTTAAAGGAATAGTACACCCAAAACATGATTAGCCTTCATTTTCTACTCACCCCCATGCTGAACAACACTCTGGAGTACTTTTTTGATATCTCAAATGCATCTGGAGATCTGGGAGGCTTCTTGCTGTCTGCTGACATTCAAATAATGGAGGTCTATGGCGCCCGAGGCAGAAAGGTCCATAAAAGTCCATAAAAAACGTGTCAATATTTCTCCATACTGCTCGTCCAATGTTTTCCAAGTGTCCTGAGTGGTTAGCGTCCATAATTTACTCGAAACGAAGTCATTTAGAATGTTTTTAGAGCATAAACAGTAGTGTATAGGATTTCCTAAAAGCGCGTTCACGAGTCTACGGAAACCGCGGCAGACCAAACCAGATGAAAGTGCGCATTCAGCGTCTGCTCTGCCGATAATGCAAGCGTAGAAGAAGAAATGTCCTGTTTACCTGTGCAAAGAAAGAAACAACGAAAGAAAAATGTCTGAGGACTTCAGTGTTGAGGAAGAGCATGAGTTCTTTGCCGAGCTGAATGCACACTTTCATCTGGTGCGCATTCAGGTGAGTAGAAAATGAAGGCTAATCATGTTTTGGGTGTACTATTCCTTTAGAGCAAAAAATGCACATGCACAACCCTGCACCTGCTCCCGAGAGGGAACACCTATTAAACCATTTCTCCTTGTGCACACTCTGTTTAAAAGTTGCTGTTTGCATCGCTAATACAGGCTTACTTTCCAAAAGAAGATTTTCAATTTTTCCAATATGTCGGACTCACCACCGCTAAGTGAAGATGGGGACGAGCACGTAGGACGGCCTTACATAAACATATCACCAGGATGATTGACAATTAGAAGGACCACTTATTTTGATGATCCACCCGGACACTGTTACTGTCATGTTGTTTTCTTCCCTTGTTATCTTGTATGGATATTTTATGGTTTTCAGAATAAACTACTTATGTCAAGTTTTTAGTTTCAGTTTTGCTTAAATTATAATTTCTGGATTCTACTTGTGAATTGCTTTTTTTTTTTTTTTTTTTTTCCAACTCTTTATTTAGTCTTTTTCATAATACAAAAACAAAAGAAAAAACAAGAAGAAAAAAACAAAAAAACAAGCTGGGGGGAGCATCCGTTGCCATATTTACCAAAGTTTTTTTTTTTTTTTTTTTTTTTTTCCTCTTATGGTTTGGTTTTGGCCTTGAACATTGACCACTTCTGCCATTTTTTCTCAAAGTCACCTTCTTTAAGGCTCAGACGAAAAGTCAAATTTTCCATGGTGTATAGTTCATCTACAATATTCAGCCATTGTCCATGCCCAGGTGGGTCACGTTTCAACCAATTCCTTGTCAATGCCTTTTTGGCAGCAATCAGTAATATTTTGCAGAGGTAAATGTCTTTTTTTCCAATGACTTCATATGGCATAAGTCCTAGGTATACAAAGCTCAGATTTCGGGGTATAGATAAGCATAAAATTTCCTCTACTGTCTGAATGACACTGTTCCAGAATAGCTGCAGTTCAATGCATGACCAAAAGATATGGGAGTGATTGGGATCTACATGTCCACACCCTCTCCAGCATTTCTGTTGTTGCCTAAGTTGTTTTGATTTTATATATGGGGTGATAAAAAAACGAATTAGATTTTTCCATCCAAATTCTCGCCATCTTCTTGAGCTGGTTGAAGATTGTTGTGTTTTACACATGGAGGACCAGTCACTCCCAGTTAATGTAATGTTGAATTCTTGTTCCCACTTTTCTTTAACATAGAATGAATTTCTGCCATCGCATTTTTGGAGACTATTATACAACTTTGATACAATTTTTGAGGGAGTTCCACCATATGCACGTGTCAAGATTATAATCACCTCACTAATTCCTTCTGATAGGTCCCTGTTAACCTCTTTGTCGTAAAAGTGACGCAATTGTAGGTAGCGATATAGGTCTCTGTTTTCAAGATTGAATTCTTCTTTAACTTTTTCAAATGATTTAAATATTTTCCCTTCAGTGAGTGTACATATTGCCGTAATTCCCCTCTCCATCCACCTGATAAATGTATCATCTGACCCACTGGGGCCAAAACTGGGCATTTGAGATGGCCATATTAATAATTTACTATCACCTTCAATTTTGTTTTTCTTAACGACCTCATACCATGTTTTCAAAGTTTCGCCCAGAATAGTTCCCTCCTCTTTACTATCTGTTAAAATTTTACACCCCAATTTTGCAGGGGGTGGTATTTTACCAAGATTGAATTCGATTTGCTTCCACTTTGCGCTATATGTTGGAGAACACCAATAAACAACGTATCTCAGTTGGGCCGCCCAGTAGTATTTTTTAAGGTCAGGTAAAGCAAGTCCTCCTTTTTCCTTTTCTAACTGGAGTGTTCTGAGTCTTACCCTAGGTTTAATACCCGCCCAGATAAATCTAGATAAGACCTTATTCCATGTAGAAAATTGGGTTTCTGGGATCCTTATGGGGAGGGAGAGGAAGACATATAATAATCTAGGCAGCAAATTCATTTTTATCACCTCTATTCTTGTGCTAAAATCTAAGGCCAACATTGACCAACGTGTTACATCTTTCTGAATTTGATCACTTAGAATACCATAGTTTGACTCATATAGGTCTTTTAGATGTTGGGTGATATTCACACCTAAGTATTTTATTGATTTTGTGTCCCATTTAAGTTTATAATTACTCCTCATATTACTGCTAGGTGTATAATTCAGACATAGTACCTGTGTCTTTTTAATATTGAGTTTATATCCTGACATCTCACCAAAATTTTCCATAATGGAAAAAAGTTTAGGGATTATTATGTTTGGGTTCTTTAAGTAAGTGATAATATCGTCAGCAAACAGGCTTATTCTATGTTCCTCTGTTGCTATGTTGATCCCCTCCAAATGATCATTTTGTCTAATATCCTGAGCCAATGGCTCAATGAATAATGCAAAGAGGGAAGGACTAAGACAACAGCCTTGTCTTGTACCTCTTTTAAGGTTAAAGCTACCAGACAATGAGCCATTAATCCGCAACCTGGCTGTAGGATCCCCATAAAGAGCTTTAATACAGCTAATAATTTGATCATTGAAGCCAAATGTCTCCAGCACTTTATAAAGAAAAGGCCAGCTAACTCTATCAAACGCCTTCTCTGCATCAAGGCTAAGCAACACTGCACTGAGCTTTTTTTTGTGTATTTGATCTATGACATGCAGTGTGCGTCTGATATTATCTTGGGTTTGCCTGCCCTTTATGAATCCAGTTTGGTCTTCATTTATTAGCTCAGGGAGGATATGCTCCAACCTTTTAGAGATTATTGATGTGAATATCTTGTAATCTACATTTAGTATGGAGATGGGGCGATAAGATTCGCATAGTGTTTTATCTTTGTCTTCTTTTGGTATCACTGATATCACTGCTTCTTTCCATGACGGGGGTACTTTGGCGTATTTGAGAGTCCAATTCAGAGATTCAAGTAGAGTGGGCGTAAGGTCCTCCTTGAAGACCCTGTACCACTCATTTGGAAAGCCATCGCTCCCTGGGCACTTATTATTTTTCAAATTACTAATGGCTTTATCCAGTTCTTCCTTTGTAATCGGAGTGGTCAAAGACTCATTTTGGACCTGTCCAATGGAGGGAAGATCCAAGGATAATAAATATTTTTTGATCATCACTTCATCTACAGGGTCTGGATTAGAGTATAGTGTCATATAGTATTTTTTGAAGCAGTTTTCTATTTCTTCAGGTTTAAAAGTCAAATCTTTACTCAGTGGGTCCCTAATCTTCGATATACAATTTTTAGTTTGTTGTATTTTCAGGCGTCTTGCTAGAATCTTTGTTGCTTTCGGACCTGATTCATAAGTGGTTTGTTTAGCATATCTAAGTTTCCTTTCTAATTCATCTGACAGTGTTGCATCTATTTGTTTTCTGACATCCTTCAATTGTTCTGTTAGCCTCATATTATTAGCTGTTTGTTGTTGTTTTTCTAACTTTTTCAGTTCTTCCTGTAGTTTTTCATATTTTAATCTCTTTGCCTTAGTTATGTATGCCATCCGTGAAATCAAGTTCCCTCTCATAGTGGCTTTAACTGTGTCCCATAATATTGTTGGGTCAACCTCACTATTTATATTATCTTTAATACAATTTCTAATTTCCCCTTTAATTTCATCCATAGTTGTTTTGTTATTCAAAATCCCAATATTCATTCTCCACAGTGTGTTTTTACGAGCACTATCTAAGTGTATAGTTAAATAAACCGCATTATGGTCAGAGACATCAGAGGTTCCTATTGTACATTCTATCACCCTATGTCTGTCCCCCGCACTCATCAGGAAATAATCTATTCTAGAATGAATCTGATGTGTAGCTGAAAAATGGGTAAAGTCTTTCTCTGAAGGGTGGAGATTCCTCCAGACATCAAACAGGTTATATTCTCTCAGTAAAACATTGAGGCATTTTGACATAGGCAGTTTATGCTGTTTTTTGCTTGTTGTGTCTAAGGAGTAGTCCAAGACTGTATTCCAGTCTCCTGCATAGACTATTATACCCTCACTGAATCCGACAATTTTTTCAAAGAGCTGTATAATAAAATTTTTTTCACATTCCGGAGGTACATAAACACAAGCAAATGTGATTAATATGTTATCAAGTCTTCCCTTAACTAAAATGTATCTGCCTTCCTTATCTCCTTCTTCCTTAATTAGGTCAAAATTCAGCGTGTTTGACATTAGAATAGCCACTCCCCTTTTTCTGCTATTTTTACAGGAGCTGTAAAAAGAGTTTGAATATCCAAACCTCCTTAGCTTATTATGTTCTTTATTAGACATATGCGTCTCCTGAAGCATTACAACCTCTGATTTATTCTTTTTTAATTTTCCCAACACCTTGCTTCTCTTAATTGGATTTCTTAGGCCATTTACATTCAAGGATGTGATCTTTAAATTACCTGGCTTTGGCATATAAAAACTTCTAATGAAACATTGGTCTCCCCCAGAAAAGTATGTACTTTCACAAACACAATGAAATAACATAAATAAACACAACAGAACAGTGACTCCCAAGAGTGGAAGAGATCTAACTCTTCCAGGTGGACCCAGTTGGAGGGTCGAGGGTATAGTCTCTCCTCTAGAGAGGGCCCAATACTAGAGATGGTAATCAATTTTAACAAAAGAAATAACACCATCCTATAAGTCCAACTTAATCAAGCTACGATTGCTATCTCTCCCCCTGATCAAAAAATGAGGTCAAATGATTAATTAGTTAACAGGCGAAGTCCGACAAGGAAAAAGCTACCTCACCAGAATGTAGTAAATTTACAAGAGAGCCTCAGCTGTTCTCCTCTGCGTCATCTCTCTGAAACCCCTTCAGTTTCTCCCTCGCTCTCTGCGCCGTAGAGTTACTCCTCTCCTGACGATCTGATCTCCGCTCCCATCCGAGAAGCTCCGACAGTGCGGCGTCCAGCGCATGTTCGCTGTCCCTCACCCGTGGCGGGTCCACTGAGATACCTCGTTTCTGTAGCTCTTTCCTTGCTGCTTCTGCGCTGCTGTAGGTCTTAACTCCAGTGTCCCAGTGGATCCTTATGCTTGTGAAAGGCGTCTGAAAGCGCACTCCTTTCTCCTTTAAAGCTTTCTTAACAGCGTTGAATTCTTTGCGCTTCTTAACAATCTCGGTCGCGTAGTCATGATCAAAGTAGAGAAGACGGTTGGCGTGCATTATTTTCCCCTTTTTCCAAGCCTCCCTCAGTATCAGCTCCTTGGTCATAAATTCCTGAAAATTAATAATAATTGGCCGTGGCGGATCTTCGGGGCGAGGTTTCTGCGCCAAGGAGCGATGTGCCCGTTGGATTTTCAGATCCACCTCTTTCAGGAGTGGCAGTTCACGTTTAAGTAGGGTCGTAATGAACTGGGAAACCGAGCTTCCCTCTTCTCCCTCTGTCAATCCAAACATCCGGATATTGTTTCTTCTAGATCGGGACTCCAGGTCCGTCACTTTGGCTTGGAGGGCCTTCTGTTGTTTAACTGAGGCAGAGATCACGGCATTTACCTCTGCTGCCCAGTCTTCCATGCGCCCCACACGAGTTTCCACTTCATTAATCCGGCCAGACAAGCTTTGAATGTCTTTTGTCAGGTTGTCAAGTTTGCCGTTGAGTTCTTGGCCCATAAGGTTGATTTCTTGACGTAGGGAACCGTTGTCCTTTGTCAGTTCAGACTTCAGGTCTTTAATCGCTGCCATTAGGTCACTTGAGTTCACGTCAGTCCCAAGCGTCGGGGCGTCCTCTGAGTTGATAGCGTTAGCTTTTGCCGAACTGCCTTTTTCTTGACTTTTTGGCATATTTTCTTTCCTCTTTTTGCCTCTTGTGAGTCTCTTCCCACTCATCAAACATATAAGCCACACAATTTTCAGTTAACGAGTTTTTGGTGGGGAAAAATAAATTTCTAATGGGGGAGCGATCGTAAGTGCGTCTGTCTAGTCCATGGGTGCGTGAATTGCTTTTAATGAACTATTTAAACCCCACTGTCTGGTCCTTGCAGCCATGCCGAATGAACACTCCCCTCTGATCACCTCTGGGGTGTGTGGACTGACCCTGACCACAGCATGCGGCACAGCGTCAGACTCCCCCCAGGAACCCAACGCCGGGAAACCGGCTCAGGACCCGCGGAGGCTGAACACCTTCTTTGGGGTGATGGTCCCGACCATCCTCTCCATGTTCAGCATCATATTGTTTCTGAGAACAGGTGTGTGGCGCAGCTTCAAAGACATGTAGAGGAATAAAGACGACTGTTGGGTGTTTGTGAAGAGTCTGCTGAGTCACTGTGACTCACAGCGGTGTGATCTCCATTTTGCAGGGTTTGTGGTGGGTCATGCAGGGTTGCTGCAGGGTCTTTTGATGTTGGTGGTTGCCTACACCATCATATCTCTCACAGTGCTCTCCATCTGTGCCATTTCAACTAACGGAGCTATTCAGGGCGGCGGAGCTTATTGTATCCTTACCAGTTATAAACATATGGTAATGTTTGAATGATTATTCCTAGATTTTTATTTTCTCCACATTCATATCCAGATAAATCAACCTTAATTAAACTGCTGTAGATATGATCAGTCGCTCTCTGGGACCTGAGTTTGGAGGGAGCATCGGTTTGATGTTCTTTTTTGCCAAAGTATTTGCATGTGGAGAGTACGTCCTGGGTCTTGTGGAGGCCATTCTAGATGTATTTGGAGCAGATCCTGGTAGGTTGAGTCCATGCTTCGGTCTTTTCACCCCTCAGACATCCATCTGAGCTTCAGTTTGTTTGATTTCTTTCAGAGTCCTCTGTGTCTGAAGGGTGGCGGGTGCTCCCTCAGGGTTACTGGTACACCGTTCTGTACTCCTCTGTGGTCCTCCTGCTGTGTCTCCTCGTGTGCCTGGTGGGCGCCCACATTTACTCTCGCACGGCCTTCGCCATCCTGCTGGTGGTCACCGTGTCGCTGTTGTCCGTCTTCATCAGCACCGTGGCGGTGAAAGCGAAAGACTTCGTCGTTGTCCACAAGGGGCCGGGTAACCAGACGCTCCGCTACAACGCCAGCTACACGGGTTTTAGCGCCACTACGCTGAGGAACAACCTGGGCTGTGAGTCAGGATTAGGAGCAATAATGATACTTCAGCTATTTTTTTCCCCAGGTTTTGACTTTGTTTTGGTGTTTTTTGTGTGCAGCTGGTTACTCTTTGGACTACAGCACCAACTCCGTCATGTCGTTTGCCACGGTGTTTGCAGTCATGTTCACCAGCTGCACCGGGATCATGGCTGGAGCCAATATGTCAGGTTACAGCTCGTCATCTTTTATTTTTCATATGTGGAAAATACAGCAAATCAAAAATGCTTTTCAAACTACATTGCGATTGTACTTTGTTTTTCCCTTATATTAACCACAAGCAGGTAGATGTTTCTTTGCTTTCATGACCTTGAAAGCTTTATTGTCCAGTCTTCTGTCCCAAGTATTTACTGTTATTGAACGGAAAAGTATTTACCTCTACTCAAATGCATGATTTTATGCAACCCTCTATATCCTTCTGTAAGGCGGCAGAACACTTTTGAGCATATTGCCGCCATCTATAGGGCCAAAGTGAGAAAGTCATTGTCAGACTTTTTTAGAATTAGATGTTTTTAAAAGATGTTGAGACAATATAGGTCAAATGTATATAAAAAAAAAGGAAAGATAGATAGAAGTTAGAAGATAGCTAGAAATGATTAAAAACTACAATTCAAGAACAGTTCCAAGAGCTGTAAAGAAACATAAAACAACAATATAAACATAAAGAAAACGGCATCCACAGTTGAATGGATAGGAATGAAAGGCTTGACTGAACAGGTATGTTTTTAGCTGACATTTAAAGACTGTTAGGTGAATAAGCGATCGTAGTTCAGGTTCTTAAAAAGCTTTCCACAATCTAGGAGCAACAACAGCAAAAGAAATAACAGCCCCATGTTTTGCACCTAGTCCTGGGGGCATACAGTTGTGATGAGCGGGCCCTGACAGTTAAGAGTTCACACAAATATGCTGGAGTGATTTATGTATGTATGGTGAACTCAAGCCAAAGCAATCTACTCAGCGGAGCAGCTTTTGGTCATAAAAATAAAAAAAGATTACTATCAGCCACTTCTTCCAGATCGAACCAAGAGTCTTGGCAGACAGGGATGCTGCACTAGCTGTGATCGGCTCAGTTATTTCATCCAGCAGGATTAGATGAAAACCTCTAATGGCCTTCTATTAGTAGCTATCTGATATTTTGTAATTCAATTTTTTGTAATTTATATTTAACGAGAAAAACTCATTCAGTTTCATTCAGTCTGGGAAAAAAAAGCTATGCCAAACTGTTGTGTCACGTGACCAAATGAACTAGTTTCATTGGCGAAAAGCTGCTCGAACACATCAAGTGTTGATTGCCCTGGCTTGAGTTCACCAAAAGGTCGATACATTTGCAGGCAAATTTTTTCCCAGCTGAATTTTTTGCAGGCAATTTCTTACCAGATTAAAATTAAATGTAAGGAATTCAATGTGTAAAAAAAAAAAATTCAGTGTTTAAAATACGGTGTACAAAAAAATGCAGATTCCAGTGAGACAGTTATTCTCCAATATTTACGGAACAGGACAGAACGAGAGTGGGCGAGCATCAGTGCGCCACTTAGTGGTAGGGAGGAGTAATAGCTATCACCTTTAAATGTAATGTGATTAAAATTGATCGCCTCTAATTTAAAAACGCCATTTTCTTTTCGATGAAATTGCAATGCAGTAATTTCTCAGCGCTGCTGTATAAACTTGTTTATAGATGTTTGTTCTTACTCCATCTTTGTCTGAAGGGGAGCTGAAGACTCCAAGTATTTCCATCCCTAAAGGCACCATCATAGCAGTCTTCTACACCTTCACTGTCTACGTCCTCCTCTTTATCTTGGTCAGCGCCACATGCAATAGGTGCAGCCACAGTCATACTTCATTATAGCCCAGCCTTAATTCAAGTAAATTTAGACAGATTTAATGTGTTTTATTTTCTTCATTTTTTTTAAGGACACTCTTGATTCAAGACTATGGGTTCCTACAGCGGATAAATATCTGGCCGCCGTTTGTCACTGTTGGAATATACTGTGCTTCTCTGTCAGCGGCAATGTGTGCTATGATCGGAGCTTCCCGCATCCTCCATGCGCTCGCTCTGGATCAGCTCTTTGGTAAGTCACATGATTATTCTTTGTCTTTCTGCTTTTTTTTTTTTTTTTAATCAGCTGCTTTAACAGAACACGTGGATTTATTTTTTTATACTCAGGGTTGCCCTTGGCCCCAGCGACAATCAAATCTAACTCTGGGAACCCATGGATTGCGGTGCTGTACACCTGGGGCCTGGCACAAGTAAGTACTGCATCTCTCTGTCTGTCTGTCTTTCTGTCTGTCTGTCTCCCCTCTTTTTGTTTATTTTTTTCCTTGTGGGAAAGTGACAACTCAGTTTGGTCGAAAATAAACAATATTAAAACAAAACAAAAAACTGATCTGTAGCAGCTCTAATTTGTAGTCAACAAACCTCATCAGAGCCTCCTATCAGAACATCAAGAAAAAAAGAAACTAATAATCACTAACAAACGCAAACAGAGACACAGCATCAAGGTAGAAGATATTGAAACTAAATGAATAAATACTCATAGGCTAAAAAGTTTCTTGTTGGTAAAAAACACCAATTAAATACATTCAAATGTTACTTCCCCAATGATGAGACCTGAAATGCATCTTATAGTAAGTTGTCTTTTGGATTTAGCAGCAATAGAAAACTCTGTATTCCCAATGCTGTCCCAGTACTATTCCTCTGAGAACCAAATATTTTTTGTGTTTCATGAAACTAGATTTCCGACTTTTCTTCATTATTTCATAACTTTGTTGGGAGGTGCTAACTGGCTTAGCCCCATTACTACCTAGTTTACCCATTGTTCATATGTACAGTACCATACCTCTGGTCACATGGTGTTATGGTAAATATGCACAGAAGGGTTTTATTAACTAACAAATCAAGGAAAAAATAATATCAAAAATATGCCAGCAGAATGCAGTAATCTTTCACAAAGTGTTTTATGCAACCAGACTGAGCTACCTCCATATAAATTTAAACCAAGTCCCTTTGAATTGCTGTTTGTTTTTTCCTTTTCAGTGTGTGGTGTTTGCAG
This sequence comes from Cyprinodon tularosa, assembly GCF_016077235.1. Lineage (NCBI taxonomy): Eukaryota > Metazoa > Chordata > Actinopteri > Cyprinodontiformes > Cyprinodontidae > Cyprinodon > Cyprinodon tularosa. The sequence goes on from NW_024037802.1 coordinate 141,516, forward strand.
GGCAGCTCAATGCTGTAGCAAGTCTGGTGACAGTTTTCTACCTGCTCGCCTACGCTGCTGTAGATCTGGCCTGTCTGGCTCTTGAGTGGGCGTCTGCACCAAACTTCAGGTGAAAACAACAGCTTCTCTCAAACTGTTTCTCTAACTCTAAGACAACCCGGAATGATTAATGATCCAGATTCTCAGTTCTTACTGTAATACATTCATGTGTGCAAATATAATGTCTGTGAAGGCAGCAAAGGCTGAACTGCAAAGCATGGATTCACACCCTGCTGCTCACGGCTGAGAGGGACTGCCTTTGATGTTTAAACTAGATGTACATGTTTTTTGGACTAAAGTATGAAAGATCGCTTCGAGTGGTCAGAACAAACTAATTAAGACATTCAAAAAGTCGTTTCTATCCACAAGGCATATGGAATGAATTTTGTCTTTTGGACCAATAACAATGTTAACATCCATGCTTGCCTACAAAAATACTTCTTCTGTCCTCCCTCCAGAGAAAAGTCCAAAATTCACTCCATACGGGCATAGCTTAGAAGTGAATTTACAACATGAAACTACATTAGATAAGCATGCAGATATGCATGAATATTATTGGTTTTTAAAAAAAGAGGTCTGTCTTAGGGATACAATCCCAGTTTCTGTTCCACTGTCCTACCCTTGGTTTCCCTCTGGATATGCTTGTGCATGTGATGTCTAAAATCCAAGTATTCTCTTTCAGAAATATGATTCACAGTATTATCTTTTTAGTCATACTGAGAGCTTCTGAAGGTCTTAAAATGCTGTTTTTGTTTCACTAGATCTACCATCTAGGCATGCATGTCATGAAAGAGCAGATTCCTCTCAGCTACTTCCAGCATTGTTACTTTATTGGAGACGCCCCGTGCATTTCATCATTGCTAAATACTCTACAGCTCCACTCTGTTATTGGTGCAATAATGGAGTTTGGCTTTAAAATTAAGCTGTTTAAAAATCAGAGTGGGTTCGGTGGATGATGAAGACACAGAGGTCAGAGACTCCAAACACCTTCCGGTCTTCAGTCAAAATCAAAATCAGATTTATTGGTGAAGATTTTTGTTTCACGTCCTAACAGCTCACTCAAGTATAGATAAACACACTGTAGTGGAAACAAAATGAAAGGTAAAGAAATATTTTGTTCATAATCTGAGCAGACAGCATGTTTTATCATTTTAAACATGTTTCTATCCTAGTAACAGTGATGCAAAAGATGAAATGGTTAAAAGCGCAATGGTAAAACCTTTTGCTTGATACGTAAAGGCAGGGGCTGTGTCTGAACGTCCGCCCTAACCCCTAAATCCATCAATCACTAAATAGAGCAGGGACTATATAGTGGACTTTATATTGAACTTAGGTAACTGACCGTCTGGACAGACGATCACTACTTTTCACTCCCCATTGGTCATGTGAGTCCGCCTGCCCGCACACTGCCTGCACAGTCTTTGTTATTTATTGCCACTGAAACCAATCCCATGATGCTTTGCGATGAGAGCTATCCGGGATATATCTGCTGGTCTACTGACCATGGATCATCACCACTTTTCAAGGTGCATTGTGGGAAATTTCGAGTCCAATACTTTTTCATCCACGAGACATTCAAACACTCATTTAAAATGACGTAAAACACGATATTGTGCCCTATGTAGTGGTTAGGACAAATTTTTCATATCATGCTGATAAAACACAATTTTCTGTCTAAAGTTAATGTTAAAGTTAATCCTACTTGTTGATGTATTCATTTAATAGCAAGTAAAACTTTGCTATTAAATTCAACACCAGTTATATATTGTTTAATACTTAATTAAAAGTAAATTAAAAGGAGCCAAAATGCACTTTAGATGCAAAAATACTGAATACGCTAAAATCAACAATAAATACTGTAAATATATTGAACTGAGCAAAATAAATTATATTAACTGACTAACTGAAAATATACGTTGTTTTATAGGAAGTCAGAATTCTGCTAGAAGTGCACATAATAAAAACTCACACAAGCAGTTTCACTTAGAACACGTGCATTTAGACTTCCCTCCTATGCATTTTGAACATTTTATGCGTGCAGATTTAATATCAGGAGGCTCCTGATTTCAAGCATGAGTGCATGTTAGTTCTCTGCTCGCATATAAAAATGTTTCTGAACAGTCATGACGCTTTTTGTCACCTTGAGGGTGCAATCAACCGTAAAAATATTAACTTTTTTTTTTTTTTTTTTTTACAAAAAAAGCATTGGGCTAACCTAGCAGTAACCTAGCTGTAAGGGGTTCATTAAAATAGGTCTACACTGCAAAAGATTTGAAATATATATAAGTCAATTAATTGTCGATGGAACAAGACAATTTACATTAAAAAAAGAAAAAATAATTGCATTGTCTTATTTCAATTGCATATATATATATATATATAGATATATATATATATATATATCTAATCATCTTATTTTAGAAGAAAAAAAAACATACTCCAATGGCTAATAGTTTCATTTACCTGCTCAAATTAAGAGAAAATACACTTAATTTAAGAATGTTTTACTAATTTCTAGATCGATTTTGCAGTGTAGTCAGACTTCTCGCCTAAAACACCAGTTTCTGGTTCAATCGATACGCTTAGAGAAGAATCTTTGTGCACTTAGGAACAATTCCCCATCTCTACGGAACCGGTTTTGAGAGTCTCTCCATGTATCTTGCTGTGATAAACAGGCCGACCTTCCAGCTCTTCTCATGGCACACCTGTCTGCTGGGGATCCTCAGCTGTCTGGTCATGATGTTCGTCATCAACCCCGTATACTCCTCAGGCAGCATCGTCCTGCTCCTGGTCCTCCTCCTCTTCCTCCACTACAGGTCACCCACCAGCAGCTGGGGTTACATCAGCCAGGCTCTTATTTTCCACCAGGTATCTAAACAGAGCCAGTGCACACCCACAGATAGAGAGTCAGGCTTGCAGCTATGCTGTTTCTGCTTGTTTTCATTTAGGTGCGGAAGTATCTGTTGATGCTGGATGTGAGGAAAGACCACGTGAAGTTCTGGAGGCCCCAGGTCCTGCTGATGGTGTCCAACCCTCGCTCCTCCAGTCAGCTTATTCTGTTTGTGAACCAGCTGAAGAAGGGCGGGCTGTACGTGTTGGGTCATGTGCAGCTGGGAGATCTGGGTAATTCTCCTTACACTTTTTGAAATGATCATGTTGCAAATTGGTCAAATACATTTCTAATTATCTACTTTTTCCAAATGTACGAAGTCAGAATTCTGCCTAAAGGGCGAATGGGTAAAAATACAGATAAGAGTTTTATTTAAAACCCACACCTGCAAACTACTCTATGTAAACAATTCTGTGCGCTTTTCTCCTCTCATGTGTGGACCTGTTTCTTTGCACTCATGTCAACTTTTGCCTGTTTGAGGGTTGAACCATTTGGAAAAGGTAAACTGCTTGTGATTGGCTGCAGTTCAGGAAATCCACCCTCCTCCATCCACTCTTCACTTCCTGGTCGCAGCTAATAACGCCAGCAAAGCATCTTCAGGCTAATAGCTGTTCTTTTAGGGTTTTAATCTAACTTTTTAATTTAGAATTATATTGTTATTTCATATCCAGCAGACCGTCTCTGTCATCAAGTGACAATTTTATAAAGGCAATGATGGGCACTAAAAGAAAAATGCATAAAGTTTGATACAGACTTACTGTAAATGAAAATGTTTGTGTTAAACTTTAAATGTGTTTTTATTTAAGCCTCACTCTCTTCAATGTAAACAGTGAAGCTAAGGTTAACATAATTATCAAAAGCTTTTCAATCTACTAGTGAAAAGGGTGTGAATTAGTAGTGATGGAGCATTTATTGTTGGATATAAAAAATAATAAAACAAATGAAAAAGAGGGAAATGCTGGAATTATGAGAAATCATCTTAATATGAGGAGAAGAACATGAATTGAAGATTTTCATCCCTGATGCTGTATAAAAGCTGAACATCATTCTGTGCTGCTTGGTTATTCTTTGAGAGCTCTGGATTGGCACTTTTAAATCAAGTCATACAGAATGGTCCCTCAGACGGCCTAGAGGGGTTCAATCCTTCTCACCTTTTAAATCCTTTAGCCACTTTCCTGTCTGATGTATCCAGGTGTTCAGAATTAAATTTTATCATTATCTTTTGGATAAATGCTAAAGAGTATTAATCTGGCCTAATTAGTATGATTGCCTTTTCCTTTTCTTTTTTCCTGTTTCGTTGCCTTGTTGGTCTTTAACCTAATATCTGCTCTGAATTTGTACAGTAGAGGTTTGTGGTTGTTTAGTTACGAAAACGGGTGGAGTGGTCATGTGCTGGAAGTGAGTCAGCAGGTTATTTTTTTCATCATTCATTCTAAGGGCAACAGAACCGGTTTAGCAAGATCTAATGAGGCTGGAAAGGTCTGGTGCAATCGGCAACAGCCTCCTGTTGACTTTGCCCTTTCCTATGCACTGCTGTTTGCATGGTAAATAATAATACAAGTTTTCTCTGAAGCCCAGCGCCATAGAACTCAGAGCAGTCGTGAGCCATCCCTGATTTCAGCCTAAATTCATTTTATTTTTCTCCATGTTGCAGGCCATTTTAATTCAACTTTAGGGACTATGGTCTTTTATTGTTTTGTTTTTCATTTTCTATTTGATTTCCCAGGGTTCATCATGTGCCCCCTAGTGGTGTAAATGATACATCCATCCATTTTCTGTCATGCTTTATCCCTGCTGGGGTCACCAGGGGTGCCGGTGTTTATTTCCAGCTGTTGCGGGCGAGAGGCGGGGTACACCCTGGACAGGTCACCAGTCCATCGCAGGGCAACACAGAGACAAACAGCCATTCATGCACACTCACACCTAAGGAGAATTAGAGAAGCCAATTAACCTAACTGTCATGTTTTTGGACTGTGGGAGGAAGTCGGAGTACCCGGAGAGAACCCAAATATGCTCAGGGAGAACATGCAAACTCTATGTGGAAAGACCCCGGGCCGAGAATCGAACCCAGAACCTTCTTGCTGCAAGGCAGCAGTGCTACCCACTGTGGTCCACTGAGCAGCCTAAATTATATATTACAATCTATTTGCTGTCAAATCTGAGCAATCTACCTAAAAATTAATGGTGGGACTCGATGGAATTATGTAATTGAGTTGATTATAGGGTGTGTAATTAATTAAACACAGTTATATAGTGATAATAGACAACATTTTCATTTCAAAATTTTGATCCTATATTATTGAATAAATAAACATAAAAAAGGAAAAAGCAAGGTGGTAACATTACAACACTTAAATAAATTCCTTTAAAGCTGTTTTTATCAATTCAACTGATGGAATAAGGTTTCATCTAATAAACCATTAATCAACAATAATTGTAAGTTGAATATTTTTTTACATCTCTAATGACAGCATATTTTTTTAAATAAATGTGTGTGTTTCAGACTCCCTGCCATCAGACCCTCTGCAGGCCCAATACAACTTTTGGCTGAGTCTGGTTGATAAACTTGGGGTGAAGGCCTTTGTAGATCTAACTCTGTCTCCCTCAGTCAGGCAAGGAACACAGCATCTGCTGCGCATCACAGGACTTGGTAAACTTTCTTCCGCCTCCACTTGACAGATTGTTATGGAATGAACTTTGTTCCATTATTATTGCTAGCAAAGGACATGATTTGTATATGTACATTTAGAAAAAACATCCATCCATCCATCCATCCATCCATCCATCCATCCATCCATCCATCCATCCATCCATCCATCCATCCATCCATCCATCCATCTTCCACTCATTCCGTCAGGGCAGGGCTGGGGCCCTGATAGCCTGCCATTCAGAAAAGAAACTCTTAAAAACATATTAATCTAAACCGATTTTAAGAGGACCTTTTCAGTTTTCTTAGATTTAATTTTTTTCAAATGTTTGAATTTTTTAAATCAAACTTTGTATTTTTTTTTTTTTACAGTTCCTATTTTTTAGATTTAGTTTGGAGAATTGCATTCCTTTCAAAGTGAAGCGCACATTGACCGATAATGTAGAAGATATGGCTTCCCTCCTCAGTCAAGAGGAAAGTCCGTGTCCAGAAGTGAACAGAATGTGATCTGTAAAAAGTAATTTGATATGAATGCAATTCATAAAAATCATATTTTTTATGTGGAAAAATTAAAGTTAAAAAAGAGGAAACGTAAGAGTTACTTAATTTTTTATTTTTTTTTTTAAATAAGACATTTTTCTGTTTCATTTTTGGATTGCATTTTTTTTTATTTACAAATTGTGTTCTTTTCTTGTAGCACTAATGAAAAAAGATTCACTCTAGATTTACTGTCTTATTTGCACACACGGAGTCTGATTTAGTGTTTTTTCTCTCCAAGGTGGCATGAAGCCCAACACACTGATTTTAGGTTTCTACGACAGCTGCACTCCTGATGATTTCTTCCTGCAGGATTCTGCCTTCTGTCGCTCATCTGTGGGAGAAGGCAGCGAGTCGGAGTTCAATTTTGGGGTCGACCTGCCTTCGCTGCAGGCCCATTTCCCTCCTGTCCGGCATGTTGAGAGCACCCGGTGGCTGCTGCCCGAGGAGTATGTTGGCATAATTTCTGATGCCATTAAAATGAATAAAAACGTATGCCTCGGCAGATACTTCTTCCAGCTGCGGGGAGAAGATAAAGACAGCAAAGTGGACGGATCTGAGCGGATAATAGATGTGTGGCCTCTCAACCTGCTCCAGCCAGGTTGCCAGGACTACCAGGATGTGTGCAGCCTGTTCCTGCTGCAGATGGCCTGTGTGCTCAACATGTCCAGCAAATGGCGTCACGCGAGGATGAGGATCTTCCTAAACGTGGAGACTGGCTCCTGTGACCAGGGCTGGGTGGTCAACGAAGAGACGTTTCGGGAGCTGCTGAGGAAGCTGAGGATCAGGGCTTCCATAAAGATTGTGTCGTGGGACTCTGTGGTGCAGCACTACGCCTTGCCAGAGGGGGAGCGTTGGGGAGAGCACGCTCCGGGGTTATCTGAGGACTTCTTGTCTGCAGTAAATTGCATGCTGATGGAGCACAGCTCTCAGGCTGCTGTTCGCTTCCTGTATTTACCTCGGCCCCCTGCTGGCCGCAACCAGTCACAGCACTACTTGGCTGAGCTTGAAGCGGTGACCAACGGTTTAGGGCCTACACTGTTGATTCATGGGGTCACCCCTGTCACATACACCGATCTCTAAGCTGGTTTTGTCTCTTTAATAATGTAAATATCACAAATTTATTTCTTTGTTGAAGTAAATCTAAGAGGTTCCAGTTCAGCATCGAATATTATTTAAGAATACTGTTCTGCAGTATTTGTTTGTGTTAACAGCTGGATTATTTTCTCAGAAACGGTCCAGATTCAGGCACAGCTTGAAGTGTAACAGGAAACATTCCTTTTTTATAAACTTGAAATGGCTCTGATAGCCCCAGAAAAAGGCTTCAATAAAACAGTTGCAGTAATTGTAATTCTCCTAAGAACCAACAAGGGAAATAAAAAACCTTAAAAGATGAGTTATAAACAAGCCTTTTTTTTTTGTAAAGCTGCATCCTTCCCTCCATGACGAAGTTTTCATTTCATACCTCAAATGTTTTATGTTCCATCTTTCAATTTTCCTGTTATTTAATGGAAATACCACAGTTGCAAAACTTTGTATTTTTTTTTATTTAGCAGAATAATAGCATTATTTTCGCCAATTTGTAAAGGAAACAAAGCCATTGGCAGTTGTTTATGCAACTATGTGAAAGGTTGGATATAAAGAAAAAAACAAAATGTATAGATGAACAAGTAGATATGAAGCTAAAAAAGAAATGATGAAAAATAAATAAATGAATGAATTGTATATGCTGAGCAAGATTTTTCACAGTCCATCAAGCGGTCACTGTACTGGGCCACAACTGGTAGTGGAAGTCATTCAGCCTTCCCAGGTGTAGCAGAACTGGTTGCCATGTAGAGTGTATTTTTTGTGTAGCCTCTTGTGACATGGAGGATCTTTTCTAAGGTAAGAGTTGAGAATATGATGACATGATGGGTTCAACATGACCGCTGAAATGAGCACCAAGTGGAGCGATGCCAAAGAAACGGCCAAAGGTTATATAGATATGGAGAAACTATCACAGAGAAACTTAATATTGATTGAGTGGTTAGTCAATCCTACACTACAGGCGTGCATAGAATGTGCCACTTGCACAATTCAATAGCCATGTGTGCAGCGTGAATCTGACACCCCGCTTAGTGAAAAAAACCCAGCAAATAGACTGAATGATTAGGGATTCATCAATGCAGGTTTATACTGTTAAAGTTATTATATCAGTTTATTTCAGAGATATTAAATATAGCTGTGCTTGTTATATCTCATTCTGTCATCTTTGTAACTGTTCGTTAATACTGAAGGAAGCTAACCGACCAATAAGACACAAAACCAGGATGATCTGTAAATTAATAAAAATTTATAATATGTCTGTATTTATGTGTATTTTGTTTGCTTTGTATAAAAGTGAAATGTTATCATCAATATAAAAAATAAACTATTTCTTCTTTGCACTGCTCCACTCCTTTTCCTCAGATTCTGCTCTCTGATAGGTCCTTATATTCGGAACGTTTCTTAACACCCTAACGAAGAATGTGGACATCCGGAGCCAGTCTGGCAGCAGGAGCGAGAGAGCCGCACTCTGTAGGATGTTGGAAAAAACAGAGAAACGTGAAGGTGAAGCAGCTGAAGGTGTGAAAGGCTTTGAAACGAGTCCCGGCTGATCACTGCTCTACTCTGACCTGCAGGGCGTGGGACAGACAGCCGCTGGTGTAGCTGGAGTGACCTATGGTGTTCACTGCCTTGTAGGTAAACCCTGCTGCGCTTTTCACCAAACAGTTGACCTGCATGTTCTGTGTCATGTTGGTGGAAACCATGAGGGGGGCCACACACTGAGGAGACAGAAGCCCTGATGTTAGGTTACAGGAAACAGGAAGGGACAATATTAACTCAATAGGATGCACGTCTCTTCAGTTTATCATAATAATCAAGGAAAAAACAAAGAACCTGATGAAATTGTAAAAAAGACAAAATATTGAAGTTTTACAGCAGTTATTTCCTCTTCCTGCTGAGAACTGTTCTTATCAGCACTGCTGCAGAAAGTCTAAAATATCCAAAATACTGTATCTCAACTATAGGGTACAAAAAAAATGTAACCAAAAAAGGAAACTTCAAACAACGTCCTTAAAACAAGTGATTTTAAGAGTAACTTTGCTGTTTTCTAAGATGTTATAAAGTTTTATTAAATTAATAAATAGATAAATAAATGCTTGGTATTTTACATTTTCTAATTATATTTTCAGATTTCTTTTTTTCAGATCGAGCTTTTTTACAGCTTGCATTTGTTTTCAAACAGGGTTTTGCAAATGAAATTCTGAGGAGTGAAAACACATTTTTATTGGTCTGCATGGATATAAGCAATAACATTTATATTGGATTTAAACCGAGAAACAGTAAAAGGGAATTTTTAAAGAAAACATTATCTGAATCTGAAATATCTGAAAATATGAAATCTGTAAAAAAAAAAAAAAATTAAAAATAAAGTAAAAAAAAATTATTTGAAAAAAAAAATTAAATATAAGAAAACATCAAAGTTATTCACAAAATGTTTATTAGATTATGACCTGGATGAAGTCATAATCTAAGCATTAGATTATGTAATTTTTCATACTTTCATTTTTGGGTTTTATTTTTCTTTATTTCCATTAACATTTCTTTTTTTCAAATTTTCAAAATTAACAGAAATAAATGCTTTAAATACACAAGTTATCTTTATGATATTGCTAATTAGCTCAGGCTAAAACTGCTGAGTCCCTGTTGAAACCAAGTCCATAGTCCTAAACTGATAAATAAGCCAGGAGTTTAAATAGTTAATGTCGAAATTTCACTAGTCATACAGATTTAAATAAATTATTGTGCTTGTTGATCATTTTGTATTCAATAGAGATGTATCTGACCTAACATCACATGTGTTTTCCTGTAAAGACATTTTGATTATATTCTAACTGTAGTGAGCTGTCTCTAATAGTGCTAATTTGGCTGCACAGACCTTTAAAATGAGCAATTTAAGGGTTTTTAAACAGAATTAGTTTACATTTTTCAGCATTTTTTTACATAAATTTTTTTTCCACTCATTAGCAAAACCATCTCTGCTGCAAAGAGTATCCTCATCAAATCTCCTCACTTATTTATTGTTTTTTTCTTTCCATAGAAGAATTTTTTAGAGAAGTATATGGTATAATTTAAAAAAAAGGCAACAAAAAGATTTTTTTGAAAATTTTTGATATGCATCTCATTTTTTCAGATATGATGTGAGTTAATAAAAGATAGAAAAAGAGCAATTTTTTCTATCTATTGCAATTTCATAAATCATATAATGATAGAAAACTGTAAAAAAAAAAACATAGTTTAAATTCCAGAATCAGAATCAGACATACTTTAATAATCCCTTTTGAAATCACTTTTGTTAAACGCTCCAGATATACAAACATTTATATATATATATACAACAAACCACACAAGTTAATATAAATATAAATATATAACCATGTAACTCACATATATATATACATATATATATATATATGTATATATATATGTATATATACATGTTTATATATATATATATGTATATATATACGTATATATACATGTATATATATATATACAACAAACCACACAAGTTAATATAAATATATAACCATGTAACTCACATATATATATATATATATATATATATATATATATATATATATATATATATATATATATATATATATATATATATATATATATATATATATATATATATATCTGCAGTTTGTACACAAAATCAAATGCATTATATAAAACAATAATTTAACCAATTATCTACAACGTATTTCAGTTGTTGATATATCTTGACAATGACATAAACACAGTAAAATCTTACCTGGACAGTGATTCCCATTGACTTGTACTCAGCATGCAAACACTGGGAGAAATATGTCACAAAAATCTGCACATAAGTATAGAAAAAAGTAAATGTAGGTGATCGGGTGAGCCTGTTTGGATATTTATTGTTTTAATATAAACACCAGATACATACCTTAGTGGCCGAATAAAGAGCAAGCAATGGGTGTGGACGGACGCCCGCTTCGGAGGAGATATTAATAATTAATCCTTTGCCTCTGGGGATGAGATGAAACCCAAATGTCTTTAAGCTAACCTATTTACCCTGTCATCACAATTAGCTGCAGATAATGATGTATCTGTGGATACCTGTCCACCATCCCAGGAAGAACCAGCCTGCTCATCTGCATTGTGACATCATGTTCATCTCTTTATAAATATTACAAGCAAATAAAGATATAAAAAACATTTTGGATGGTTTGTTTTCTAAGTTAACTCACCTGGGGTACAGACAGCATGTTGCAGTTGATGATCTGAGTTATTTTCTGTCCAAAAATAAATAGAAATATCCTTTATTGTCCCACAGTGTGGGAATTTGAGTGTGCCAGTGGTAAAGCAGAAAGAAAACATAAAAATAAAACAGATTCATGCATCCCTTAAAATCTATTCAAAATGGCAATCAAAGGCGAAAAATAAAAAAACCATAAAATGGCATCCATGACAATGGTTAAAAGACAATAGAACTGACAGTTTAAAGAAAAACTTTATATATTTAAAATAACAGTAAGAATGTAAACACTGATCAAATATTTTTCTTTGCAAATGGCGTCATAGATCTAAACAGTTGTTTAGCAGGGTAAGAATTGTAATCACCACATAACAGCCTCAGTTTGAGCCATGCAGTGTTTTGGGCCTTAAACAGGGACACTTTAAATAGATCACCTGTTCAGCATCTGGTGTTTCCAGAAAATAAGCAAAATGATCCGTGCAGGTCATTCCAACGTTGTTGACTGTGGGATTTAAGATTCATAAGCTCTTGTTAATAAATATAATCTGTCACTTAAACTATAAAATAACAGCCAGCAATCATCTACTAAACACTTAAACAACTTGGTTGCTTTCTGGTCTGGAGGGTAAAAAAAATGTTAATTAGTTTTCTTTTGTTGTAGAAGAACCCATAAGCGATCAGAGTGACACTTTGTTGGGAAAAATCTCTCCACCAGCCAGCCACTGTCAAACAACAACAAAAATGAGCTTAAATGAAAGAAAACTAGCAAGTTTATTTTGAAACTGTAAGGACTAGAAAGAGGGGATAATTGCAAAAAAAATTTAAGAAGTAAAAAGTTGTCTAAAAAAAAAAACACTCCAGTAAAGTATCTATAGCACTCCTTGAGGGCTGCATGGGAGGAGGACCTGGGCTTACAGTTTGGGAGTGAGGTCTAGGATGATTTGGTCATCCTCTATCAATGTGAAGCACCAGTTAATTCAGTTGAAGGTATTGCTTAGACTCTACTATTCGAAAACGAAATTGCACAGAATATTTCCCTTAATATCCTAAAAATGTGATAGGTGTAAGTCCGCTAATGGCTCCTTGACACATCTGCTCTGGTCATGCTCTAAGCTCTTCAGATATTTGTGCAACATTTTCCAATTGTTTTCTGAAGTGTATAAATGCAATTTGATGCTAGACCTTCAGATTGCATTGTTTGGACACTCTCCCTCACTTTGAACCGCAGTATTGCTATACAAACGATTGTGGCATATGGAATAGCTAAGAAAGTAATATCAAGATTATGGAAAACTGACTAAATTCCTCAGAATAAAATGTGGGTAAGTGATTCTACTTAGATTCTTCATTTAGAGAAACTGCTGTACCATGTTAAGGCTTCCACTAATAAAGTCTGTAGTAATCGGTTTTGGACTATCTTTCTCAGTCCAGGACGAACCTTGACACCTGCTCAGGTTTTTAGTATGCCGCCTATGCCTTCATGGATAGGTAGTACCATCCTAAAGTGTAAATGGTAACCAGTGCAGATAATTTCCCTGACTTGTTTTTTTTTTTCTTCTCTTTTCCTCAGTTATTGCATGTTTTTATTTTTATTGTCATATTAGTAAGAGTATATTTTTTCTTATACAGTAAATTGTTAAATATATGTATGCTTAATATTGTTGTGTATGATTTATGTATGTTGTATTTTGAAAACTTAAGAAACACATACATATATATACATATATATATGTATATATATGTATATATATATATATATATATATAAAAAACATAGACAGCCATTATTTAGTATAGAAAATCAGAAAATATGCGCACGGGCGAGCCTTTTAGAATGAACAAAAACATAACTTCGGTGGAGAGCTAAAAAATTATTTGACTTGAGTTATTTTCTTTCTTTATTTTCCTTTAAACAAAAGTTTTTATTCTTTTACAAGCTGTCAGTGTTCTTTAGTTCGTATTTGATTTTGAGCAGGTGTCAATCAAATGCATTTCAGTAGGGAAAGGAAAAGTTACATGAAATTATTTTCTAAACCTGCCCTTCTAGAAGTGTTATAAACTCACCATAGTGATGATCAGCTTGCTGAAACATAGTATTTGGTTTCTTGAATTTTTTGAATAAGGACATTTTTGTCTGGGGACTTGAATTTGCAATGCAATGATTTAAGTTTATTTTCCCTTGATTTGAGCAGGTAAGTAAGACAACTTGCTAATAAAATACAATGTCCTATGTTTAATATGATAAAAACAAATCCATCATCTTATTTTATGTACATAATAGCTAAATATCTTATTCTAGGGGAAACATGCACATTTAATTAATAATTTTGGGAATCTGCTCAAATTAAGTGCAATTTTAAAATGCTTTTTTTTCTTTTTTTTTTTTTACTTTTTACTTCAGTATTAGTAATGTAAAAAAGTAGAACAAAATAATAAAACAAAGCAAAAAAACAAAATAGAATAGAATTTTTAAATTGTGTGTAATTGCCTTTCATTTAAGCAGGTAGGTGGTAAATACGATGATCAGCTAATTGAATGAGTAGTTAAGCCTTTAAAAAAATGTCATTTTTTTTTTATCAAAATAAATGTAAATAATCTTATTCCACTTGCAAATGTTTTTTACTTACCTGCCTAAAACAAAAGAAGATACTCATCTTTAAAGACAGCTGACCTACTTAGATTGTATCTAATTTAAAATGTTTAAACTTGGTGCATAATGTTGAATAATACATTTTGTGTGTGTTTTTTCTGTATTACCCAGAATCCCTATCTGCAGGCCCTGGAGCTCCTTAGCAATGGATGAGTAGATGCCGCCGCCCTCAGTGAAGTCCACTTGGATAGTGTGAGTCTTTCGTCCATACTCATTTCCTAAGGCAGACAGCACATGTGTGGTAATCCTTTTTATCGTTGAATAAAAATCCGATGTTAAGAGCATCAGTAAAGGACTCACTGATTTCCTTGGCAACCATTTGAAGCTTAACATCAGATCTTCCTACTAAGACGACATCAAGACCCCTTCGTGCCAACTGGAGAAAGACAGACACGATAGGAGCTGTTTAAGCTTAAACAAGAAACCATGCCGGTAGATCTGTCTGAAAGAAGCTCAAAACATGATATAAGCAGAATATTTTATTTGAGTCCATGTATCAAATACACGTAATAGAACTAAACCCAAACTTCGCTTGAAACTTAGAAGCAGACTCACCTCAGAAGCATAAGCTTTACCGATACCAGATGTGGCGCCGGTAACAACTAGATAAAGAACAGATCAGAGATTAATTCATTTAGTAAGATATCAAGTTATAAAAAAACATACATTTGTAATGTTTGAAACTCAAACAAAGATCTATTTTAGATCAATTTCTGATATACTTCCGAAAAATACACAGAAAAGAGAAACAAGGATGAGGGGTGATACATGCAGCAAATGATTGTGAGAAATAAAACACTCTTATGCATTCATAAAGAGGATTTACAGTGTGGGGTTAAGGTACCTAAAACTGTTTTATACACATAAAACCTCCCCTCATCATTCATGAATTTGTAATTATGTAAAAAAAAAAAAAAAAAAAAAAAAAAAAAAAAAAATATAACAGCTATGGAAACCTGTCTTTAGAGAATTTACACAATTTTTACTAAAAGATTTTCCGGATTGACATGATTTTTTTGTTCTCTACCTGCCCATTGCCCGTATGTCCACAGATCCTGCTGCCAGTGCTCTGATAAGACAAACTGTCTGAGTCCACACCAACATTTCCAAGTGAATTTCAACAGGCAGAAAACCACAGTCAATCCCCCAAAGAGCGCCAGAGTATCAGTCAGCACCGCCTTAAGGTAGAGCTCCTGAGCGAGCAGCATCTCTTTGCAGCAGAATGTGGAAGTTTTTTTGAAAGGGGATTTTTCCTTTTTTAAATTACAAGAAAAGGAAACCATCTGTTGATGCTCCTCCCTAAAATTCTCCACCCCTCTGAGTGTTTCTCAAGGAGATTGCTGCAGTGGGTTGATTGCTGACACAAAAAGTGGTTCTAACAAGGTTCTGTGTCTTTAACAGTTCAATTAATCAAATATAATGTTCAAACAAATTACTATCCAACATTATACAGCAGTTTCCATCAGATTACTGTATTCCTATTTGAATGTGTTGATGATAAAATCAGCTCATTGCATCTTAACAGCTGCATGGAATGATGTTTTAGGTCAAACTGTTGAATAACCTGTCCTCACTGCACTGGATCTGCTTGCATCTAATCACACATAAATTCCCAAACAAAGGCAGGAATCATCAAGCGCTGATAAAGACAGCAGCAGCAGAGATGTGAGCGTGGAACATTGATAAGTCTCTGCTGCATTACAATCTGTCAGTATTTCACTCCGGTAGAAACAGTCCTACTCTGAACGTCTGAACGTCGACCCAGTGATAACGCCTCTGATTAAATCCCAGAGATAAAACACCGGTGATAGCTAAGAGAGTAGCAAATCTACCCCTTCAGGCCTCCAACCAAAATTATGGGAATAAAGCCTCTTATCAAAGCTTGTTTTCCTGATAAATCCTGTTTTCTTTTGAGGATAGGAAGAAATACTCCTATTTTTACCATTACATGTTCTTTTTTAAACTTTTTTACAGTACATGATCAAAATGATCATCCTCCCTTGTGAAAAGACAATTATTATTATTTAAAGACAAATCTAAAAAGGAGGGGAAAATAAACAACAGGCTACGGAAGGAAGAGGTCGAGAATATTAAATAAGGGAAAATTAAACTGAAGCTGAACTGAACTGAAGGAGGCTTTGGGAGCCATAGGCCAGATGAAACAATCCAACAAACTCTGTTGTCAGAGGAGATTGCTTGAAAGTTTAACACAGCTGATGCATCCCATGATTGAGTTCAGAAAGGCGTATGCTATGTTCAGACCGCACCCGCTTAAGCAACAAAAACAACTGGTTTACATGCAAAGTCTATGGCTGACGCGCATCAAGGAGCATCTAAAGGTCCTGCAGTACGTCTAGAGCAGCAGGAGCAGCATATTTTGACGCATCGAAGCAATTGAAGCGGCGTCTCTTGAGCTCCTGAGCATCTGAGGCGCGTGACACACTTCACAAGCAGCAGCTGCTGGAGTTGGAAAAATTAAATTTTTACTGTACCTGCAGTTTGGATTACATACATGGAAAAATGCCTTCCAGCTGCCATGAACAGTAGCAGAAACCCCCCCTAAGAGGTGACCGGGCCAGAGGCTGCTGTTGAAGGGGATTCCCTGTGACAGCCAACCTCTGGTGTACGGGGTTTTGTGCTGGTTCAACAGTGAAATAATATTTGAAAACAGGATTGTAATCAGTGTTACCAGGTTTTCATTTTGATTTTGAGGGCGGTTTTTGAGTTAACCTATTAAAACTTATGTCCACCAATCATTCATCATTACTGCTTCATAGCAAGGCCTCCTGACCTTTCTCCATTACTATTTTTAGCAGCAGATGGATCTGGTGTGATTTACCTGGTGCTGACGATGGATGCGTTCTGGTTGGAAGAGGAATCTTTTAAAGATGCAGGAGGTGCAATTAAACTCCTCACCCTTCCTATATCAAATGCACCAGTTGAAAAAGTTTTTTCACAAGTTGCTCTGTTTAAAGACGAATCCAGAAATCGCAACATTCCGTCCTCCCCAACAGTTATTGGGGAAATTTAATTCAACCGTGTACTGATCACAAATCACAATGGATTGTATTATAGTTCACCTCAGTAAAAGTTTAGCGTTCAGATGTTCAATAGTCAACAATGGAATAGGCATTCAAGGTAAGAATTCAAAATCAACTATAATAAATGTAATTATTTCAGTTATGTAAAAATAAGCTTAGCATACAGTATTTGTGGACGAAAACTAATTGTAGTTTTTCTGCTAAGCGTAAAAAGAAGAGTAGTCGACATGGCTATGAATCCATCTACAAACATGTTAATAACTGTATGTGATGTGTCACATGACCCTCCCTGGATCTGACATCGCTGTAGTAGTTCGGTCAGAGTTGTTTATGGAGAACAACTCTGGGCAGATTTTGTTGGATTGTAGCATTTCGACCTGTAGTGTTGAATTAATACAGTAATTGGGTGGGTTGTTGTGCGATGTGACGGTTTTTAATAGATGTTCGGGCTGAAAAACCTCGACTCTATATGGCAACACTGATCATAATCTGGATTAACTGACTGCAAAGACGATGTTTTCAGGTGGACTTTCTCACTTAAAAATATATTTAAACTACTTTTTACCCAATGATCACAGCAAATACAGCAAACATCTCCCTGTCATTGAACAC
This sequence comes from Cyprinodon tularosa, assembly GCF_016077235.1. Lineage (NCBI taxonomy): Eukaryota > Metazoa > Chordata > Actinopteri > Cyprinodontiformes > Cyprinodontidae > Cyprinodon > Cyprinodon tularosa. The sequence goes on from NW_024037802.1 coordinate 159,242, forward strand.
AGGAGCAGCAGAAGCATCAGACGCATCTGGACACTCTTTACTGGATGTCTGACCTTATTGCTAAAAAGTATAAAAAAATTAAGCAGCAGAAGCTTTTTTGCTGCTTCAATCACATGCAGTCTGAACGTGGCATTATTTTCTGTCGTTTTGACTTTAGGTGACGAAAGTCTTCAGACCAGTCTGTGCAAAACTACAAATACCTAGATAAAAATGGACTGGTGTGTTTTGCAAGGCTGAAGACAGAGACTAGTCGTTATGGAGTGAACTTAGTTCCATTATTGTTGCAAAGAACAAGTTTCGTAAATGGAAATTTGAAAAAATTCAGAAATGAAACTTTTTTTATTGCCCTTTTTTTTTTTTTGCAAAATTTATTTGTATTTTTTGTTTAAAATTTTTTTTTTTTTACAGCTTTTATATTTTCTAGTTTTTTTATTTCTCTTTTTCAGATTGAGTTTTAGGATCGCGTTCTTTTTAAATTACATTTTACAGATAATCTTTTCTTCACTAACAACACAGGCACTCGCTGACGCTGCATCGATTAATACAAATGTTGCTTACTCCCTCCGGAGAAAAGACCAACCTGAGAAGAAACGAAGAAAAGTTTGAAAAAATAAACTTAGAAAAAATAAAACAAAAAAGAAGTATGAAAAATGTTACTAGAATTTATTTTTTTCATAAAAAGAAAAAAAAAGTTTTTCTTTTTATGAAAGCAGTACCCTTTTTTCTATGGTGTTTTTCAAAGTTTTATTTCTGGATTGACTAGTTTTCAAACTGTCAACTAAATTCCGTCCACAGACAGCAGGAAAGGTCCACCTCCCAAATGTTTCTCCTTTAATAAACTATTTGAGGCAGGAGAAGCAAAGGGAAGAGGCTTTGGGCTACACACCTTTGGGGCTCATCTTTCTTTTTCTTGGTTGAATTGTGCTGTTTACACAATCAGGGCCAGTTTGTAGAAGCCATTTGTTTTCTGGTGTTTGGTTAAACTGTAGTTTAGGTATGTTTTGTATGGTTTGGATAGCAGTGTTTGTTTACATGCAGGTTTACACGCTGACCTATATTTTCCATTTTCCTTCTCTGTCTAACCACAACTAGAAGCAAACATGGAGAAGCAGCATTTAGTTCCTATTCTCCACTGATCAGAAAAAACTCCCAGAAGACTCAAAAAGTGCTGAAAGCCTGAGATCTTTGAAGTCAGATTTAAAAACCCATTTATTTAGAGCTGCCTTTGACTGTTGAGGTTAAGCTTCTAACTGAGGTATTATTAGTTAAAGGTTGGGTTCCAACTGTTTGATCTGTTTTACTTATGTTTTTACCTTTATTTGCTTTTATTCTGTTTTCTATTCTATTTTTCTTCTATTTTATTATCTAATTCATGTAAAACCCTTTGAACACTTTAGTATTTGTCCATGTACTGAACTTTGCTATACAAATAAACTTGCCTTGCCTTTTATGACCACTAGTGTCAGTGTGGAGAAAGCTGTATGGGTGCAGAGGTGACAGGGCAGAGGGTTTTTCCCGCTCCCTTGCAGCTACATACTAGTTAACCTTCACCATATTTTCACACTCACCATAATTTGTCATCCTTCCAACCTGCTGTTATAGACCGCCACCTTGGATTATGTATGGACCCATTCTTTCTTAGTTTGTAATCAATAAATGGGAGAAACCCCAAATCTTCCTCCCAATGTCATCAGTATTGACATCAGCCTTTAAAAAAAAACCTTTAATGGTGAAATTCTGCTTGACAGTCACTACAACAGCCTTTGCAAAATTGTATTAAAAGCTCCTCTCCAAATACCTGAACCGGCTAAAAAAAAAAAAAAAAAAATTAAAGTAGATTCTAAGATAGTATTGTTATTATTTGTTGTGTTTGGCAAATATGTAATAATTTTGACATGCATTCCAAAGTGTATTAAATTAGAAATAATGATGTTGCTTCTTTTTCCCTGAATTCTGTTTATTTATTGGGGCCAACTCGGAACTGCTTTAAGCAGCTAAGAAACAGAGTATTTGGCTGAAGACACAATAATATTGAAATGACTCTTATGAAAGACATGATGTTTGTTAATTTGAGAAATTATAAAGCTTCAGTTTTTTTTTCACTCTTTTACTAACGAAAAATAACGATCAGAAATAACTATTTGAAATATTAGATTGATTAAAATCTTATATTGTTTGTAGTATCTGCTTTAGTTAGCTGGAGACAGCAGTTTAAAGAGCTCAAACTGATCTTTTGTGCAGCACTGGAGGATAATCGGGTGTCCATCTTGCAGGAACCTGGCGTAAATTGCTCATCATCTGATTGCTGTCCTTCAGAATGAACTGCTTTGTTTTGCTGGAAGTGCATGTAACACTGACCTGATTTTTAAGAACTAATCAGTTTTTCCCCTTGTGTTTAGTACATAATATCAATACAGCAATGTAGGTGATAATTCAGTTTAAATTCACTGCACCTTATCATTTTTGGATAAAGCGTCTACGCATTATACTCATTCATAGTGACGTATCTACTTCCAGTTTTGTTTTTTCAGTGCAGCATTTAAAAGCTAGATGCAGAGAAATCTCCTGACTCTAGTTCTTTACCTTCATCAGTGGGGATTATTCCTGTTCAGCCTTTACCAAACGAAAAGAAGCAAAGTTTTGCTCTTTTTGTCAGCAATCTTTTATATATAGGTACCATATGTGGCTCCAGATGGGGCTATCTGCAGGTTTAAAGTAGATTTTCCATGTAATACCTGAAGGTGTTTTTTCCCCCCGATAATAGGTATTTGTTCCAATTTCCCTTTAAACTCCATTCAGCCTAAGAGAAATTTAAACTACACCTTCAGCCCAGCAGGTGGCGGTAATAAAAAAAATAAATAATTGGGTTTCCCTTTTTTCAAATCCCACAGCATGAAAAGATTTAATTATTTATGTTTACTTGAAAACCACTCCTCGAGTTTGGGGGTCACTGCCCTGAATGCTCCAATGAACATGGGCACCACTGATGCCTTGAGCTTCCAGGTTTCCACCATGTGGTTTTATCCCATGTCCATATATTCTGATTTTCTATACCTTACTTAAGTGGAAATAATGGCTGTCTATGTTTTATATATATATATATATATATATATATATATATATATATATATATATATATATATATATATATATATATATATATATATATATATATATATATATATATAAATATAAATTATATATATATATATATATATATAAATTAGACCTGCATGATACCACAGAGCTTTGACATTTCTATTTAAAACTTTGTGGTGAAACAGATGACTTGTAGAGGTTTGCTTTCTCGCCGAAACATTATAAAATGTCTTTTCATGTTTTGTGTTTCTTCAATTGGTTCAAAATACTACTGCAGCCTTTTTAACTGACATTTTCAGAAGACAGCACATCTCCCCAGGCCTTTTTTCTTTTCACTGTTGTTCCCTTTGGGGAGCGGGCACAGGGTTGTGCATGTGGACTTCTTTTCAAGTGGAGAGGGAGGGTCTTTGGAGAAAAATTTGTGAACATCCGCCAAAATACCTTTAAGATGTTTGTTCCTCGCTCTAAATGTCCCTCTAGTTAGGTACAAATGTTGGTGTGATAAGGTTTCTCAGTAAGTGGGCTCAGGCTCTGGGACAAATTGCCTCCTGACATTCGAACCACTACTGTCCGCGACGTTTTAAGGCCACACTCAAAACCTATTCATTCAGACTGGCTTTAAACATTTAGTAGCACGATGTAATATTTTTTATTTATTTATTTAGTAGTTGTTCATTTTTTATTTTTTTTATTCTGTTTTCTATCATATTATTTGTGTGTACAGCACTTTGGTCATGTCATGTGCTGAAAAGGGCTACATAAATAAAGGTTGATTGATTAAATGACTAATGGTTAGATTACAGATCCCACAGCTCACCCTGGTTGAGTCATCAGTGACATTGGCCAAACAGCAGGACTCTGGCGCTTTAGATCAATTCCATTTCGTTCATTTACATAAAAGCAATTCTCAGCATGTGTCATCTTAAAGCACTTTACAAAAACAATTCAGTCAGATCATACAGTCAGACTGGTTCAAAGTCTTATAGAGGATAACCAGCTGATTGCATCCAGTAATTGACTTGCAGGGAAGACTTCTCCTGGAGGAGCTCTTAGTGACGATGTTTAACTGCAATTTATTGTTGACTCTTTGGCAATCTGTCGCAGCGAGCATGCAGTGGAAAACTCTCTTTGAGCAAGAAGAAACCTCCAGCTTCGACACAGATTTAAAAGAGGTTTGTTTCTTAACAAACTGTCTACACTCTGTTCTGAGATATTCTGCCTTAGCCTGGCCAGGCGGACTGATACAACCTCTGGTAAACATCTGGTAGAATTTGGCTTTTTATACCCTAGTGACAGTGATGCAAAACATGAAACAGTTAAAAGCCTAATGGCAAAACCTTTTGCTTGATGCTTAAAGGCAGAGGCTGTGTCCGACCATCTGCCCTTACCCCTAAACCCCTCAGTCACTATATTGAGTGGGGACTTTATAGTGATCTGACCATTTGGACAGATGATCACTACTCTTCTCTCCCCGTTGGTCATGTGACCTCGCCTCTATGGCGCAGTGCCTGTGCCATCTTTGTAAGTTACGCGCTGTGTTATTTAGTCAGGCTTGTCAGGCTAATTCTGCCTCACAAGATAAAACAACTGAAGGTGTACAAACAACATTTGTGAAATCTTCGACTGCTGCCCCACAGGTGGTACACAGCACTGCAGTTGTACACATTCCCACACCTCAATAAGCTCAGAAAAAGATAGGAAGTACTACTGTAGGTTAGAAAGTACTACTGTAGGTCTGTAGAGGAACCGCAAGTCCCAGGAAAGTGAAATTACCCTGGTAAATATGTATGGAATTGCTGCTATGGGTTTTAAAATCCCCAGGCTTTTTAGTGGCAATGAAAAAGGTACTAATGGCCCACATGGGATCTTTCTTTATGGAGTTGATGTGAGAGAAGTCTAGAACAACAGTGGGAGCCATACAGGTTATTGTGTTGCATTAATTGAATAGATCTTCACACTACAGCACTTCACATGTAGAAAACCATTCATCTCAGCAGTTTGTTATGTTGGTTTGGGGCAGTGGGGGCTGGCCAACAAAGGGCACAAGGGCGCCACCCCACCTTAAAAAAAATAAATTAATCATAAAATTAAAGTATTTCATCATATATTAATGCATTTTTTGGATGTGCAAGATAAAAATTTAATCTTAATGGGGAGTAAGGCTGTTTCGTTCGTCATCAGATGGGTGATGTATTTCCGCCCTGGGGCGCAAAAACCTTTGCCCATCGATCTGGTTAAAAGTTGTACATGCGTATTAGCTCCTCTGCAATGTCAAAGGTAGGACCTTCCTGGGTAGCAGCTCTCCTGCGCCCAGAGCTAAGACCAGCTTTATTTGGAAACCACCACATGTTTATAGAATTATTTTGCAAATAGGCTTGGCTAACTGCATGCAGCGAGGCTAATGCTTTATTCTGCTTTCTCTGCCTCCTTTTTCAAACATCAGGATCTGACCCAGCATGGATTAAGACAGGTACAACTCATATGAAGCACTTTGCAGAAACTTTTTTTATGTTGTTTTTTTGTTGTTGGCATTCATATAAACATACTGGTGTGATAACTTAGTATACATTTGATTGATTGATGAATTTATAGCCCCACCTGGAGAAAACTCCACCAGACCGCACTGGTTTGGGTTATGCCAAATCCAGATGCAATAATGAAGATATATGCAGTAACATAAAACAACATAAGATAAAGGTTCAATGGGTACGAATACTTTAGCAAGTCGTGAGCTGGTCTGAGATAAAGAGACAAATGGACAAATGTCCTGCAGCATGGATGTCTTTTTGAATGGCAGTCAAGCTCACTCATTCTTTGTGTGAGCAACTTCTGAGTTTGAGTGGTGGATTTGTGAATTTATGGTTGTGTCCAGAGTGCCATTTAAAAAAAATCTTTTTTAAATAAATAGTGGTTAAAATACATTTTTCTACTATGTGAATTTTTCATTTTGGTCTGTTTACCTTGAAACAAAGGACGTTGCACTTGCGATACTTTTTCAATAGGTGGCAGGATACAGTAAGTGCAGCTTAAACCAAAGTCAGCTGAAGTTTCCACTGTGTACAAGTGTGCCAAATCACAAGAAAAGAGGAGTTTTCATATGAATTGGAAATCAAGATCAAGTATCCACCTATAGCTCTGAAAAAAGTTCTTTATAACGGATCCCTAGAACACATCTTAAACTAATCTTTTTATGCCTGCTCCCCCTTCTCTATTTGTCAGACCCTGTCCCCAACCACACAACCTACTAACCTTATACCATTTTGGTTGTTTGTTTGGTTATTTTCAGTTGCCTCTGATCAAACACTCACGTTACTTTGGTTGTGTTTTCCAGGTTATTGTTTTCATTTCTTTTTTAATTGAATTATTTGTGTAGTATTTGAAAATAGTACATTGAAAATAATGATGCATCTGTCACCTAAATGATTAAAAAAATCTGATTGGAAAAATACCTCTAGGTGTAAATTTACGAATCCTTGATTTAGAGTTTTGTAGTACAAAATTGAAGTAAATATAAATCCTTATTTGATTACTGCTTTCTGTTTTAAAACAGTTTCCATAATTATCATATAAACACAAGAAGTTCAAGATGTCTCTACCTTCCTACCTCCTGTTTACCTCTCCTCGTCAAAAAAACATAGCAAAGCTTTATTTCACATGCAGTTATCCACTACTGAAGCATAACTTAACTTTGAATAAATGAAAAAGATTTAAAAAATGTGAAAAGCAGTAAAGGCATAAGGAAATAATCCCATGTTCAGGCTTCAGAAATACAAGGCTGAAGAAAAGATGCAAAACAGATGCAAAGCGTACAACATCTTTTATTTTATTGTGCTGTAAGGATCTATATTCATAGTGTTATCCTCTCCAGGTTATGTCCCTAACTTAAAGCAAAATCTCTGATTATTTCATGCAAATGCACAACTTAAAAAGAAGAGGTACAGAGGCAATTTATTTGTTGCATGCGTTTCTAGATCATTTTTATCCTTCCCTTTTTTCTAACAGCACTTTATGGGGTAAGTCGTAGTTCTTTATTTTACCCTAACATCTAGAATGTATCTTTCATTGTACTTTATCTGTTTTCTCATTTCAATCCCTCTTAAATTCTATTGTCTTTGTTAATTTATCTTCATGTTAAGTATATCACAGATATCTTAAGAGAAAAACATGTATGACTGTTGGTGCAAAGTTAGTTCTGTTGGCTGTTCCCAAAACATTTACAGGTGCTGGTCATAAAATTAGAATATCATGAAAAAGTAGATTGATTTCAGTAATTCCATTTAAAAAGTGAAACTTGTATATTATATTCATACATTACATACAAACTCATATATTTCAGATGTTTGTTTTGTTTAATTTTGATGATTACAAATGACAACAAATGAAAATCTCAAATTCATCATATCAGAAAATTAGAATATTGTGAAAAGGTTCAAAATTGATGGCCCCTGGTGCCCCACTCTAATCAGCTAATTAACTCAAACCACCTGCAAAAGCCTTTAAATGGTCTTTTAGTCTAGTTCTATAGGCTACACAATCATGGGGAAGACTGCTGACTTGACAGTTGTCCAAAAGACGACCATCGACACCTTGCACAAGGAGGGCAAGACACAAAAGGTCATCGCTAAAGAGGCTGGCTGTTCACAGAGCTCAGTGTCCAAGCACATTAATAGAGAGGCGAAGGGAAGGAAAAGATGTGGTCGAAAAAAGTGTACAAGCAAGAGAGATAACCGCACCCTGGAGACGATTGTGAAACAAAACCCATTCAAAAATGTGGGGGAGATTCACAAAGAGTGGACTGCAGCTGGAGTGAGTGCTTCAAGAACCACCACACACAGACGTATGAAAGACATGGGTTTCTGCTGTCGCATTCCTTGTGTCAAGCCACTCTTGAACCACAGACAGCGTCAGAAGCGTCTTGCCTGGGCTAAAGAGAAACAGGACTGGACTGCTGGTGAGTGGTCCAAAGTCATGTTCTCTGATGAAAGTAAATTTTGCATTTCCTTTGGAAATCAAGGTCCCAGAGTCTGGAGGAAAAGAAGAGAGGCACTTCATCCACGTTGCTTGAAGTCCAGTGTAAAATTTCCACAGTCAGTGATGGTTTGGGGTGCCATGTCATCTGCTGGTGTTGGTCCATTGTGTTTTCTGAGGTCCAGGGTCAACGCAGCCACATACCAGGAAGTTTTAGAGCACTTCATGCTTCCTGCAGCTGACCAACTTTTTGGAGATGCAGATTTCATTTTCCAACAGGACTTGGCACCTGCACACAGTGCCAAAGCTACCAGTACCTGGTTGAAGGACCATGGTATCCCTGTTCTTAATTGGCCAGCAAACTCTCCTGACCTTAACCCCATAGAAAATCTATGGGGTATTGTGAAGAAGAAGATGCAATACACCAGACCCAACAATTCAGAAGAGCTAAAAGCCACTATTAGAGCAACCTGGGCTATCATAACACCTGAGCAGTGCCACAGACTGATCGACTCCATGCCACTCCGCATTGCTGCAGTAATACAGGCCAAAGGAGGCCCAACTAAATACTGAGTGCTGTACATGCTCATACTTTTCATGTTCATACTTTTCAGTTGGCCAACATTTCTATAAATCCTTTGTTTTTATTGGTCTTCAGTAATATTCTAATTTTCTGATATGATGAATTTGAGATTTTCATTTGTTGTCATTTGTAATCATCAAAATTAAACAAAATAAACATCTGAAATATATGAGTTTGTATGTAATGTATGAATATAATATACAAGTTTCACTTTTTAAATGGAATTACTGAAATCAATCTACTTTTTCATGATATTCTAATTTTATGACCAGCACCTGTATACAGAGAAGTTATTTTGGAAATAAAGAGAAATGAAATCACAAATACTGTAAAAATGTTTATTCCCAGGTGATGGGGAACACACATTATTTGTGCTCAGAGCCCTCAAAAAGCTAGCACCGCCCCTGATCTCACTTTTTCTTCCAGATTCTTTGTTAGCTGTTCTAATTCTAGCTTGAAATCAGACCTTAGTTTCTTTGTGAAGGACTTTTCAGAGCTCTGCTGTTATCATCCAGCTCTGCTTCACATAATAAAATGTATGGCAAAAGTTTCGGACCAAAGCAAAGGGTTTCTTATGACGTATTTATCAACAAATCGACTACAAGCTGTAAACTGTGCAGGGATGGGGAGGAATGGGAGGTGGGTGGGGATGCAGGTCCAGGTATGCACTGTACACTGAAGGGTAAAATTCAGAAGTTATGGTACTGTGTACCATCACGAAAAGACCACTCAAAGCACGTAAACGTTACTCTATGTTTATTTATGCATATCCGGTGAAGCAATTAGATTTATTTAAATACTCATTAAAAATGGCATTTAATTATTCAGTCTATATATTTTGAATTAAATTAAAATACTTTCATGGGACATTTAATTTCATATTTTACAATTTAAAGCATATTTAATATTCAACCATGTATTAGATAAATAAATTAATCTTATATTTACTTATTGAATGAAACATTTAGTTTTTTTATTTCACCCATATTTATGTTTTTTATGACTGGCCCTCCATATATCTAAGGCATTATATCACAATGATTTTGAAAACCATCTTGCGACCTACCCCATGAGGTGTAGTGACACTCTGGGAGGTCCCGAACCCCACTTTGGGAACCTCTGCTTCATAAAACAGGGTTTTGAAGTTTCTCAGCTCCTGGTGTGTGTGGAAAGTGACAGACAGGCCTCTTTATAGGCCGCATTACCCATCCTAAATTACACCCTGGCATGGCTTTAAGGGACGACTTCTAGCTTTCCTACACGGCGTTGATCCTGTGATCCTGGAAGGAGGGAGTGATGTCATTGTGAGTGTCTGCCAGAATAATTCACCTGAATAGCAAAGTTGAGTCACAAAAAAGACTTTTACTTTTCTGTCAAACTTTTCACAAATCCTCTGATGTGTAGGGTTAATTAAGATAGAGGAATACTTTTACAGCCCTCTTCATATATTTTATAGAGCTTTACAAACTGCCTTATCACCAGCTTTGCAAGTGATCTGATATTTGCAGGTTTGCTAAAAGAGTGTCAAATGAATCTTAGGTGCTGGGAGGGTGGTGCGGTGCTTCAGGGTCCACTGAGCTGGCTGTATGTCCGACCTTGCTTTGGAGTGATCTCTAACTGTGCTGTCAGCCATGTCACTAAGAGGCTTGCGTGCAGCCAATCAGTTTAGCGAGGCCTCGCCTGACTAATCTGATTACTTCAACAAGTCTTCTATAGATGTGCAAGACAGGACAAATGAGAGCAGGACTCACCTTACATATGCCACAACCCGCCTTCATAAAGAGGTCTCTGAGGGTGAATGCTTGAGCATTATTTCCAAGACTCTTTTTTATACTAAACCAATTTTTGTTGATGTTATTTTGAGTCCCCCCCCCCCCCCTTTTTCTCACTTAAGCTCAGGTTGAATCTTCCAGGTCAAAGGAGCAACTTTTCGCTAGATTACCACAGATAGCACACAAGATATTTCCAGCTCTTTGCTCCAGCTTATATGCTTTCTTTGCCTCAATGAGCGCCGACATAGAGATCCAAGATTATTTCAAAAACTGGCAGTGACACAGAGGCTTTTATAATGTAAGGGACTTCACATGTTGCATCTACAAATATTTAAATCAACTTATCAATTACATTCCAGCCATAGAATATTTTTGGGGGGTTTTAATCGGAAATCAAAATCCTATTGAAATTATGTAATCATAAACTAAAATGAACCTAAAAAGCATACCATAATTTACTCCAATTACAGCTGCATATGCAGTGTTTTTTCACCTGCTTTTTTTTTTCTTTGTAGAGTTACAAAACTTCTGCAATCACTCACACAAAGCATGCTTGTAGCGACAGGGGAAAGAAAAATTCCCTTTTAACAGGAAGAAACCAACAGAATGAGGCTCACAGTTTGAGTGGCCATCTGCCAAGGCCGAGTGGGGTTTGAGGTGATGGAAGCAGATAACAACATTGATGAAATCAGTTCTTTAGCGCTCATGCCCCTGCAGAAGACTTTAATGCTGTGAATCAACATTCATTTGGATGAGTAACCTAAAAAAAAGGGATCGGAGAGGTCTTCCCCCCGGGATGAGTCTAAGATGAGTCTAGATGAGTCTAAGAGTGAGGGAGGAGATGGTGTTGAAGTGGGGGAAAGTTTCCATATGTGTGGGATAGTGAAGCTAGGCCAGGAGCTGGATGAAGGGGAGTCAGAGGAACCTCAGAGGAGGTGTGCAACCCTGAGTTGAATGGCTTAAGCTGAACAAGTGACATCGCAGTTGGTTCAGGTGAAGCTGATAAGACTTTTCACTTAAGTTTTGCTGAAATGAAGCTTAAGATTAATTTGCTGTAACCCAGACTGAAATAAAATCTACAGTCTAATTTAAATCACAATGCTTTTAAAGTGTTGTAATTTTTATTTAGCTGTTTACTTTGTGACTGAATTCAACATTGCTAGCAATGCATATAAAAAGCACTTCTAAAAACTTGGTAATTCATTCCTTTCCACCAGGCTTTTGACACCTCTGAACTTTGCAAATACTGTAGGTCCCTCTAGCCTCCTGCAGAGGTGGAACTGATTGCTATGCAAATCTCAAGTAAGTCTGAAGACTTCATCACTCCAGCCTAAAATAATTCAAGTCTCAGGTCAAGATTGGGCTCTTTTGGGCAGGTCTGGGCCCCCTCACACCTTCTATTAAGCATTTCTTCCTGCTGAAGAAGCCTTATAAACGCTATACACAAACACACACTCATGCATACACATGAGATTTTTCGATTATTCATGTTATGCTTAAATACAAAACTCCAGTTTCAACCATAGATAGGTCTGAATGACATTGCTTAAATTCTTCCTTTATAACTTGCACAATCTGATCCTTCAGGACCACATACCCAGCTTCAGCTTCCAGCTCGATGCCATAAATGCTGTCACTGCTGTCACATGTTGCCACCAGTACCCACGCATAATCCCTCACACTCTTTCCATGGGGATCTGCCACCTTACCTATCAGTTAAAGTGGAGGAGGACCGAGTCTTGGTGGATTTTTAGTCATGCCATGTTCTGTATTTATCAAAGATATTGATAGAACAGTAATTATTAATACACTCACTACTGTAAGAGGTAGATTGCACATTTATTTAGGAAATAAATACATTTATTTAGCAAATAAGGTGCAAAAAGTGCTAACAAAATGGTTTTTTTTTTATTTAGTTTAATTAATCTATTTTCTTCTTCACATTCATGTGCAATTGGAGTTGATCATCTTTAAAAAAAAATGCAAAGTTTGTGGTTGCTGTGGGACAAAATGTGGACAAATACTCAAGGATATAAATGTCTTGGAAGACAGAGTCCACAGTATATTGTTGAACTGATCTAAAAGTGTTAGATTTTTTTTTTATGCAGGGCGGAAGAGGATACAATGAAATGCATATGTGGAAAACATATCTCCTTTGTAAGATAACATTTTATAGATGGACCTAGCTTTAGGTGCAGTGCGAGGAGAAGCAAGTCCCTTTTAGTAACCTTGAGTGCAGCTTTCTGCTTTCCTTCTCTCTCTTTTTCTTTTTTACAGGGCTAGCTTCTTTTTATTTTTCTTTTCTTTTCTCTCTTGTCTAGTCAGTAATAACTATATTAGCAATACGTGTATGAGAAGTTTTATGGGGCCCTCAGAATCTTGGAGCCATATGCAGCTACCAAGTTTTGCCTAATGGCAACTCCTCTCCTGTGGTGTTGAGAATAAAATAATCATACATGGGAATTAGACATATTATGGTCTTCTGGGAAAAATATCTCTCCATTGCTCACAAATTTTACTGGCATTTTCCATTTCAAGTCTGCTATGAAATCAATGGCGTAACGACACAACAGTAGGCTTACAGTAGGCCCGTAAGCAACATTATTTGGGTGCGCCCCATATGAAGTACAACCCAAAATAATCTGCAAATTCTATTTTATTTTCAGTTCAATTTGCACCAAGTTCCAGAATCTTTGTTTTGCTGGGCATGACTAGAAGCGAACAAATAAACCTGTTTTGCTCCCTGTGCATCACAGCTAAAACAGAGTAGTGAACTCTGTGCTGGAGAAATAAAATATCTACTGAGGCTCTTCCAGCTAAAGCTTCTCAATGTATAGGAACTGGTAATTTTCCTCTGAAAGGAGCAATCATTTCAACGAATGTCCTCCAATAGAAATTATTTTCTTCTCTTTGCCATCATTGCTTCATAATCTGGGCTTACTTTTTAAAATGTCTCAAGATCCCTTTATAATCTTCATATTAATTAAGACCTTGAATATTAAAATATGAAAAAATCTTCAAAGTGGCCTTTTAAAAAGAAGGTGTTGTTAAGTTTAAAGAGAAAGAAAGAAATCTGAAGAAATTATAACGGAAATATTCTTATTTTCCCATTGTGAATATATTTACAGTATGAAAAAAAAGGTTTCATACTGTTAATTCTCCAAATAATAAATGTTGGTTTTGTTTATTTCAGCTGCAAATTCGTTATCATGAGACCGCTAATGCAATAACTTTATCTCTTCCCTGCAAATTATATCTATTTATCTTCAGCCATTGTATCATTTTTTTGTTACTTTGCTCATAATTTTAAGGAAAGTTTTATGTATTTAGAAGGAATAAAAAGCTTCTGGCATCACTATGAAAAAGGTCGTTTGAAATTGGTCGTTATGTTATATTGAGAGTTTTCTAAATAGTTTTCTTTTAATTTTCAGATTGTGTGTTTTGTTACGTATCCTAAAAATTCCTGAACTATAAATCAGTACAAGCTTCAGCTTTTTTGAAAAGGAAGTAAATCATTTAAACCGGATTTAATTAATTTTAAACCCTCTATATGCAACAGTTGCTTGGATAAATCAGCATGAGCAGCACATGAGCGAACAGTGAGTGTGCTTCTACTTTCACCGCCCTCTTCTTGTGAGCCCACCCCCCCACCGCACACACACATGCTTCCCACACTAGTGTGGATTAAGAGCTAAAGAGGTTGAGGAGTCAAAGCTTGGCAGCCCTTCCCACTTTTTCCTTTCCTTTACTTATTCCCTCTCTCAAGATCTCAGCCCATCGAGCCAATCTATTTTTACCTATCCCAACTCTGGAACTAGGCAGCATCTCCTCTCATGTACCTGTGGTTTGGGGTGGGTCCCAGTCCAAAACAGGGACAACATAAACTCAACCAGAGAGACAAACACCCTGGACATTTGAAGAGTTTTTTTCTTTGCTATGTTTTGTTTTTGTTTTTTAAACCTGCTCTTAATAACCTAGACAAGAGATGAGAAGCATCTCCCAATATTACCTTCTTTTTTTATTCTTCATTGTTTTATATCTTAAATGAACTCTGGATTTGTGATGACATTTTTCACAATACAAGAAAAAAGATAAGTGCTCAACCTGAGCACTCTTAATCCACTTGGAATTTAGATGGTGCTATCTAATGACTGACTCAAACCCTGACATGGCTCCCGTGTAGGAAACTACTACAGGTAAGATTTCCATTATGAAGAAGGCATTTTGTTTTAATTGTTTTTTGCGTTGTAAACTTCTGTAGCATTGTAAAATCTGTCTGAAGAGGTGAGAACGTTGGAATCTATGGTTAATTTAATCACTTGTATTCTACTCATAGAATACAGAAAAAATTAAGATATGACGAAATATTTTACTCAACTTTAACTCAAAAGTTTTGTTTTGTTTGACAATTTTGATTTTCAGAATCACCTTCTTCAAGAGCTAATGCATAATAACACATATTTAAATTGGATATCTAATATTTTAGTTTAAAAATAACTTTGATCTCTACTTATTTGTGAGTTTTATATAATGAAAGGTAAATTCAAGGTTTCTAACTCTGAATAACTGCAAATTATACACTGCAAGAGCAAAAGATGTAGAGATTTACTGTAGATCTATGTAAAATGAGATTAGCAAACTTACTAAAATATCTTTCAGTAATTTCTGTACAGTTAAAAATACATAACTTTCACTCTAGTATGTTTAAGTCTCCTTCAAAGTCCATTGGCCTTTATTTAGAAAATAACTTTTAAGATAGAAGCCTATTCATCAGGCATAGATGAAAGTGTGTAACTGGGTGAGACTTAAAGACAGTAGGGAAACATCTAAAAAAAAACACAAGATAAAAGGAAATACAAAAAGGTTAAAGAACCAGATCCAGATTTAGCTCCTGGTTACATGGCATTTGATTTAAAGTCCATGACTATGAGCTAATGAGCTTGGTTACACACATGCAAGTAATTCTCCAACAGGCAGCACAAAGCCTACATCCTGAGCCATGAGGCCATATGGATGCTGATAAGAGTCATAGTGGAATGGTGACATTTCTTTCTTTTTTAAGATTAATATCAGGATACATATTTTGTTCAACCACAGATATCATTAAATGTTTTGTTTCCAATTTTCTAATATGTTTTTATTCTTGTCTCCTGGAGGCAGTGATGGCTTGGGGTCTTCTTGTTGCATGTCCGCCTTTGGACTAGAAGCTTGCAGAGTGCAAAGGGGAATAATTCCAGAACCAAAGACACTCACAAGCTTACCATTCTAAACACTCAGTTCACAACTGTGTCTGAGGCATCATAAAAGCTGCATGTGAAAATGAAAACTCATAGAGACCCTCAGTGTCTGCACAACCTTGCCTACCACCCACGATGGCGGCACCACTCTGTTAAAGTAATAAGAAAGAGGCACATATGGACGGTGATCATGAATAGTTTTGCTGAGTGTAGAATGTTTGAATTATCATCAGCATCATTATCATCAAAATTTTTGTCATCATCAACACCACAGTTGCCATCATCCCCAGTGCAGCACACCAGAAGATCAAGGGGGAACTGGTTTCATGTCCTTTTACTCATGATCTCAATATTCCCCTGTCAAGCCTGGGCAACAACGTTCAAGGTGGCCCTGGTTGGACCCTGGACATGTGACATCTTGTACTCTAAGGCTCTCCCCGACTTGGCAGCCCGTCTTGCCACCAGTCGTATAAACAAGAACTCCTACCTCAATAAAGGTTACTGGTATGACTACACACTGATTAATGAGGACTGCAAGTCAACTCGTGCCCTTGTTCGCTTTGCTGATATAGAAAGTTACGGGTCGGCTTTCTTGGGCCCTGCTAATCCAGGCTACTGTTCCTCAGCTGCACTATATGCAAAAGAGTGGGATGTCGGCATTCTGTCCTGGGGTTGTCTCAAACCCAACATGAATGCAGGAGACAAATACCCTACATTCCTAAGGCCGCTGCCACTGTCCGCCCATGTTATTTTCACTGTGTTAAGGTATTTTCGATGGGCTCATGTGGCCATCATCTCAGAGGAAACAGATATTTGGGAAGCCACAGGCCAGGAGTTGGCCACTTCCCTCAGGGACCTTGGACTGCCTGTAAACCCTGTTGTCACAATGGAGAGTGATAAGGACGGGCCTCGGAGAGCTCTTACAAAAGTGAGGCAAGCAGATCGAGTAAGAGGTATGATGCAATTGTTTGAGAACTTAAAATTCTATTGTATGCAAACTTTGAAAAGCAGTTTAGTATTTTGATTTTTTTTTTTTTTTTTTTTGCAGTGATCATCATGTGTATGCCCTCTGTCCTGATTGGTGGCCAAGCCCAGTACCGACTCCTGACCACAGCCTTAGCCATGCGTATGATAGACCGTGGCTATATTTTTATTACCTATGACACTCTACTGTATTCCCTACCTTACAAAGACACAAACTACTACATGCTAGGAAATGATACCAAGCTCCGAAAAGCCTATGATGGGGTTCTCTCTATCACTATGGAGTCTGGGGAACGTAATTTCTATGAGGCCTTCAGAGATGCTCAGAACTCTTATGAAATACGCAGCAGTGCTCCACCAGAACAGGTAAGACTTGTTGAGGAATCTAGTTGCTAAAAGTGAAAAAGAAATGTCAACAAGCATAAATCTTTTTACAAAATCTATATCATGACTTCCCTCTATTAGGTTTCTCCATTCTTTGGCACCATTTACAACATGATGTACTACATAGCTATGGCTGTTGAAAAAGCCCGATTAAGTGACGGCCTCTGGGTATCAGGTACAATCCTGGCAGACAGTGAGGGAGACTTCGAGTTTGAAGGATTCAATCAGCACTTGCGGGCCGGAAGAAACGGGGAAGGGATGCAGGCTGGCTACGTAGTGCTTGACTACAGTGGCATGGGAACCTCACTCTACTCCACGCATTTTCTCCATGCTAGTCACACAGATGGCAAGACTGGGGGCTTGAAATATCTTGGTCGCTCCGTACACTTTGCAGGGAGCACTCCCTACACAGATTCAAGTTGCTGGTTTAGTCCATACTTTGCTTGTACTGGAGGTCAGTGTGTTTGGAAGCAAACTGTTTTTCACAATATATCTATTCACCGAGGGAGTCGATGTTGTAAAATACTCAAACGTTTGTTCTTCTTTTCTTTCCAAAGGAATGGATATGACCACTTTCCTCTTTTTATTGGTGGTGTTCATTCTGTTGTTGGGAGGTGTCGTAAACTTCTTTCTTTATCTAAAGTATGTATAGCAGGGCTGGAATATGATATCTCACCTTAATCAGTTTTGATTTCCTCAATCTATTATGATGTCTTTGTGCACAGAAAACAAGGCAGGGTTGGGTTCAGCTTTGGTGGTGATGGAAATAGTGGCTCATCGAAGGTGATCCTGACTCTTGATGATCTGGTCTTTATCAATACCCAAGTCAGCAAACGGGTCAGTCTAACAGGATCAATACAGACAGATCTTTTACATCTGCAAGTGATTAACTCTGACATGACCTCTTTAATCTCTGTGCATAAGCAGAAGCTAAATGATGAAAGCATCATGAAAAGCCAAGGGGACATGAAGACGCCTCACCACTCTGTGTCTGGTCGTAGTTACCTAGCCTCCACTCCTGACAGTTCAAATGTTGCAGTATTTGAGGTTAGAAAATCCCAGATACAATGATATACAGATTTTTTGCTTTGAGTTCACGTCTCTGATATAGGAAAACAACTGTTTTGTTTTATTTATCTTCCAGGGTGACTGGGTTTGGTTAAAGAAATGTCCGATAGGAACGGTTTCTAGTGTAAGTGGAAGCACGGAGGTGATCTTTGTAAGGGTAAGTGACTCTGCAAGAGATTGTTCTTTTTGTTTAGGGGAAGCTTGCTCGAGAGCTGTTGATGGATTCCTTTTGAGTTAGTTAATCTTAATCAACATGCTTATCTTAAGCTTAGATTTCTAAGCTAATAAGTATTCACTTTTGTGTTATTCCTGTGCATAATGATCACATCGGCAGATAGGCATACTTTGCAAGGACAGAGAGGATCTGCTTAGTCTTTCAGAGGTGCTAAAACTAAATAAAAGTATTCTGTTTCTACAGCACTGGTTTTAGATTAGTTACAGTTGGTACTAGAATTATATTTTGGGGAAAAAAAATGTTCTGCACATGTTAAAGTATGAAATGTACTATACAGTGTTCTTGTTTTTGCACACTTGAGTAAATTAACAAAGTATATCTGTTCTTGTACAGTATGTGGTAGCCTGGAGGTTATATATTTGTGACAGGTTTAGTGAAATACAAATCAGAAATTATAATTAAAAAAACACCTTTAACATAGCAAATATAGCAATGTTTTAAACTATGAAAGCAGGGTTGAATTTTAAGGTCTTTCTTGGCTGGTGATAAATTGTTATTTTTTTCTACATGGGCTTTCCTGTTTATCTTTCATCATGGACCTGAACTTTAGTCTTAAGAACAAAATAATATTAAAGCTGAGATGCAGTACAAACAGAATATTGATATATATATATAAAACATAAAACAAGTCCAAGTTTTATTACATTAATATTTTAAAAAGGTTGAAATTGGGAATCCCAGTAAAAACTGGACAACATGTTTTTTGGTCACAAAAGAGCAAATTACAGTGATTTATAAGCTATTACAAAAATGCTACCATTTGTTTTCTCTTTCAGCTAAGGGAGATGAGACATGAGAACTTAAATCTTTTTCTGGGCCTGTTCTTTGACTCTGGCATCTTCGGCATTGTGACGGAGCACTGCACTAGGGGAAGCCTGGAGGATTTACTGGGCAATGAGGATGTGCGTCTTGACTGGATGTTCAAGTCTTCCTTGTTAATGGATCTCACCAGAGTAAGAAATACTCCTTTGTGTGTGTGTGTGTGTGTGTGGGGGGGGGGGGATTTTACAAGTATTTTATACTTGAAAATAAACAAGTATAAAATACATGTCGTGGGAAAAAGTATTCAAGTATTCATCCTAGTTAAATAAATGGAGATCGATGGATTTCACTCAGTTGGCACATTTATTTATATCTTTGCAAAGAGAGAACAGTCATCATACAGCCCTTATGGCACAGCATTCTGCTCTGTTCTGATCTGGACAGCGTTCGTTCCCCCTTTCTTACAACAATGGAAAGTAGTCAGAGTCATAACAAATTACAGACACTTTGGTTAAACAGTAACATGTTATGAATAAACCTTGAGAAAGAATCTGATTTGTTATGGGAAGAAGCTATGTCTGGTCTACAAACACAAGCCTGCAGAGAATTGTGTGGCCTTAAGAGAGAAACAGACTGAGTGAAAACTTTTATATTGAGTAAATAGGATAAATTAATATATAATAAAAGAGAGATAAAAAATTTCCGACAACATCATTTATTTATTTTTTTCCTTAGGGAATGAAGTACCTGCATCATCGCAACATAATTCATGGGAGGCTCAAATCCCGTAACTGTGTGGTGGATGGGCGCTTTGTGCTGAAGGTGACAGATTATGGGTTTAATGAAATTCTGATGGCACAAAACATAGAAAATGACGACGAAAAGCCTGAAGGTGAGAACACCTATAAAATTAGAATAACAAACATGCCCGACTTGTTTATTGCAAACAGTTGTGAATTTTTCTTTTCAATAAAAAGACTTGCTTTGGACTGCTCCGGAACTTCTGCGGGACCCAAGTCAGAGGAGGAAAGGCACTTTCTATGGAGACGTTTACAGTTTCGCCATAATCGTGCAGGAGATCGTCTCTCGCTCTTCACCTTTCTGCATGCTGGACATGCCTCCAAAGGGTGATTGACCTTATACTTCTGACATTTACATATAGCCTTCAGTTCTGTGTACTCTATGACTCACAATATATTCATGCTTATTATGTGTTTTGACAGAGATCATAAACAAGGTGAAAGATCCTCCACCTCTGTGTCGACCCATTGTATCGGTGGAAGAGGCCCCTTTAGATGTAATTCAGTTAATGAAACAAGCCTGGAGTGAAGATCCAGAGAAGAGGCCAACATTTGAGGATATCTTCAAACAGGTGAAAATACGGAAACGCATTCACTGGTTATTCTCTGATAAACTGAACCTCACTCTGAAACACCCTTTTAATGGCAGTTCAAGGGTGTCTCAAAAGGGAAGAAAACTAACATAATTGACTCAATGCTGCGAATGTTGGAGCAATACTCCTCAAACTTGGAGGACCTCATCAGAGAGAGGACTGAAGAGCTGGAGATGGAGAGGCAGAAGACAGATCAATTGGTGGCTCAGATGTTGCCCAAGTAAGTTTTCAACATGAGAAAATGTAATAAAGATGTGCTGGTGTGTTCTAAAATGGAATTTCTGATGTTGACAGATCTACTAAGATCTGTCAACAACATGAATAAGATAAGCCTAGAAAAAACCCTTAAGATGCATGTCTCTGACCTTTTCATGACAGTTTGAATGGGCCAATTCATCGGCAAACATTTCACTTTAAAAACAAATCATACTTGATTGTAAGTTTTCTGACTTCCACTAATCACTCACTCCTACATAAAGCCCCACTGGTCATTTTTGAGGACTTTATTGAATGCTTCTACTAATATTCACATCCATTATAACAAAACCCTCTGGCTAATCTAATTGATTGATTATGATTGCACTTGGTTGTGTTTGTCAACTACAGGGGTGGGTTATATTTTGGAAAATTGGTTTCCGTTTTCTTCTGAAAAAGTAGGTCTAGTTTACTGGTATCCTAATACAAAAAGAAAAACTACCAAAGGGTGGAATTACAACTGCACTTGAATTACTAAACCAGAGGTTGCAAAACACTTTGGCATATGCTTCAGGGTACACAATAGGCATCTAAAAATAAATATAACTTCACTCTATATTTATAGATTATATACTTTTAAATATTCAATATTTAATATAATTTTGAATGTATGTTTCATTGTCTATTGAATTGTGCATTTTACAATTTAGTTGTATATTACGTATCAAATATTATAAATATTACATCTACTTGGCTTGTGGGACATTTATATACGTTATTTCATTATATATTTTGAGCCTCCGTGTACATCAGGGATGATAATAACAAGGATTGTGAAAACACACTAGCCCCTCCTCACTTAAAGATTAATTTAATTGATTAGAACTAAAAAATAAATAACATTACAATCTTTTAATGTCTTTAAAGACATTTATTGATAAACATCTCACATTAACTCATACCGTTAATGTTAACCTTCAATTTCTCCAAAGTGTAGCTGTAGTTAAAGTTGAAAATGTAAATCAAATATTCAATTTACACCGCCAAGGAAAAAAATAAGTTTGACTAATATAAATAAATAAAGCTTCAAAGCTTGTTTGTGTTCATTTGAACAATTTTATTTTGGTCCAAGTCTGAATTTTAACATAGTTAGCATTAGCATGCGCTAACTAATAAGCAGATAAAATAATACTGTTATTCTGTGTGAACAAACTCATTCATTATTGTGAGGAGAATTCATTAATGAATTAATAAAACATTATAGAGCAACTTTGTCATTCCTACTGTTTCTTTTTTCACCCTGTAGAAGAATTTAAGAGAATGTTCAAATATTGTATAGCCTAGCAAACAATGGTGTTTAAAAAATAATGAATCTGCTTATAGTCCAGGTGAACAAGGTTATAATTTTCATCACAATGTTTAATTAAAACTAACTATTCTTTGTCCTAAAGGTGTAGTGGAGGAATTTTTAAAAGACCCGCCCTCTCCACTTAAAAAAATGTGCATGCACACCCCTGTACCCGTTATCGAGAGGGAACGCCTATTAAACGCGTGTGAGCTTTCAAACAGAGCCTGCACGAGCAGAAATGGGCTTGTGCAGGCTCTGTTTGAAAGCTGCTGTTATCATAACTCATACAAGCTTACTGTGTCCAAACGTCCGCCTTAACCCCTATATCATTCAATCACTATATAGAGCGGGGGCTATATAGTGGACAATGCATGTGCTCACACTGTGCAGCCTCACACTCTGATGCGATCTTACGACGGCCGACTGAATTTCAAACATGTTTAATTTTCGCCCGACCTTACGATTCCTGATCGGGATGTGGTCGTGAGAGGCTAATCGCCCCCGGTTACCCCCTGTACAGTACACAATGCACAACGTGCGATGAGGCTGACTCTCGGCCCCATCTAAAAATTCTCACATGACTGGAGAATCGGCCCGAAAAGGGCAAAAAAATCGCACCGTGTATGCCCGTCTTTAACTGACCGTTCAGACAGATGATCACTTGCTTTTGCTCCCCGTTGGTCACGTAAGTCCTCCTCCGCCGTGTGGTGCCTGATCCATTTTTGTTATTAGTTGCAGCTGTCGGGTAGCGACAGCCTATGGTAACAACAGGCAACTGTGACAGCAAATCCCAGAATGCTTTGCGTGGAGAGCTCTCTACGCAAAGCATTCTGGGATATATATGACTCTTCTGAGGCCTTTCGTTTCTTTTCATAAACTTCTTAGACACTTTTTCTCTTATGAACCTCGGCCATTTTAAAAGAACGTCAGTGAGACAGGTGAGCTTCAATGACTGTCTGAAACCGTAGCTCACCACAGATATACGCCTGAAAGTGTGCATGCGCAGAAAATGAAAGCTAAGGCCACCCTTTCGTAAACATATCACCAGAATGATTGACAATAAGGAGGACCACTTATTTAGATGATCCACCCGGAAAAAGAACATCCTCCACTATACCTTTAATTCTGCTTTAGAAATATGTTTCAGCTTGAATGTACATATGTTTTAGAAAAGGACACTGAACCACATTCCTCATTCAGGTCTGTGGCCCAGGCGCTGAAGCTGGGCAAGCCTGTGGAGCCGGAGCATTTCAGCGAGGTCACGCTGTACTTTAGTGACATTGTGGGTTTTTCCACCATCTCAGCTCTGAGCGAGCCCATCGAGGTGGTTGACCTGCTCAACGATCTCTATACGCTCTTTGATGCCATCATTCCGTTGCATGACGTATACAAGGTCAGCGTTAGCAGCCTGTTTGCAGCATTTAAAAGAAGCTTTATTCTGAATGTTATTCGTTTTTTTTAAAGGTGGTATTCTTACATTTCATGAAACATTTAGTTATTAATGTTTTTTTTCTTGACATTTTTAAGATAGCAGACCACTGTTTTACTTTATATTCTGCCATTGATAACCTTCACACCCAAAATAGATTTTTGCATCACATTGTCTATAGTTATATTTGTTTAACTGTCAGACTTTGCTTTTTATCTGTGGATCATATTCCTCTCTGCTTTTGATCAACATGATTCCAAGTAAAGCCCACTAACCTTTATTTTAGGCTAATTAAACATAAGCAGCAACAAAAATGTGATTCTTTATATCAATTGTTTAAAACTGATATCACCTCTAAAAGGTATTAAAATGAAAATAGAGTATTGGTCATTACTTTATGGTTTCAGTTGATTTCTGAAAGTTGTTTGTAACCCTTAGGTGTTTCAAGGTACATAATAGACTTAAAAACCTTTGGTAACATGATAGTACTGTGCACAACCTAAAAATATATAAGTTAGCTGTATTCATCAGTGGAAACTTAGTTTCAATACATTTGTTGCAAACTTACTCTTACTTATCTTCCTTATTCTAATTTCATTTTGTTTTTTTATTAGGATGAGACAGAAGTGAACAACAGACACTGAATTACTACCATTGATAAATAATTTAACGATACAGAATACTTTATTAGCTTCTTAATAAAATTTAATTATGGACTGTGCATCCAGACAAATCTGTATTTTTATTTTTTATTTTATTTCTAGCCAAACGCAACAGTGATTAGTGTTTTTCAAAACTTAAGGTTAATTTCGTTAGTTTATGATGGACTTTTCCATCATGCAAGCATATTTTATTATTGGGGTTTAGTTTCCTTGGTTCACTTTTTAGCTTCCTAATGATTTGTAAATGCAGGTCGAGACGAAAATCCTGCAGATGGGTTTGTTCACCTCTTCGTTTTGTGGTGTTCAGGTGGAAACCATTGGTGATGCATACATGGTAGCTTCTGGAGTCCCCACCAGGAACGGCAACCGTCACGCAGCTGAGATGGCCAACATGTCTCTTGATATTCTGAGCCTGATTGGAAGCTTCAAGACTAGACACATGCCTGACCTGAAAATCCGAATCCGCATCGGCCTGCACTCCGGTGAATATCAAGTTCCTCCTTTATGTAGATAATTATTACCCCCAACATTACCACCATGTACCTCAAAAACCATATCTGAACATTTCTTTAAAACTGAACAATATATTTTGAGTAACCCTCATGGCTGCATTTTTTAATCATTAATCAGCTCTTTTTTAAATGTATTGTAAAGAATCCCAAGGATTCAAAAATAATAATTTTTAGAGTTACATCTCCTTTGTCTCCATCCAAAAACTCTGATCTATATATTTCTGTCTTGGTCATTTCATACCAAAAATAAATAATTTCACACCCAAACAGAATTTTAGTCAAACAGTAATTAGTTAAAAATATATCATAATATGAAGGAAATCTTAAAAAAAAAAAAAATAAAATAAAATAACAATTAATTAAATGATCCAAAAATATTTTTGAATAAAAAAATATTAATGCAAATAAAGTAGATTTCTGAAACCAGTGGCTTCAAAGGACTGAAAATGTAATTGAACTAAAGTGTAATTATTTTAAAAGAAAACTTAACCAAGGACAGCTAAGAGCTGAGCCAATTCCTTGGAAGGTCCCTCAGAGCCCACAGATATATGCTACAGAAAAGCTCCCATAAAAGAGTTCAAGATGCATAAAATTATGAGAGATTTACTAAAATATTTTTCTTTTATTTCTAAAAAAACTGTCCCATGCAATGCATTTCTTATTACATGAGCATCATAAAAGAAACTTGCTGCACAATGCAAAGAGAAGAAACTAAAAAGTGCAGGAAGTCAGTAGTTAAATGTGTGGGTTCAGAGTAATACGGGGTCAAATAAACCAAAACTTCATTTCAGAGTGAGCAGCTGTTAAAGAAGAAGCCGAGTCCCCGAGTGGCTAAGTAAACGAGATATTTTTACCTCTTTTATCCTCGTCTGAAACTCGTTCCTGGAACACCGAAACACTATCCACTTAGAGTGCTGTCATCCAATTAAGTAACTGCACACTCTGGACCTTTGACTCTTTCTCTGTGTTCTCTCAGTTAGAATGCCATTTACACTGTAAAAACGTGATCTAACATTAATAAATAGTTCTTAAAATATGTTTATTTGTCCTAAATTTGTGCAGAAAAATAAGATGATCTGCCAATGGAATAATTATTTGTGCCCTTAAATTAGATAATAAGTTAATATTCACTTGGAATAGGATAACAGAGTTTTTTCTTATTTTAAATCAATATTTTAATTTGAATCATTTTATTCAATTGGCCTGCTCAAAAAAATAAATAAATAAAACACTCATTTCAAGAAAATCTGACTTACTTAGATTAAAATTTTTGCAGTTTCCAGTCAGAGATACTTTAATCCAGTGAAATAAAAACGAAATTATATGTTTTTTTAAATGTCATATTACTGATCAGAGAAGATGTTCCAAAAACATCTGGATGTTTGTTTTCACTTGCTTCAATCACAGGTCCAGTTGTTGCAGGAGTGGTCGGCCTGACGATGCCTCGGTATTGTCTTTTTGGAGATACGGTCAACACTACATCTCGAATGGAGTCCACCAGTTTGCGTGAGTCTTTTTAAATACAAGATTTCAACACTAATCACTTTTTCATTTTAATTTTTTTTAAGAGCCCCCTGGGCTGGAGGACAGGTGTATGGCAGTCTGAGTACACGTTGCCTCAGGCTAAATGGGGCTTTAGGAGAGCAGTGCTCACTAATCCTTTAACACTATCAGCAGAATTAAAGGCCAAGTTGAAGTTTCAGGATAAACTTAAATAATTACCACATTTAAATTTGTCATACTGATGCTTACTTTTCAAATTCATACATAAGGTTTAACATTTAATGTAAAGAAAAGGTAATTAATTCATCCATGAAATCTTTAGGTTTATGTATAAGAAGTACTGCTTATTAGATTAGTAACTCTTTAATCAAACACATTTTTTTTTTCTTTTGCACAATTTAAAATCAAATGCTGGGGATTATGGATGGACAGATGTTTAATTTAACTGACTGAAACTACCACTTGGGGTCTGCTGCCCCCTAGTGGAGCAAAATTAAACATTAACCAGATTCAAATATTGGCAGTGTGCAGGTTCTCCCCTAGAAAACTAAGTGAATTGATCTTACTTCCACAATTATCTGGTACATTTAACCTGAGCCCCTTATTTATTTAATTCTAAAACTTTTGTTAAATGAGGGAAATTTCTATGCCTCAATTCTTATTTATATTGAAGTAATTTGTACCAAATACTGATGCTAACATCCATGCAGAATAATAGAAACGTGTCTTCCCTCTCCAGAGGAAAGGCTGCCCCTAGAAGTAAAGTTAATGTGTAACGCAACTTGACAAGAATGCAGGTTATAAAACCACATCTGAAAACGGAAATAATCTGTAAAAAATACATTATGAAAATAGAATAAGAAAAATTGGGTAAAAAAATTACTGGCAAGATAAAATCTTAAAAAAAAACAAAAAAAAAACAAAAAAAACAATCAAACATCAAAGTTATTCTCAAGACCCTCACAATCTTTATTGAAAACTTTTTTTCAATTCTTTTCTTTTCAATTCTCTTCAATTACATATTTTGTAAGTTTTCATTTACTAAATGTGTTCATTGCAACAATAAAACAGCAGAATTCACCTCATATAGCATAATTGTCCCTCCAACTTTGCTGAATAATTGCTTTAATAAATAATGGATCTTCCATGTTTAGTCAAATGATCAGACCTTGACTGTTTTGGCATAAAAGGAACTAAAAAGCGTGTTAGTTTTTCTTTCTATCCAACTCAGAAAGAGACTGAAGTTGCAGAAAACTGGCTTAGCCCGGTTGTAGGTGATGTTAGAGCAGCCTGCCCACGGCCCACTGTTTAGAAATGTTAAAAAGAGGGAGGATATGTCAAAATATAAGTATTCAATTACATTTTATTTTCTCATATTATTGACAATCCTTTAACCCAACATAACCATTTCTAGACAGAGAATCTTATGCCCCTGTGCTGAAAACACATTATTTTTTATTTAAATGTACTTATTTTAAAAGTATTTCAAATATTTCAGATTGGTTTCTGCATTGTAACAAGAATCAATCTCTCAAAATAAGAGATGACAGAAGAGACTCTGACCAATTTAATATTTTATCTTTAAAAAGTATTTTCACACTTATTTAGAAATTACCATCAATTAGGTAATTACCGTAACCAGGAAATCTTAAAATAACCAATGTAATAGATTAAAATAAATAATGTGTAAACATAGACTTAACAAACTGTTGATCATATAGAACCCAAAGCATTTAAACCAATCAATTATTGCTTTGTGTTCCATGTTGATCACTGGCTCAAAGTTTTCAGTTAAAACCTAAAATAAAAAAAAAGTAATAGACTTTTAATTTTTGTTAGTATATTTCCTTTTTTTATGTTTACGTATGTGTGCTGCCATCTTAACGCAAAAGTTATAACTATTTGTATGGAGTGAATTTTCTTCCATTATTTTTGCAAGCAAAGAAGAATTTTTCCAAATGAAAACATGAACAAAGAAATATAATCCATCCATGAAGAAAAAAAAAATCGATTAAAAAGTTTTAAGAGTAATGGTGCTATTTTTTCAGATTTTATTTTTCAAATACTTGTTTGTTAATATTTTTAATGTTTGTTTTTTTATTAAATTTTTTCCAGACTTTATGATTGTGTTTTACTATTTTTTTTTATATTTAATTTTTTTCTTTCTTTTTTTATTTTATGAATTTCCTTCCTTTTAAATTGCATTTTGCAGATCACATTCTTGTAACCTCCAATCTAATAAAAACACTCTTATAACTCTTGACCAATGAAACTGTTGCTAAGGTCTATGCTGACCAATAGAAATATGTCCTCACTCCACGGCCCACCCCCAGAAGTGAACAGAATGTGACTGCTAAAAGGCAATTTGAAAAGGTTGCAATTCATATGACTAAATTAAATTAGTCTTAAGAATGTAACAAACTCTTAAATACATGAACCACCTCTATTTTTGATAAACCACATGTAGTCCTACAGTTTAGAGCCAGGTATTCGATAATTCTAACTCACATCCATCTGCTTGGACTAGTTCTAAAGACATTTCTGCATTACTGACACTGTGACACTTTTCCACTTGCTTAGCTTACAGAATCCATGTTAACCAAACGACAGTCGACATCCTGAACAACTTGCAGATGGGATACAAGATTCAGGTCCGGGGTCTGACAGAGTTGAAGGTATGTACTTCTAAAGGGTTAACTCTTACTCTTTAATATGTACAGAGGATAAAACTGTCCCTTCTGCAGAAATTAAAGCATAATATGATCTGATTTTAGGGAAAGGGTGTTGAGACCACCTATTGGCTGGTGGGGAAGGAAGGTTTCAACAAGCCTCTGCCGGTTCCCATGGACACCAAAGAGTAGGAAAACATTTTCTTTGCCTCTCCAAATATTCCTGAATGTATTTTCTCTTATTTAAACAGTGCAATGTTAAATGTTCATGGCAGAGGTGTAGACAACCTTATAGCTGCAGCAAGATTATTTGCATTCAGCCAGGAAAGCATAAATGCAGTAGTTGTACACAGTTGTATCCTCGCAGTTACAATTATACTCAGAAATTGAACATTTGATAAACCGGAGTCCTATTTACTCGGTAAAGGATAGGAAACTCTGACCACACAGAAAATTCTGTGTGGTCAGAGTTAATACTATTCAGAGGTAAAGCTTGTTTTTTAACAAACTTGAGTTAGTAATTTACTTGCACGTTTCTTTGAATGAAGCTGTTTCTCCAAATGGAATCTTGATTTGCTGTTACATTTTATTTAACCTTTTTATTTATTCAATTAAAAAACTTCAGAAAAGGAGTAATAGTTTAATATTCAAATCATTTCTACTCAGTACTCAAAACTTCTCCACTTCTATTTCCTATGGAGACTTAAGACAACAAAATTTTATTATTAAATATTGTGTAATTTAAATAGGTGTACATTTATTATGAAGTAAATAAATGTACCATGAAAAAAGGCTACGTCAAATTATATGAATGAGTATATTATATAATCTATATAATCATATATATTATAATGAAATTAATTGATAATGTTTTTTTAAATAAGTTCATTTACACTGCAAAAAACAATCTAGAAATAAGTAAAAATTCCTTCAATCAAGTGTATTTTACCTTAATTTTAGTAGGTAAATAGGATGATTTGCCAATGGAATAAGTATTTTTACTCTTAAAATAAGATAATTAGATAATATGCACTTGAAAAAAGACAATGCAGTTGCTTTTTCTTATTTTAAATGTAAATTGTCTTGTTCCATTGGCAAAGTGTCTCACTTACCTCCTCAATTCAAGAACAAATGCACTTAGTTTAGGAAAAAATTATTATTTAGATTTCCATTTTTTGCAGTGTACATTTGAACTTCTGGGGGCGGGCATTCCTCTGGACTGAGAAGCGAAGATGCATTTCTATTGGTCTGCATTAGGGTCAGCAACAACATTACTGTTGGGGTGAATAGATTGTGATCTGTAAAACAGAATTAGAAAATAACACAATTTATAAAACTCAATCTGAAAAAGAGACATTGGAAAAAATAAAGATAAAAAAAATGGAAAAAATAAAACCTAAGAAAACAGAAAAGTTCCTCTCAAAACTTTTTTTGACTAATTCTTTTTAAAGATTCAGTCTGGGTTTAAATTTTTTTTTCAATTTGTATTTATAAAATATGTTTTTTTAATTTTCATTTACAAAAAGTTTTCTTTGTTGGCAACGATATTGGAACAAAATCCATGCTATAATTGAAAAGAATCTAGGAGAATCTGTTTTGTTAATATTTGTTTGTATGGAAAGGTTAACTGAGTCATGGATAATCTTTTTGGAATAATCTGAGCAATAAAAGTTTAGCAGTTTTTCAAAATTTAAAATATATTGATGCTTGTTTGTTCCCAGGCTGTTTAAATAGGCCTCTGTCATAATACTAAATTGTGAATAGATACTTATTATTCCTCAGACTCTCCTGGTTACACTGAAACTATTGAAACGAATGTTTACAGTAGTTTGATAGCAGTGAACACATTTCAAATTTTTTTTTTTTAAAGTGAATTATTTAATAATTTTGTTTAAAACTAATTTTTAAAATTTAACCAAACTTGTACTGGGATGTCTAATAATAATTTGAGGATGAATGTAGCTCGACCAGAACTAGGAAAATAATCTATATAATATATATATATATATATTGAATATAAAATATTACAATACTAACACTTTCTGTTTTTCAAAAAATATATTTTCTCATATTTTTTTCATGTTTAATTTTTTCAAATAAATAATTTTTACTATACTTTCTCTTCACATAAGCCAAAAATAAACGCCTGCTCATGACAGTAAGAAAGGTCCTTGCTGATATCCATGCAGACTGGCAGAAGAGATAATATAAAACCTGTGAAAAAACAAAAAAAACAAACAAAAAGACAGTAGTGCAGTTTGTAGCACTGCTGCCTTGCAGCAAGAAAGTCCTGGGTTTGAATCCCTACCCAGGGTCTCTCTGTATGCTGTTTACATGTTCTCCTGGTGCATGTGTGAGTTCTCTCCTAGTACTTTGGCTTCCTCCCAAAGAATAAAAACACGACTGAACTTATCGGGAGAAGATGTATGGAGCAAATATAGAATATGGAAAAATAATACCTGAAAAAACAGCAATACTCTCAAAACCATTTTATTAATTTAAAACTTTTTTTTAAAGTTCCATTTCTAAATAGCATTTTGTATAGATTTCAGTTTAAGAGACGTGTTCTTTTCCCTCCATATTACACACACACAGAACCCCACGCCCGTTTACACACAAAGCATCCCTCTGCTCTCCCTACAGGAATCCTCTGTCTTTTGTATTGAATTATACATAATGCTGACACACTCTTTTTAAAGCACAATGATTGCATGTTTTATGGAAATACATGTTTTCATTACTGCATGCTAGTAGCTGACTTCATCCCTTTCCTTTACCAGCATTTTAATAACAGGGGCACGTGTCCTTGTGATGTGAATGAATATTCTTAATTTTTCTTTTATTAGTCAGTCTTAACATACTCTGTTACTCCTTACATGGCTGTAAGCAGCTATTGTGACCTCCTCCTCCTCCTCCTCCTCCTCAGACTCTCTTTCTGGGCATGTCTCTCCCCTTCTCCTCCTTATCTGAGTCCTCCTGCATAATTTTTTCTGCCATCTAGTTTTAAAGTCACTTAAAACCTTCATGTGGTTTTGTTTATTATTAATTTCCAAAGGTTGAGACACACTGATCTTTCTAGCTACAGTTTCTTAAATTGATAAAATTATAAAAAGGACATATTTCATGTGCCCTATACTCCTATCCTTGCATTTTTTAACACTATATTAATACATTAATTTAGTTAAACTAATAAATTATTTATTGAAATGAACACATTGAATTGATTATGCAGCCTTTGACATATGACAGCCTAGGACAGGTCCAGAAATTCACTATGGCCAACCGGGCTGTCATGGCTCAGCATCTAGAAGGGAGCAAGGGGAAGGAGATTGACACAAGGGGGCAACAGAGGGTATACAAGAAATACATAAGAACTAATAAACCAAAAACAACTTGAATAACAAAAAATTTAAATTAAACAAATGAAAACTCAAAAGGAAAACTTAAACAGATCCAAAACCACGGCACGGGCATTACCCTGATGGCCAGTCCAGCCCTGTGTAGAAGCTAGCCTTTTCATAATAAAACCAATAAGCCCTTAACATGGATGTCATATGGGGGGCCGCTTTAGGGATACGACCAGATTTCAAATTTAGGATTTACTTTGTTTTAACCACAAATAAGTTTATTTATATAGCACAATTCATTACAGAGCCAATTCAAAGTGCTTTAAATGACTGAAACAATGAAATAGACAATTAAAAGCCAGTAAAGATAAAAAAAAGGGTGGTAAATCAGGTGATAACTAAATATAAACCTTAAACCAGTGATACCTCAGTCAAAGGGAGTTCTAAACAAATGGGTTTTTAACTTTCACTCAAAGGAACTCCGGCTTTCTGCACTTTTGCAGTCTTCTTGAAGTTTGTTCTAGATAAGCAAAGCAAAGGAACTGAATGCTGCTTCTCCAAAGTAACATCCGCAATGTTGCTTTAATTAGAAAAATATTCTTCCTTTTAACAAGTACCAAAAGTTTGCATTAAGAGCTGGTAAATGTATTGTTATTCTTGATACATTTTGTTGTATATTTCAGTTGTAATGAGTTTAAAAACCCTCTGGGTTTAACAGTTTATACATTTGTCATCAGCAAGGGTATTCTTCCTCCGTCTCTCCGTCATGAACTGGAAAAAGTTGAAGACCCTTAACTCAGTCGGTGAAATAAGAGGCTTTGATTTTGAAGAACATGAGTCCTAATTTCTACTCTTCTTAATACTGCTATCTGTAAACACATATTATCTTGTGTTATATTTGCTGAGGGTATTTTCAGGTTCTGTATTTAAAACATAAAAGCTGTTTTCTTGTTGCTCTTACAGCGGAACCAATCATGGCATTGGACTGGATGAGCTCCCTCCAGACAGAAGACAAAAATTCCTGGATCGACAAAAGAAGACAAGCTAATTCATGATCGGAGGCTAACGATCATGATCTGGGAAATCATGTTTTTTACATGCCAAAGACATGTGCGACAGGAAACGACAAACCAATGACATACACAGTGATTTGGAATCAGTGAGAGTGTTTTTTGCAAAAAATGCAAAACTCTGTTTATAGTTTGAGTACAGCCCTTCATTATTAGGTCCAGACTTCTGTATGTAAAATACCGTAAGAAGAATACGACCTTCAATTGACTGTTGGCATGTCAGCCGTTTTCAAAGCAAAATTGCATAAGATACTGCATGGTGTGTCAGTGGAACATGACATGTCTTAAACGTGCTGATCTGCAGATAACTAGCAAACAATGACAGATATAATGCACTGCTGTACCATGGTTCCTGCCATGGTTTCTTTTGCTGCATGTATTCCTACTAACTGTTTTGAGTTGTAAAGATGTTGATCAGATTTTTCCACAAGTAGCACACAGAGCTCTCTATCTGGAACCATAGAGAGCTCTGTCATGCCAGACTCACTTTAGAGGCCCTGTTTATTACAATTACACATATATCAGACATTACCTCCCATTACAATGGAACTATTCAGCTTTTTTTTTTTTTTTTTTTTTTTTTTTTTTTTGCTGCAGTTCCATCTAATTAGATTGCTATTTACATTTATATAAAAATACATTAAAAATATCTAAAAAATGTTAATTAAAATCCCAATAGTGCTCAGGTCTAGATCATCTTTAGCTCCAACACAGAGAAAGGATCTTCTCACAATTGATGTAATTTTATCAACTACCCACAGGTTATTTCAATTAAGTTTCATTTCACTTTTATTTAACTTTTTTTAAAACCCACGTCATCTCAAGCAACTTTACAGAATCAGTTCAATCAGATCATCCCCAGATTGTAAGTTTTTAAATTAAGGAAACCCAGCTGACTGCATCCAGTGATTGACTTTGGTTGCAGCCACAGTTGAAAGGAAAACTCCCTTTAACAGGAAGAAACCTCTAGCAGCACCAGGCTCAGTGAGAGCGGCCATCTGCTTAGGGTGACTGGGGTTCAAGGAGACAGAAGCATACACAAAAAAGGAACATAGAAGCAATGATCCATGAAATATTTTCTATGTCAGAGAAGGTTACAAACTATAGGTGGCTCTGTCTTGGAAAGCAACAATTAAGCAGATGAGCTCTGAGCCAGTTTTTATGTCAAAGGGATGAAAGAGAGTACACATGATTAGTCAAAATGAAAGCCGAACCCATACCTATGTCTGGGAGTGAAACAGGACTTCACACTAAAAACAGGCCCAACTTTATAATCGAATTTTTGGTGGCAGAAGCCCAGCTGATATTTCCCCCTAGGTTGGAGTCACAGCCAAACAGGATCAGACCAGATGAAGCTGCTATGATGAGAAAACGGAGCGAGAACATTAGGTTAGGATTTGAACCAACAAATAATGCAGAATTTGAGAATAGAAATAGAATGAAGCAGAGAGAGGAAAGTGGTCCCTATTTCCTCCAGCAGTCTAAGCCTATAGCAGCATAACTATAGAGATAGCTCAGGATAACCTGAGCCACTCTTGACTATAAGCTTTACTTAAAAAGGGAAGTTTTAAGCCTAGCCTTAATAGTAGAAAGGGTGTCTGCCTCTCAAACTAAAACTGGTAGTTGGTTCCACAGGAGAGGAGCCTGATAACTAAAAGATCTGCCTCCCATTCTACTTTTAGAAATTCTAGGAACCACTAATAAACCTGAGAATGGTGTTCTCTGTTAGGAACATAAATAACAATCTGATGAGTTTTGTTATTTAGGCTTTATACATGAAAAACAGAACTGGCATAATCTGGTATAATGTTGCACTGCCCCTCCACCACATGCTGCAATCAGCTGACTGAAAGTAAATACCACCCTTTACCTTTTATTGAGGTAACATTAGTTGGCAAGCAGTTAAATCAAATAGATCATTTTAGGGACATTTACTTCTAAATCCCCATGTTACTATCTGATACATTAAACTGTAATTTTAACCAAGCCTATTCAGAGATAGTATCATAACTGCTCTCAAACTATAGATAACATGTGTTTTAACCATTTTCTAAAACAACTTGCTTAGTTTTGTTGTTGATTTTTTGATGGAGTGTATTTTGCTTTGGCTTTTCTTCCTAAATGGTTGCTTGCTTTCAGCAATGCCACTTAGGCTATATCAGTAAAGGCTGTCTATTTTACTGTAACATGCTATATGCATGGCTGAATGCACTTTTTGTTCGACGCAGCCCTTCACTTCATTCGGCATGCTTCGTCTGCAATGATGCACAGGTTTTTTACAAGCAATTGACTGAAATGAATGTTTTCAACACTGTGCTTCAGCAGATTATACTTGGAGAATCTCTGTCTTTCAGAGGGAGATGTCAGGGTTTCATTTCTCCAACCCAGAACTTCTGTTTGGACTCTTCAAGACTTGGAAAAACATGCATTGTTCCTTTAGTTTGGGGAAGGAGGGATGTATATAATGTAAATGTGTACATAGCTTGCATCCTGGACAATTAGGATTTTTTCTTGTTCCATGTTTTTGCCTGGGTTTCCTCGGACTTAAATGAAGATATCGACAAATATGGCGGTTCAGTCGCCATCTGCCACATTTACTATATTGAGGTAACAACAACCAGGTAATGATAAGATCTGAACTCTGTTAAAAACAGGCTGCAGACCCTTTTTGTTGTTGGCAGCTTGCTAATTATCACGTTTAACCTTGCTGCAGTACGGTAGTTTAGTGTGTAATGACAAAAAACTGGACGCCTGATGACTTGATTATTAGGTTGCATGTGGTGTATTACATACCACTCACTGTTTAGCAGTTCTGGCTCTTCAAGCACGATTAAACCCATGACAAAGAGAAGATCCCTAATTTAAATGAGCAACATGGGAGGAGTGGTCTTCTTTTATTGATGGGTATCTGAACAACAACACGGCAAATCCTATTTTAAAAGCAAGACCTATTTCTTTTTTTTTTTTTTTATTTATAACCAATTTGCCAAACAGATAGGTCACATCAAAACTGAATGGACAGCATTGTTCATTTTGGAAGTGATCTCAATGTGTTTCTGTAAATAAATCATGGTGTTAGTGAACACTATGTCGTCTTATGTCCGTCTCGCTCCTTACCATCAATTCTGCTGAGGCTCATCTCCCAAATGGTGGCCTGGCAGTTCCTCAAATCAATAAAGACGCTCAATGAAGGCAGTATGTCAATGTTAAAAAGTCTAAAGAACAACATTTAAAGGTGTCACAAATAACACATTTCTAGGGAAGTCCTCCCTCTCCATTCCAGCCTGATTGCTCTGAAAATTATGATGAGATTTGAAGCCTGTTGTGTCTCTATGTGCTGCAGAGACTCAGCTCTATAGAGCACAAATCTAATAAACGCACGAGAATGTTTTTTTACACAATGGATCTTCTTTAAAAGCATGTATGAGATCATTTTTCAATAATCTAATCAACCGAAATAAACTATATTTCACACGCTTATGCTGTGTATATACTACTGTAAATGAGAAGTCCTGAGTTATATTGTAATTGTTTTAAGTGGTTTGTGTTTGCTGATTAAAACTCCAGTACCTGGCCAGAGTCATGTATTTAGATAGATGATGATCTTCTGATTGTATTTGGTGCTTAATGCTGACCTATTGGCTTTTCCAACACTAAAAGACTCCTTAATTTAAGAGACGAGCCACTGTCGTAAAAATATAATTTTGAGAGAGATATTTTACCTTGGAAATCATTTTCCAAATGTCAATTTATCTTTTATTTATTAAAAGACAAAATATTTTCTCTAAAAACTTTTCTGCAGTTTCAAATAACATCAATTTTTTGCTATCTGTGTGAAAATCTGTTCTCTATGATAAATTTATTTCACTTTCAAAATTATTTTCCACTCTCGAGTAAACACACATCTGGACAACTCAAATGTTGGAAACTTATTAATAGACTTCTCTTTATTCTTATTATAAGATCAACTAATTTCACATTACCAGACCGGCATGCTTTGTAAAAACAAAATATTGAATAACAGTAATAATAAAATAGTAATAATAGTCAACAAGTACAGGGACTTGATACCTTGACGATCGTAACCAAAATATTTATACAGTAAGCTGTAAAAGCCTATGAGAAAGTAAAGTAGATGATATGAAATAAGGGAGAAGTTTATCACTGGGAGCTTTGGGGAACTGCTTTAAACTTTAAGCTGTTCTTACTACTTGCAGGTTTGTTTGCATAAAAACATGGAAAAAAAAGAAATTATATCATACCACTAGGTAAGGGTAAAAAGAAAGCAAATCTTGGGGAAATATCTCTGATTACTAATAAGGGATATTCAATTAGGAAGACAATTAAATAATAAAAAGTCTTCTCATAGCTTTAAAAATCTACAGCAACAAATTTTCATCTGTCTTTCTTCAGTAATGATTATATGACAAAATAAAACTTAAGCTTTGTTTTCTATTTTGTTGTTGTACAGTCTTTGACCTGCTTTATTTTAAAACTTCTGCTGGTAACCCAGTTGCTTTCTTCCTTTCTTTTTTATAAACTTATCACATAAATATCATCTTAATTAAAAGGGACAAAAAAAATACATCCTCCAGTAACCCCTTAATGTCTAAATTCATACCCAGTTGAACAAAACATTTACCAATTGTTTCCTTTTAGTTGATGTTGGATTAAACAGAGGTGACAAATTTTAGGATTTCATCTATATTTAATGCAAATTCAGGTATGAAACAATTGGTGACACTAGACAACTAAGGGATAACATGAAATGTTCAATCTTAGTATGTTGACTTTTTTAATTCTTCTGTTTTGCTCAGACCAAAAGTCATTAAGTCAAAACATGAGACTGTTATCATCTTAGCTTTTCAAATTTACCTAATTCATGGGAAGTCGACTTGTATACACAGTCCTAGGAGCTACTGTCTTTTTTCTTTGCTACAAGAAAACAATGTTAGAAATTGGACACTGTTAGAAATTAAGCTACATTGTGTTTTTTTGAAAATCACTGTTTCAAATTATCCAAATACTATAAAGTTACTTTGCTGCACTTCTCTATGAGCTGCTATTCATATTTTGCAATAACAAATCTGTGTTAGAGATGTTATCCCAACCTTGATCTTTTGAAAACCAATGCTTTTTTGTCAGTTGGTGTTTCCAATTGAGTTATATTTGGAGAAAATAGCTTTACTTGACAGTTCTAGGCGGTTCAATGCCCATATTTTATAAATCATTCTTGTATTATGGTATGAAACTACATCAATAATTATTTATTCATTTTGAAGTGGCTCTGACCTTTGCTTTAAGGCTTCATTTTCCCCAACTTGAAAAGGGAACTTGTTTCAGAAGACCTTTAACAGGACTCCTTTTAATGATCAAAAATCAAATCTTTGTTTTCTTTCTTTTATTTTGAAAGTTGCCAATGTACAATCAGGTGATACACCTTTTAATAAAAACAGGGGAAAAACACAAAAAGGATCAAAGGATTGTAACCTGATAACCAAGAAGGTCAATTTACCCCAAATTTAAATACTTTTAAAAAATGACAAGCGCATACGAATTAAATTAAATATCAAAAACTCACATTTAAAGCATCGAAAAAAGGGATAATTATCTTTGCACTGTTTATCAATACTTCTATCCTTAGTCTTAACTTTTAACTGTTTTAAATACACAAAACCATATTTAACAAACTACAGATAACAGTGAAACCTTTTAAAAAATGCACTTGATTTAATGAGTCTATCAGGATCTAAATCTAAAGCACATTTTATAGCATCCTTATTTCCACAGGTTTATGCATAAACCAGCATTTCCATTATACATAAACCATGTTCGTTGTATTTAGACTGAAACTGGTATGAAGCCAATCTCTTCACTTTTCAATTAGGGGATAATTGAAAAAAAATAATAGAAAGGATTCATGCATCCTGGAAATACAACAGATCACCCTGAACACATCATCCTGCTCATTGAAATATGGTGGTGGCAGCATTATGCAATGGGAATGTTGTCTACAAGCTGCTACTGTAGACTTTCTCCAGTAGGAAAATTGAAGCTGATGGTATGATGGATGGAGCTGAAAAAGTCCTGGGAGAAACTATGTTAGAAAAACACATTAGATGTTTTTCTCTAACATCTATCTCTTCTCCTTGACTCTACCTTGGTCCCACTGTGGCTCTACTGTTCTTATACCTCACCCAAATTACTCAGGTTATCCTGAGCTATTTTCTCCATTTGTGCTGCTATAGGCTTAGCTGTGTGTTTCCAGGACGGGACCGCTTGTGGAGCTGGTTAACAGTTGCCTTTTATATCTCTTCGTTTTCTATCTCTGCTTCTGTCTCCTTGAACCCTAGTTGGCCTCAGCAGATGGCCGCTCACACTGAGCCTGGTTCTGCTGGAGGTTTCTTCCTGTTAAAAGGGAGTTTTTCCTCTCCACTGTCGCTACAAGCATGCTTGGTTTGAGGGATTGCTTTTCTGGTTGACTGTATGATCTCGTTAAACAGTCTCTGTAAAGGGCCATGAGATGACGTGTTGTAAATTGGTGCTATAAATATATATATATAAATAAACTGAAATTCATTGAATAGATGGATTCCCCAGCATACAGCTAGAGGATATTCTGATAATATCCTTCACAGAGAAAACAAAAAAATAAAAATAATTCAGCTTATATTATGTTAGCAAAAATGTTGAATTTTCATTACACTTTTAAAAAATGTAAGAGTGATTTTTTTTTTCTTCCTGAAATAAATTTAAATGTATTTTCTCTTAATTTGAGTATAGGTATAAAAAAACTGTTTGCAAATTGATTATTTACATTTTAAACAAGAAAAAAAAATCAATCACTCTATTAACCAATAATCCTATTTACATGCTCAAATTGAGGGTAAATACATTTATTTGAAGAAATAATCACTAGTTTTCTCATCAGTTTTTGCAGTGGCAGTATTTAATCTTGATCTATGTCAGTGAAAGTAATTTAATATTTCATTTTAAGTGTTTTAAATGTGATAATGTATAACGAATAAATGCTAAAAACTGCATCATAAAAATAAAATATTTCTATTATAACCATACCTGATAGTTGCAGGATCTCTGATCATAGATTCAATTTATTATCACTTACCTGGAATCACTGTAATATTTTCCTGACCAGCCCTCCTGAAATGTTGAAGTTTTTAATAAACAACAATGTAAACTGATAACAAACGCGTTAGTTGCACAATAGCTATTATGCTGACTGTTGCGCAGTATGCATTCTGGGAACTTTCTCCCTCAATATGCATTTAGAGGAAGTGAGAATGGCATTCACCCATATAGGCTGCAGACCGCATTCGACCTTTGGAACAACATGTTCTGCAGCTGCTCTGCTTCTGTTTGTAAAATCACAAAATAAGAAACAGAAACTGCCTGTTCCTCTGCATGAGAGTGTTCACTGGATAAACCCCAACCATTCCCCCCCTGATTATTGTTTTTTTTTTTTTTCTTTTTTTTTTTTCATATATATATTTGACTGACACACCGGCTTGGAGATGCCAGTCAGCCATACGTCAATTTTCACAGAGATGCAAGAACAAACGGGGAAACCAAGCAGGGGGATTTACACAATAAAAGCATGCGAGTAACTAAAAGCTGGTGCAATACTAAAAACTGTGCGAGAAAATATTGTGATTAGTAAGAAGAAACAATATAGCCTTTATACACTAAGGGGCAATTATAAATCCAAGATAAACCTGGTTAAAATAAAAATAATTAAAGAACAGCTTTAATAATTAGTTTTCTTTTAATTTATTAGTGGTGCCATTAAATAGATGCTATGGGATGACATCCTTTGTTGCTCCATCTTGATTCCATTTTGTCCAGACCGATTCAATATTATCAAAATTTGTTTTTTCTAAAGGATACCAGTATCACTTAGATTAAAGTTTAAAAGAGATATAGGTTAGTATCCTAAAACTCAGATTACTACTTAAAAACCTTGAAATGACATGTGTTGTGAATTAACGCTATATAAATAAACTGAATTGAACTAATGGAAATACCACAATTGCAAAACATTTTAGAAATAAGCGGAATATAACTCCTGATTTTTAGATTTATAGAGTGGCGGTTCGAGACCAAATTGACCAGGGGAAAACAGATTAGGGCCGGTGCTTTTTCATGTTACTCAAAAGAAAAATATAAAACAATAGTTATCTATATTTAGAAAGACAGTGTCATAAAGCCAATTACAAACTTTTAAATTCCAGTTAAAAAAGTTATTGGAAAAAAATAATTCAGGGGAAAAACAGTTGGCATACACTGGAAACCCTGGAAGGTTAATTAAAATGTAAACTTATGTGGAATCCACTACCTCAAGAAGAATCTAGCAAATAGTCTAGCAAATAAACTTTTTTTTATGGATGGAAATACAATTAAATATCTATATATATATTAGAGTAAAACGTTTTTTTTTATAAACCTTTTGCCTAGACTGAAATTAAATTGAACTTGTAACTGAACTTTTATTCAATTCAATTTCAATTCAATTCAGTTTATTTATATAGCGCCAATTCACAACACGTCATCTCAAGGCATTTTACAGTTCATACAGTCAAATTGATTCAGAGTTTTCTATTTAAGGAAAACCAGTTGATTGCATCGACTCATTGACTCGAAGGCAATCCCTCACACTAAGCATGCTTGTAAGGACAGTTGAGAGGAAAAACTCCACTTTAACAGGAAGAAACCTCCAGCAGAACCAGGCTCAGTGTGAGCGGCCATCTGCCGAGACAGACTGGGGTTCAAGGAAAGAGAAGCAGACATACAAAGAGCAACTGTAAAATGCTCCCCCGTCCAGGAAACACACAGCCAGGCAGATGAGCTCCAAGCCAGCTCCCATGTCAGAGGATGAAGAGAGCACATCCAGCCAGTCACAGTCAGAGAAACAGGACTACACTGGAAAAACAGGCCGATATCCAACATCTAATTCACAGCCCATCAATAACATCAAATTATTGATCTCACATTGGAGAAATTTAGCTCTGCATTCAACCCACTCCCCTGGGTGAGTTAAATGCAAAGACGTAGCCAGAAAATTTTTATAAGGGTGGCCAGGCAATAACCAATGTACACTGAGGAGTGGCCGAAAGTAGATAGGCACCAAAACCTCACAGGCAATCTACACTGTTCCTACAGGTAAATTAACGAGCAAAACATCTGTAGTTTCTAAATAAAGACAAACTATACTTTCCCACAGCATTTGCTAACAAATAGACAAATATATCCAAACATCCGTGCTTTCTAGATAAAAAGTATAGCGGATAAAATTCTTTCATCTTTGAGTTCTGAGGTTAATATCTTTTCCATTGTCAACACTTACCTACTTTTATCAGTAATCATTCTGCATAAAATTGACATTAACAAGTACTAATATCTACTTAAAATTAGGATTTATTGTTTTATTAAAATATTTGTTTATGTATGATTTTACTGAAGACTCCTAGACGACTTGCAGAGACGCATAATTTTCTCTTTACCCCATAAAACACAAAATCTAGTTCTGAAAAGAGCATGAATTCTGTACTTATCATCTTAAATGTTAGTATATTGATGTGCATAATATACCACTGTGTTTTTGTCATCAAGTAATTGTTAATATATGAAAAATTAAAATATTTTGAATTATCGACTTGAGAGTATTACTGTTGCCACCATCTGTATTAGAGGGAAATAAACGGTAGGGGTGGCCACAGGGGTGGCCAATGATTGGCTAAGGGTGGCCATGGCCACCCCTGGCCCCCCATCTAGCTCCGCCCCTGGGGAGCAGTGGACCTCAGGATTCCAAGCTCTATGCCCTAACCACTCCCCTACTAATTATTTAACATTTTCAAGGATATTCTATCCAGTAGTTCACACTACTTAGTTAAAATTTGTAAAAAGAAGTTGATGAAGTTGACAGCTTTAGTATCATGTATTTTTTTTTACTCTTACATTATCAATTAATTTGATGGCTACATTTTGCTTTGACTCAAGTGGAAATATGTTGAAGCTTGGCTACTTTTACTTGTTTTCTGCCCACCTCCATGTAAACGTTCCAAATGGTTAAAGCGGCAGACAGCAGCTTTATTTTGAAAAGTCATAACGGAAGCTCTGTTTCCATCCAGTCTGGCTCGATGGTGCGCGTGTGGAGGGGAGGGTGAGGGTGTTCTTCACAGGCTCCGGGCATCCTCAGACAGGTGGAAGAGACGTCCTCAAGCAGCTGAACCGCACCGCGCTCGGACTGGGCTGGGCTGCGGGACAAGCGGCGGCGTTCGCTGCGCGCGCTCGGTGCACGGATCCCCCCCACCCCTCCTTCCTCCTCCTCTTCTTCCTCCCTGCAGCTGATGCCTCATCCGAAAACATGCTTTGGCTGATTCCTCCTCATCCTTATCCCCCGCACACATGCTCGGTATTCCCAGCGCGCACGCGGGGAGGACGAGGGATGTAGCCGCAGCTGGATAAATGAGGAGAACCCATGGGCGTCAGCTTCTTCCCTGAGATTCTCACCGTTTAACCGGGGATTTCACACCGCCGCTCCGGTCATGGAGAGCCAAGCAGTCGAGCCGCAGAGCTATGAAGATGTGCAGAAAAGCGGCTACCTCCGCAAACACAAATCGATGCACCGGCGGTTCTTCGTGCTGAGGGCGGCCTCGGAGCACGGTCCGGCTCGGCTCGAATACTACGAGAACGAGAAGAAATTCCGCAGTAAATCACCTGTGCCCAAGAAGGTCCTGAACCTGGAGACCTGCTTCAACATCAACAAGCGGGCGGATTCCAAGAACAAGCACATGATCGTGCTCTACACCCGCAGCGAGAGCTTTGCCATCGCTGCGGACAGCGAGGAGGTCCAGAATGAGTGGTACCAAGCCATGCTGGATCTCCAGTGCAACTGTAAGACACGCAGCGTGGGCTGTGATTCTCTGTCTGTTTCTCCATCAGGCCTGTCCCGCCCTGTGGGCTTGTTGTTCTCCATCTATCCAGATTATTAAAACCCATTTTTTTAATTCCCATTCTAATATTTGCTGCAGGTATTGTTTATTTGTTTATTTCATGCAATGTTGTGATAACTCAGAGCAAATATAAGGTATGTAAAGCAGAAGGTGCGTCTGGCTGAGCGGGGTAGACCATAACGCTACGGGCGGCATGCGTTATGTGTTTGTGCACCAATCCTAATGAGCCTCAGTATATTACAGAGCGAAATAGAGGAACAGTTTCTGTCAGCAGAATAAATAATGTGATGCATTCAATTGTTCATGCATGCTTCAACGCAAAATCATTTAGTCTGACTAA
Organism: Cyprinodon tularosa; assembly: GCF_016077235.1. NCBI lineage: Eukaryota > Metazoa > Chordata > Actinopteri > Cyprinodontiformes > Cyprinodontidae > Cyprinodon > Cyprinodon tularosa. The sequence goes on from NW_024037802.1 coordinate 203,772, forward strand.
AATGAAGCCCGCATCGTTCGCACGACGGCGTGTTTTGCATGACGCAGTGGGCATATAGCAACCATCCGCGGGATGCATCACATAGTAGTAGCCTATCGCAGCGCGCTCCGCTGCAGCCTGTGTTTTTGTTTTTCCTGCAAGGCTCCTGACTTGCAGTTCGCCTAATCTACATTCTCGATGCACGGAATTTGAGGGGAGTTTTTTTTTTCTTTCCATGATATCGTGAACGTGCTCTTCAATGAAAATTGTTATAATATTTTTCTCTGCTGGTTATCGTCGTGCTTACGTTTTTAGCAGACCACCACCCACATTCCTCCCCCTTTTGATTTGCGTCTCTGTTTGTGACGGATGGTAGCCTACTTGCCCCGCTCCGAGGTGTTGTGCGCTGCGTTGGGATTTTGTTGACATTGCAATATATATATATATATATATATATATATATATATATATATATATATATATATATATATATATATATATATATATATATATATATATATATATATATATATATATATATATATATATATATATATATACTTTAATCAGGGGCTGATTTACCATTAGGCAATACTAGGCAGTTGCCTAGGGCTCCAAGTTAATGGGGGCCCCCATAAAAAAATCTGTTTACATGTATAGCTATTAAGGTACAACTATTACTTATTTGTGCTCATTGTTTTTGATGAAAATCCTTTTGTAGGAAGATAAAGAATGTCTATTATTAAGTATGCCTCAGCACCCCCCCTTCAGTGTCCACCATATTGGATCAGTCTATTTGCTGCACATGTTCAGAAAAGGTCCAAACAGACACCATCAAACTATTTGAAAACAAATGATGCGAAGCAGTGTTGCAAACTTAGTACTTGTGTCGCTATATTTAGCAACTTTTCAGACCCCTCTAGTACTTTTATTAAAAAAAAACGGCTAGTGCCAAATCTAGCGACTTTTTTCTGTTACTGGAGACTTTGGCAACAACATATGAAAGCACCAAACTCTGCTCTCCAGAGCAAGTAGATTGGTAACCCCGCCTCCTGCTCTCCTCTTTCTTGCTCTCTTCATTCATGCAGCTATTATTTCATCCAAATGAAAAATGGAGAACAGATGAGCAGATCATGGCTTTTCCACAGTGAAAAGAAGGAGTGTGTTATTTACTTTTGCCTTTTTGGGAACACAGGAAGAAGTAATCAGCTAAGTGAGCTTAGTGCTTGGAAAAAATCTTTAATTCCTTTTGAGACAGCATGAAAAGTCAGCTGAGTACAAAACATAGAGAGGAAAACAACAAGAAAAGGGTCAAGAAGAGGGGGACAAAACCTAGAACAAATAATGTATGTCTATTCTATAAAAATTTCTGAATTTGTATAATGGGTCTGTTTTATGTGTTGTCTTCTCAGTTCAGAGGGCCCCCTGCCTGTCTTTGCCTAGGGCCCCAAATTTCCTAAATCCGCCCCTGAGTGTAATGACAATAAAACACTGGAACAAAAAAAAAAACTTTTAAGAAATGGAATCTTCATGAGAGCTGTACAAAACAATTTTTTTTTAAATTCATTCTGTGTATACAGAATATTTTAGTTTAAGTCTAGAAGCTTCTCATTTACAAACAACCTGGTCAAGAGGCTACATGAATGAATAAAATATACAGTACATACACAATAGAAAAAAAAATACATTTAAAGAAATAGATATATCAAGAAATAAAAAAGGTACAATATGGCAGTACTTTGTTGCTTGATTTTAAAGCTGCAAATATTTATTGAACATATTTAAACTCAAGCAATAGCTTAGTTTAGTTTTTAAAGTAATGTCATCCTTGATCAAAATTTGAGATCTGTGGAATTATCTTAAATATTTTCTATAATTTTATCTCCTAATCACAGAAGGACATAAGTGAAATTATAAAGTGCAACTAAAGGGATGTAGAACAATTGCACTGAAAAAGCTGGACTGAAAATAAATAAAAGCAATTCTTAAAATGTTCTATTTTTAAGCATAAATCATCTTATTCCATTGGCAACTTGTCCTATTTCACTAATTAAATCAAAGGAAAATACTTCTTTCACTGCAAAAATTTAAATATAAGTAATTGTTTTATTGAAACAAGTGTATTTTCGCTTTATTTGAGCAGGTAAGACAATTTGCCAATGGAATAAGATTATTTACATCATATGCAAAACATCTTCTTATTTTAGGGGGGCAATACTCCTTCCATTAACAGATCATGCATCTACTTCCTAAGTTTTGGGTAAATGAACTCTATTTTATATTTTTTTATTTAATACATTTTTAGATGGATTTTTAGATAGAGTTGTTATTATTTCCGACTTATAGTTACATTTTTGCAATGTGGCTGTCATTTTCACAATATGACAGAGACGTTATAAAATGTCAGATCTACTTGTATTTTTTTACATTTGGAGGCGTAATTAACTTGTTTTTTATCCTTTGTTATCTTCCCAGGTAAAACCCCTGAAGACTATGGCAGCAGTGGGGAGTGTAGCTCTCCATCTCCCATCCCAACATTTAAGGAGGTATGGCAAGTCAAGGTTTGGCCTAAAGGTCTTGGACATGCCAGAAACCTGGTGGGCATCTACCGGTTGTGCCTAACTGATAAGACAGTCAACTTTGTCAAACTCAATTCTGACGTGGCCGCCGTGGTGCTGCAGCTGATGAATGTTCGCAGGTGCGGCCATTCAGAGAACTTCTTTTTCATTGAGGTGGGACGCTCAGCAATCACAGGACCTGGAGAGTTCTGGATGCAAGTGGACGACTCTGTGGTGGCTCAGAACATGCACGAGACCCTGCTGGAGGCTATGAAGGCCCTGAGCGAGGAGTTCCGACAACGGAGCAAGTCTCAGTCTGTAGGAACATCATGTGGTGGTGGTACTGCTTCGAATCCCATCAGTGTGCCAAGTCGGCGTCATCACCCGAATCTGCCACCGAGCCAGGTGGGCTTCTCCAGGAGAGCACGCACTGAGACTCCAGGAACAGGTGGTAGCAGCACAAGCACTTCCCCCACTTCAAGACACGGGTTTCCAAGGGCACGGACAGCCAGCATTGGAGCCCGGTCAGAGGAGGGAGGAGCGAGCGCCAGAGGGACATGGGCCAGTTCCAGCCCAAGTCTCAATGGATCCTGCTCAACTACTCCAACGCTAAGACCCAAACCCACCAGGGCCCCGACCCCAGCAAAGATTACCTTGAGCCTTGCACGTTACACACCTAACCCTGCTCCCTCTCCTGCACCAAGCCTGTCCTCCAGTTCAGGTCACGGATCTGAATGTGGCCTAGTTGGGTCTGTGGTGGGAGGCATGTCCATTTGCTCCTACGCCCGTGTTTCTCAAAGAGTTTCTGTTTCAGGTTCACCGAGCGACTATGGATCCTCAGATGAATACGGCTCTAGTCCTGGTGAGCACTCTCTGCTAATACCAAGTCTGTCTGGACATCACGCACACGGAGAAGGCTCCTCCAGCTACATAGAAATGGGACAAAGAGAAGGGCTGCACGGCTCCCATCATTATTCCAAAGGCAGACGGATTTTGCGACGCTCGTCTAGTCGGGAGTCTGAGGCCGAGCGAAGGCTGCTGAGTAAGAGGGCTTCACTGCCTTTGGCAACTCATGAAAGACTGACCCCGCACAGAAAAGATGAAGATGATGATGACGAAGAAGAGTACGCCATCATGTCACGGAGTACTAACAGAGAGAGGACAGATCTGCACCGGGGCTCAGAGAATCCAGCAGTTCAGGCCAGGCGGCTTGAAGATGAAGGGAAGAACAGGAAGAGGGCTGACAAAAGCAGGGCACATGGGGGTGAAGGAGCAACTCTAGACAGCGGCTATATGTCAATGTTACCCGGGGTGACATCCCCGCCTGTTTCGCTGTCTCTTTCGATGGGAATGTATGACTCCGGGGCTAAACCGGGGGCGGATGACGAGTACATGGCCATGACCCCAAACAGTAGTGTGTCCCCCCCTCAGCACATCCGCCAACCCACTTCAGAGGGCTATATGGTCATGTCCCCAAACAGCAGCAGTTCTACAGACCTGCACGGGCTGGGCATGTGGGAGAGCAGGGCGAGCATGGAGAGCCAGGTAGCCGGTGACTACATGAACATTTCCCCCATCAGCAGCCGCTCCGCTTGCAGCACTCCGCCTTCACACCATGAGCAGCACCAGTTGCAACCCAAAATGTTCAACTCATACTTCTCACTGCCACGAGCCTATCAGCACACCCTCTATACTCGCTTTGAGGAGGACTTGAACAAAGGAGAGGAAAAAAAAGACAGTAGTGGGAATGACAGTGCTGGAAGGGGAGGGAGAACGGGGTACAACAAAAGAAACAAAATAGCAGTGGGCTCTGCAGGAGGCTGCCAACTCTCCATGTCCTCCTCTTCTTTCTCCTCCAGCTCTGCCAGCAGTGAAAGCCTTGAAGACAAGTCCCTATCTACCGGCCGAGGGTTGAGTTTATTAAGAACCGGGACAGAATACAAAAGTGCAGGAACATCCACAAAGGATGGACGTCACCACCAAAAACGTTCATCTAGCAGTAAAAGCCCGAAGCAGCAGAGGAGGGGGCGTCCCCTGAGCGTATCTTCAGATATTGCAAAGGCAAACACTTTACCAAGGGTTAAGGAAAATCTACCACCATCAGGATCCCAGAATGTTGGGGACTATGTCAGCATTGTCTTTAAGGAAGACAGTGCATACGATAAGGGCAGGAGTGGACCGCCCATTATCCATGGAACTCTGCGCCCCATAAACCAGCCTCTCCTCAGTCACGATAACCCTGCTAACCTTCCCCGCAGTTTCTCTGCACCGCTGTCCACCTCTGCAGAATATGTGAATATGGATTTAGGGAAATCCACAACACCTCCAACTCATGTTAGATCCACCTTCAGTACCCTACAGGGTCCAGCAGCTGTCATCCCCAAGGCCCGACATGAACATGGCTCATCCTCTCCGCTGGCAGCAGAAGGCTACAGAGCAAAAATAAACACTGCAACAGTGCTGACTGATGTTCCAGTCCATTTTATTGATAGCAAAGGTTCAGATTCAAGGAACTCAGTAAGACCTGCCATTCATTCTAGTCAACCTCTATCTAGAGAGCAGGAGACAAGTTTGGAGTCTTCCCCGGTTAAGTCCTTCCAGTCGCCAGACCGGAGCAGCAGATTGGTCCGATGTAATCAGCAGGGACACTTGAGCCACAGATCTGAAGCATTCAGCTCACCATCATCTTTACCACCATACCCATCTTCTTCTACCTCCCTCTTCTCTGAGGGCAACCAGGCAGCCAGCCGGCAGGGTTTGGATTGCTCACTGTGGGAGAATGGGCAGGCCTCCGGTTTGTCTGCCCCATCTCCACCACAAGCCTCCACCTCATCCACTGAACAAGGCCTTAACTACATAGACCTTGACCTAGCCTTGAAGGAGAGCGCTCAGACTGGAGTGGAGCACACCTCATCCGTCTACAATGTTGGAGGGAGTGCAATGGGAAGCAGTGTTGGCTCTGCCCTTAACACTTACGCCAGTATTGATTTCTACAAATCAGAGGAACTTCGAACGAGCCAGAACAGTAGAAAGGATGGTCAAGGTGAGTTTTGTGGGTATTTAGACTAAGAATATCTCACATAAAAAAAGAAGTGTTTAGTACAATGCCTGGCCAAATAAAAAATTGTCACCAGAAAGAAAAAAAAATGGTCACACACTCTTCGTTGGACTGCCTTTAGCTTTGATTACAGCATGCACTTGCTGTGGCATTGTTTCCATACATTCCTGCAAAAGAGTTGCAAGATTTAATTCCACACATTGTTGAATATTTCAGCAAGATCTTGCATTGATTACGGTAGTTTTACTGCTGCCCAAGCCTTGTCCTGCACATCCCAAATATTCTTAATGATGAATGATTCAATCCATGTACGCAGATTATGTCTCATGCTGCCTGAACAATTCTTTCCAAATTTGAGTCTGCATCCTTGCATTGTCATCTAAAAATATGCCCGTGCCATCAGGGAAGAAAAAAAAATCCATTGATTGAATAACCTGGTCATTAAGTAGATTTAGGTACTCATCTGACCCCATTTTTTGAACCTTTATTTGACCAACTGCAGTAACCCCAGACCATAGTACTGCACCCACAGGTTTGTAAAGAAGGCTTTAGGCATGATGGGTTCATCATTTTACCTGCCTCTGATGTGTCCATTACCCTGGAATGGGAAATATGGACTCATCGGACCTTATGTCCTTCTATCATTCTTTATGTTTCCTAGCAAATTCAAGCCCCCTTTTTTTCCCCGTTAGCCTCAATGATTAGTGATTTTCTTATGTTCTACAGGTGTTCAGATTTTCTTATGTTCTACAGTTGCAGCATTTACACATTGTTCATGTGTAAATGCTGCAACTGTCACTATTAAACATAGCCCAAAGTTCTTCTCTGGCTCTCTACAATACGATTTCACCAGACGTTTAAATGATCATTTGTCATGATTGTTCAGGATTTTTTTCCAGCTCCAATTTTTCCTCAGAGACGATGGGTCCCCTCTATCCTTCCAGTTCTTAACAATGTGTTGGTCAGTTCTTAATCATTGCTAGTTAAATAACTTGTTGCCAGCTAAAAAAAATATAATCACCAATGCAGTAATTATCTTATGGGAAGCTAAAACCAATTTGCATTGTGAAATCCAGGTGGCAACATCTTTTTGGGCAGGCAGTGTGTGTACTTCAACATTAATCTAATATATTGTATTATCGAGTAAATGAAAAGTTTAGAAGAAAATACAATCCAGGAATAAAACCTTCAAAAAAATCTAATAAAAAAAAATGTTTTTAGAGGTTGTTGTTTTTTTTTGTGCAATTTTATCAAAATATTTGTTTCATATTATTTTCCTATGTTTATTTTGTATTTTATTTACAGATAAATTTTTTAATTTTTTCAAACTGAGTTTTAAAAAATGCATTTTTTTTCAATTGCTTCCACAGATCACATTCTCTTCACTTCAGGCTTAAAACAAAATTGACTGATAAAAATGTTGCTAACATCCAGCAGACCAAAAGAAATGCATATTTGCTCCTTACTATAGAAGAAAGCACGTCCCCTGAAGTGAAGACAATTGATTTGTAAAAAGCTATTTTAAATGCAACTCAATCTCAAAAATACAAATTAGAACAACAAAAATTCAAAAAGATATAATTTAAAAATTAATGTGACGACATAAAATATAATAAAAAAAAATATTTTAAGTAAACAAATATGAGAGAACAGCAAAGTCACTCTTATAACCTTTTTTGATTAATAGGCATTTCTGTGTTTAATTTCCGTATTGCATTTTATTTTTTCCCATTAAAAAACATGTTTGTTGCTTGCAATGATAATAGAGCACAATTCACTCCATATTTTATAAAAAAAATATTTTATTTTTCTTACTCTTTTGAAACTTAGGGTAATTATAAAAAAAACAGAGAAAGACAGGGCACTCTTGAACCTTACAGTAAGTTTGCTCTTCTATTTTCTGATTCTGTTATTTAACAAATAATTCGTCGTCCATGAAGTGCATGACCAGTGTTTTCGGCCTCTCCTGGGTCTTGGTATTTATGAGAAAAGCTTTTACTCTTGTCAAGATAGAGAAGCATCTCTTAGCTTTGTTTTTTTTTTTATGGGTTTGGTCAAAAACTCTTCTACATTGATAACAACTAGTACACAGCACCACAGCAGGCCACAAGCTCTTCTTTTCTTAAGATGAGACAATGTTCTGTCTTGGTCCCATTCATGCACTGGCTAGGTCTCCAGTGTGCTGTGCAGTGCATTTTGAGGAAATCATCTGATGATCTTCAAACCTGTTCCCCTGCAGCGAAGCTGCACAGACAAGATGGTCTGTGAAGGCGAAGCGCTCCACATTGTTTCCCTGAATGGTGTTACTCACCTACAGAGAGATGAATACAAATATACAGAATAATAAAAAAATTAACCGTCTTATTTATACAGTTATTACTTAATATTTAAGAAAAAATTAAAAACTAGCATATAGTTATATAGTAACCAAAAAGTTGTAGAACATACATACTCATTTTGCCCCCATGCCTCACCATTGAAACCTCTATTTAGACTAGTAAAACAATAAAATGCATCCAAATGGAAGTAAGGCTGAAAAGTTTAGGTCAGGCACATTTTATAAAAGAAATAAAATTTGATTATTATTACTGATTATTTACTAATAATTTATGTTTAATGTGTCAATAATTAATTTGTGGAGTTTTCATACGGGCTGCATCCGAGCCCCCTATTGACAATCTGGGAGACAGAAATTGAAAATTGGGGATGAAAATGTAAACAATTTTTATTCCAAAATTAAAAAGAATCATGATGACCTCATTTTAAAGTGACAAGATGAACATGTTGGCCTAAATATTATGTGGTTAGGTCCTACTTGACTGGAACCTACAGGGTAAATGTGTGAAAGCTAACATTTGCAGAGTTGTTTTCATCTTGTTGTGTTTGACTGGTGTAAATTTAGATAATACCACACTGTGTCAATGCCTCAAAGTTTTCATGAGCCTTTATACATGAAATATCTGTGGAAACTCAGTAACTCACCGGGATCACATTCCTGCCTTCCACACATGCAGGAATTAGCGCTTTCCACACATGCAAACTAGTCCCAAAGGTGGATTGGATGTTCCTAATATCACCTGCAGGTGTCAGCAATGCAAGTCAACTGATTTAAGTGATCGAGAAGACATTCAGATGGAAATTATAAGCTGAGTAGCTATAACGAACAATGCCTTTAGGAGCTGTGATTCTTCCAGTTGTCTTTTCATATAAGACTTTCATGGGCAGTTTTTTCGACAACTGACACATTATTTCACTCTTTTTGTGGACGGGGAAAGTTTTATTTTTCAGGACCAACCAGTTTCCATCTATCATCAAAGTTTCCCTTTTCTCAGGGGTGCTGTTTTTGCAGAGGTCAACAACATGTAGTTAGAGTCAGGACTGTTGTGAGGTAAAAGCAGTTACTCGGAACGTTTCACTTAAGTGATACTAGGACTCGACCTGCTAAATTGCAAGGTTCATTATTGTGGCTTTAATCACACATGACCCTGACCCAGTAAATTGCCAGTAAATCTTTGGGTAAGTTTGTCAATGTGAAGTGCCTTATTACTGCAGGCCTTTTGAGATATAAAGTGTGTAAATCCATAAAGAATCACAATTCAGCTGGTCAATAATTGGAATTACACAAATTCTTCTGATCATTAATCAGTAAAGAGTGAAAATGCTGTTTCTCTTTTATTCATTAAATTCATTAAAACTCTGAACTCCCCTTCCTATGGTTCATAAATATGTCTTAATGTAAGTATTGCTCATTTCAATTTGTTTCACTATTCTCCATCAACTGCAGACATTCAGATTTTTCTTTGATTCATGTTGGTTTTATAAATAGGATTTGGTTTTGGTCCCCAGTAGTTATGAAAAAAAGGGTTGACAGTGATGTAAACATTTTAAAATAGCTAAAAGGAGGGGAAAATACGAACGATTTACTCTAATCAGATTGGATACATGCTTTGACGTGATGTTAATAGTCCTCTGATAAAATCCTCGTCTGGGTCTTTAGTCACTGCTGCTTTCATCTTGCACTGATGTTTCCCATGGCTTTAAGCAGGTGGGCAGCGCTGTGCTTCCAGTCTGTGGGCTGTCTGTAGAGTCTCTTATTATCACAAGTGGGTGTTCGGAGAGCAGGGCCAATTGATTTGTCTGCTGGTAATGAGCCATTTCACATGAATGGAGGCATAGGGGACAGAACGCAGGCCAGGTGTTTTTATTTTTATATGTTGGTGGCTGTAGGATTTCTGATGACAATCTATGACTTGCAAACAATGGTTTATTTGGTTTAAGGTCCACTTTCATTTTCATCAATTTCACATTTGCTAATTTTTTTATGGTTAATTTTAAAGTTAACAGAGACAAATGCATCTGTGGCCAATAATCTTCTAGAAAATAAACTATTTATTTGGTATTTATATAATAGAAATCAATGCTCTGGGAATACTCCGCACATAAGTAATTATTTATGCTGTTCTTAATGACCGATCAAGCTTTTCCATAATGGAAACCTGCAACTCATTCATCCTGGTTTCATTAACTGTAATTGTTTTCTAATACACTATACCCCAGAGGTATTGGCCTTATTCCATTATAAACCTTAAAAAAAAACGGTTTAATCCTTAAACGTGGTTTAAGTTCCACTCTTCTTCCAATTCCAATCTTATATTCATTTTGTCTTTTTTAATGATTTACCTAAAGCATTATTTATCCAGAAAGATTACGGTATGTAATACACAGCTTTCTCGTTTTTGAAGATACGATTTGAATAAAATGGAACCGAAATGAATTGAAAATGATATATATATATATATATATATATATATATATATAAATATATACATACGTATATATATATATATATATATATATATATATATATATATATATGTATATATATATATATATATATGTATATATATAATATATATATATATATATTTATACATATATATATACGTATACATATATATATATATATATATATATATATATATATATATATATACGTATACATATATATATATATATATATATATACGTATATATATATATATATATACATATATATTACGTATATTATATACGTATATATATATGTATATATATATATATATATATATATATATATATATATATATATATACGTATAAACCTTTAAAAAGCTGATTGTTATCAATCTGAAGATAAGCAACCTCTGATGGTTCTGCCACTGTGTTATTTTAAAATGATCCAATTTTAGACCATCAGAAACTTTATGCTGCTCAGGTGGAAATAATAATCTGTGGAAATGATAAAGCTTTCACAAAGCCACAATATTGACATCTGTAACAACTTCCATGAGACCAATCAGGAAATCCTTTCACAAAGATATGAAGCGCTCTGTAATGTTTACCCAAGCTGCCAGCAGGCTCTCTAAATTAAACAAAAACAATATGCCTGAGTAAAAATATAAGCTAGAAAGGGGTTACAGAGGAGAAAGTACCTTTGTGTCAAATTAATATTTTTTTTATTATTAATGTCTTCTTTTTATTCCTTCACCCCAGACTGTTGATCTCCATCTCGGCCTCTGATGCGACTGCTCACCACTCGCCTCGCCTCATCATTTGTTGCCACAACAGGAACTGTAAGCTGGAGTTGGAACGCTGAAACTGAGGATTTCTCATCCCGTCTGCTGTTTTCGGTCAACCAAATGTGTGCCAAACACACACACACATTAACACAAACCCATATATATAAACTCTACACACAGCTACATTTGAAGGAAAGAATTTGCCTTGTTTGAACCATTCTGACACCTGATCTTTGTTTAACGTGGTACAAAGAAGGACTGAGCCCACATGTGTCCAATCTGTTGATTATTGACAGTTATTTCAAACTTAATTAATGTATTTAAGGCTAAATGAAACTGTTGAAATCCAGAAAAGCAAATTAAATCTTTTTGGCTGTGATTTCAGAGCCGATTGGCTTAATTAAAGTTTCACAAAACAGAAAATTAGCAGCTGTTTTTTTTATCTAATCGGTCTGTTGAATTTTTATGTGGTTCTACCTCCTCCTTCTTTGTATATATAGTTTTAAAGATCACCATGTTTGAGCAAATAGGAAGAAAACAGGTGAAGGCAAGTTTCTTAAACACACCATCTCACTGTAAACAGTTTAAAATGACCATCTACTGTAAAGTTGCCTAAAAAAGCTTTTATACGTCACTACTACAGCTCTTGTGTTACTGAGTTTCTTCAAAAACACTGCTAGAAATATTTTTACACACAAAGACTCAACAGAGCCCTTCACATTTATTTGCACTCCTGGTAAAGATGTGTAAAAAAGCCTTTAAATAAATGAGTATTTTACTGCATCAGCATAATCATAGTAAAAAAAAAAACTTGATCTTTATTTTTAGAACAGCTTTATTGAAGATACATGTTTACGTTTACTGATTTAGGATAAAAATCTTAATCCTGCAACTGGTAACTGGGTCAGTTTCTTGTGACGACTTGTCTAAGGTTTTTTTATAGTGGGTTAGGAGATTAAAATAAAAATTTTCTGTTGATACTTGGGAGTAAATTTGGATATTTTGCTTGCTGATCTTTTCATGGTCTTTGGAGGAGAAATAAGCCCACAGCACCACAGATCCTCCTCCATGCTTAACTCTTTTGTTTAAAACCTTAGTCTGCTTAGGAAAAGCATTTTATTTAAATTACCAAACCAGCTCTACTTAAAGTCCTAGGGGCATTTACCAGTCATGTCTATGATTGTAAGATGCAACTATGGCCTAGTGGTTTTTACAGAGAAACTTGGTGGTATAGTGTTGCAAACGTTCTGCAAATACATAAATGTGCAGCAAATATAAAAAACATATCACAAACACAAAAACCGGAGGCTAACACATAAACACAAACAATATGTGCAAAGGCCAAATGCTGCAAAAGAGAGAGGCTACAATTGCATTGAAGTAACAGCAGAGTGCAAATGCAAACACAAAACCCACTGAAAGATGCTAACACATAAAATATGTGCAAAAATAAGTGCTAGTTAATAAAAGCTGGCTACTAGGGGGAGATGATCACTAACCTCATAAGGGACCAAAATCTTAGTAAACCCATAAATGCGATACTGAGGAATATTAAGTGTTAAGAAAGGATTCAAATCAGGCATATCGCTAATGTTTTTTGCTAATCATCTGGTCCATAGGTAGTAATTTTAAGTAATATCTATGATCTGGTCCCATTAAGGCTGTTTTATGTTTGTATGTCTGCATGTGTGTTGCAGTTAATGCAGGTATACCCCCGCCCCCTCCGCAGCCACTCTGCTGCACCTCTCCAAAATTGTAGGTGACTGCAGACAGGAGGCCTCTGATTGGTCAAATCTACATCCGCTCTACAGTATGCGTATTTCCTGTTTCTACCTTACCGACTCGTTTTGTTTGTATGACAATTTTCCCCATTGGGGAAAACGATTTGTAAAGATGGACCAGCTAGAAGAGCGAGGTACGCTAGAACGCTGGGACCCTTTTTCCACCTGGACCCCCGCTCTTTTTTGCCCTCATCTCCCTACGTTGTCACACAAACTTGCCCCTCATGTTTTTCCACTTCCTCACCGCCTAGGCCGTATCTAGACCCACAGCTAGTTCGTGATTGTCCCTCTTGCGTTGTGGCGCGGAATAACATAGTGCAGACCATGCTTCAAAATTTGGCATAAATGTAAAAATATCTGCGTCATACCTGCGATAAGATCACTGCAACACAGTATAACCAGGCCTTTAGATTTCATGATTGTCTCCCTCTAGTGGTCGGGAGCAATTCCTGTTATGTGGAGCAAAATTTCAGCTTTTCTTGCCTTGCACTTGTTTTTGCTTCTCGCAGCATTATTCCTGTGCATGTGTTTTTGTGTTAATCTAATTTCTGTTTTTGCAGCACATCAATGTCCTTGCAATGCTTTTGCACCCCTCAACCACCGAACGATCCCTATAACAGACTCTGGAGATCTTAAAATCGAAGCTTTTTGTTTTCCTCAAGCAGCCTTTGTTTTATCCTACTGTTATTTGTAATTACTGCTCCTACGGTAAATATGGACATATTTAGATATATAGCTTTTTTTTCTGGACCTAACTTCTTGAATAATTGTTTAAAAAAAGTCTCATTTTAAAGAACAGGAAAAAGTCATATGTGTCACATTTATGGTTATACGTTAAGGAAACTGGAAGTCAGGAATTACTAAAATCGTTTCTTGACTCTCTTACCAAGAAGAAATTTAAAATAAAGGATCCGACTAATTGAATATTAAATAGGACAATTTAAAGGTTAACGCTAATATTTTTCAAAAAAAAAAAAAAATTTTTCAAGGCTCTTTACACATGTTTATAAAGATGCTTATTCATGTGAAGGTCACTGTGTTTTTGTTTGGGCAGGTTAACAGCTATATTTAACTGAAATCCACACATAGTGTGGAGTCTGCTCTTTGGATGACGGGGTGGGGGGGGTTCACTCCATTCAACATGTTATCGGTGAGATTTGTCTAGTTTTCCAACCTGAATAACCCCATCATTGTCACAGACCATCAAGTCAAGCTAGATTGTCATTGGAGAATATTCAGCTTGTATTTATGGAAATCTGCTTATAAGACGATAATAATTGTTCATTTGACACTGTAGCGGTTCAAAGATCTGCCAGGCAGAAAGACAGAAGAGGAAGACGAACACACGCAGCCGGTCTGCGATGTCAACATGGATATAGAGCTGCAAATATTCCCCCTCTTGTCCGCCTTCAGATTCCACTTAATAGCAGTATATCAGATGAGGCTGACACATGACTGTCAAATCAATTCCATGATGTCTGAGTCACGTCGCTTCAGAGGACAACTGAGGAAAGACCACCAGAGGAAAAAAGGAAACAGAGCTATACATTGTTGTTGTTTTATTTCTCGAAGCTTAACAGCATTTTGAACTTTTTAGTAACACAAACTTAGTAGGAAAATTATCAATGTTTTTCTTTTTGGCATCTTAAATTTTCTATTCCAACTGTATATAACGCAATGGTATATACTATAGTAATAAGAGTAGAATGACAGAAACTATAGTACATACTGTGGTTAGTTTTCCTCATTTGCAAAACAATGAACACAATTTTAATATGAAGTGACACACTACAATGGTATATGAAATATATAGTATACATATAATTGATAATACTATATAGCCTAGATATCTATATACTCTTTTATAAAGTGCCTCATTTTTGATTGTAGCTGTTTTTACACAGGTGATCTTAAAATGGGCTGTTAAAACAGGGGGAAGAAAAACAAGAACATTTCTCTTCAAAGCTTAAATTTGTGGAAGAAAGACAGACCAGAAACGTAACACTGCTGCCATTCAACAGTTAATAGATTGCCTTAAAGTGTTTTATCAGAGACATTAAAGTGAAAAAAATCAATCTGTTTTGATTTTGTTTGCAGTGCCTAACACTGAAGCCACAATGTAAGCACATGCGTCCCTCTCCCTTTCCGTTGGGTTTTGTCAAAATCTGGTTTGGCTGAAAAAAAAAAAGAAAGAAAGAAAGGATCCTCTGCTCATGTGTATTTTTAAAACATTAATCCTAATTTCTTTTCTATTTCTCTTCCATACATGCAGCTCAACAATACTTTATAAATTAGTCATACATGGTTACTTGCAAGTATTTCAAGTCTTTGAATGGTGAAACCACAAATTTTAGAATGCATTTTATCAGGATTTTATAAGACAGACTAACAGAAAGAAGAAGAAATGATTGAATCCAGTCTCTCTATATCCAGATGCGAATCTTTTAGGTTACACCATCTTTGCACGTCTAAGATCCTTGCAAAGAGTCTGGGATGTAAATTTTTTAATACTTGCTAATGATTACCACTTGGATTAAGTCCAGAGTTTTTTGCATTTTTATCTCCTCCCTGCAATTAATAGTCTGTTGGTCTGTCACATAAAACCATGATGACATAAATAAATACCACTACTTTTTAACTTTCCCAGTTTTGTACGTAAAGTGACCATAGTGTTGTATGTAAATAATGAATCCAATGATGATATGAATTATGTTTTCAAAGTGCTCCCTGAACCAGTTTTAGAAAAACGGAGCGTGCTTGTCTGCATCAAAGCAAAATGAACACGCTGTCAATGGTTTGATGATGTAGATGTCGATTGGGATCCCAGAAGTTGTGAATAGTTCTGTTTTATCAGTCATTTTTTTTCTTTCCTCACAATCAAACATCCAAAGTAAAATTGGATCAAGATCTTTTACACCCATTACCTCTTTTTTTATTTATTCTGGTGCAAATTACCCCAAAGAATTAAAACAAGATAAGTTAAAAAAAACAATTAGGGATCAGAATAATTTGTCGGTCTGATTTAGGAAACACAACCATAATTTAGATATATTTAGTTTTTCTCTTTTTAACACTCGTTGTGTTTCTCTGATGGCTGTGCTTTGACTTGGGTTTGACACCAGAGCCCCTGGCGGCAACATTTGGCCTGTTGTGATGTTCATGAAACTGCAGAATATTTGTGTTGCAAATACTTGGTGGAAAAATAAAATGTCTGCTGTGTAATGCCGAAAAAGGTGATGCAACGTTGAACCAAACTGGTTGAATCCAGGGCTCTGGCTGAGTGCACACAGGGTAAAAACAAATGAAAAGCTTCTTGAAGTTCAGATATTTTGTAGCTTTTCCCACATTTAGAGAAATTTTTTTTTTACAACCAATCTCTCGTTTAAACAAAAACAAAACTTCTTTTAAATGAATCCTTTGATCAATATTCACCTGATTTAGCATTTACAAGTGAGGAAAAGGTGGCAACCAGAGTAAAAGAAGTCGAAACTGGCCTAAAGAGATACTCTTCAACAGAAATGTAAAAATATGATTATGTTGGTTTTTCAAAGTAAAAGACTTTTGTTATCTACATTGTTTTCGAGATTTTAATAGCAGTTTGATTACTCTAATTATACATTCCCAGATTCTTAAATACCAAAGAAGATTTATGTTGCCATTAAGTTTCCAATTGTGATTTTTAACATTTGTCAGAATACCATTAATATTGACAATCTTAACCAAACAGCTGCTTGAGTTTATTTTACAGAAAGCATATTTTAATCTGATTTATTTATTCTTGCAGGGCTTCTATTCTAACTGTGGATTGGAGGGATTCTCTGACTCCACTTTATAATCTCAAATCAGAGCAGACGCAACAGTTGGTGTTACTGTAAATCCACTTGGCGAGTCTGATGTTGGCTTAGGAGCAGAAAACACATGATAAGAGAACCAAAACTACTGTAGTTTAACACCTTTGGATCTGTTGCATTTTCTTCTTTTCACCTGATGTGTCATCAGGCCATGTTATTTGTTAAAGAATAAAGATGGTTGCTTCCTCACAATATTTCACAGTGACGCACCGTGCAAACCACTCCATGGACTCTAAATGTGGGAAATGATACCGTATGTACAATCAGGAAACCTGTTATATTACAGTAGAAGAACATTATATGTATTTTGAATCAAATGATCCTACTTTGATAACGGTGTAAAGGATGAACAAGAATTATAGGTATGTAAAGTTTAATGTGTATAGAGAAGCTTGCTTCGAGGGAAGGGAGGGACGGGCGGCATGGGGTTCATTCTGTTCCTGGCAAAACAGTTAAAACAGAATATTGATGATTTTTTTTGTCTGTGATGTAGACAACATCAATGTTTTTTTTCTTTTGATAAAAGGCAAAGTAATATAAAAAATAAGGATTCTGTCTTTCTTTTTATTTGTTTTGTTTGAAGGTCTGAGTTCATAATTTTGGACTCTAATGAGTCTAGACTGCTGCTCAGTAAGCCATCACTGGTCTGAGGTTTTAAAGGATAAGCTCATGGACAGAGGGTACGTGTATTTAATCCCAGCCTGCTCTGTTCGACAGATGGGATTTGTACATTTGGAAAGTTGGGAGGTAAATAACAACTGAGGGAAGTTTCTGCTGCTTCAGTTTTACTTCAAGTATTTTTATGAAATTATAGCTGAGAAGATGGAAGTAAGACGACTGAAGCTTCCTTTCCAGGAAGGAACCAGAGCCAGTTAATACGTACTCCTCCTGGGTGTAAATCTTCTTTTATGAATTGCAGGTTGTTTAAAGAGATTCTTGTTTAAAGACAAGAATTACAGGAATCACGGAGCATTTTCAATCTCGACATGATCATATTTATACATACAATAGCACACAGGCTCAAATATACATGAAGCAATCACTCTTTGTGTAAAAGTCTTCCAAGAAATGGCTCGAGTACGAATGCATTTATAGTAAAAGGGCTGCAAGTATTGAGTACCTGCTGGATTTAATGATTAAAAATGTAGCCTACGTAATTTAACTATTAGCCAGTAAAGCGAAGCTCTGGGGAACTTCTGAATAGCAAAACAATCCTAATTTGTATCACTCTTAAAGTGCTTTCTCTCAGGAACTAATCCGAGTATTTTGCCCTGTTCTTCCCAGTAGAGAGGCTCTCAGAGGACTTCCGTCATTTAGGCAGGGTGATCGATCCATGGTGTTGTATATTACCCACTTGCACCTGTTATCTTCTGAGAGTACCTGGATGAGGACCTTTTTATTTTTGGCCATAATGAAAGAATTAAGGATGAACTTTCAACTCGTGACTACCCTCGGACCCTGAAGCAGCTGGAGGACCTGGCCACCCAGATACAGTAGCAGCTATTCAAAATGGCCCTTCCCAGTCAAACACCAGCCGAATGGCAGCCCACTTCCCTCCAACTCCCAGCGAAATCCCTTCCAACTCCCAGCCACTGGAGTGACCCCCTCCTTCTCATTGGCGTGCATATTTTTTTACTCTGACTTCACCCTTTCACTGAATTACAGGGTCAGACTAGGAGATGAAGCTTCTCTTTAGATCTCAATATCCACAAATCATGACAGAAAGAATATTTTAGTACATATATAGATGTTTAAAAAGGACTTGTAAGGGACCAGCCAAGGGCCCATTAGGGAAGGTGGGGAAATTTTGAATGGCTGCTACTGTAGATCTACGTCTCACAGAACGTCACAGAGAGCCGTGACATTGTCAAATTCACATAACTTATATCGGCTTAATTTACATTTTAACTTAATATGTCAACCATAAACTGATTTAAAAAAGTAGAGTTATTAATTATGCACATCATGATACTAACATAAATTACAAATGTGATGTGTATGTTATGGAGAACCATACCATTTAATAGCATAGATGCATTAATACATGAATATATTTATTAGATAGGGCTTAATGATGATCCAGCCTTTCTGTCTGATGTTATGCTTGTATATTTTGCCGCTGGTTTTGTGTGATTAGTGTAGATTGAACCTGGACGAGTTCAATGGATCAGCAGTCTTCTGTTACTCCTTATTGCAACCCTTATGAAACTTTTCTGGCTTTCTGGAGAAGCCAAACCATTTTCTTTTTCTTATATCAGAGCATTAATTTGTTGGATGATCCATTCACCTTGAAAAACAAACAATTACAGTACCTCAAATGAATACGACACATATCCATGATGAGTTCATGCAATCCTTCCACATGCATTCAATATATTTATTCTCTGACACACAAACAAATGAGTTCTTTTCCTCAACTGCTGTTGTCTCCTCTGGCTCTTTCTTTTGGTGAACTAAAACCTCAAATCAAAAATGTTACAATGTTACATTTCTCTAAGGCTTGGATGCAATGTGTTTCAGAAACACATCACAGGAGGACTACAATCAGTCCATTACTGAAGCCTTGGAGGAAATTGGCTTGGAATATCTGGAAAAGAGAAAATAGTACCATAAATAAAAGCTATGAAAAAACACCTGAGGTCTTGAGAGGTTAATGGCAGCACTAATATGGAGATTTAAACTGGAGGTTAATAATCCATTGATAGAGAGGAAGAAGGAATAAAAGGTTTTTCTCTTCAGCACCTCAGATGTAATCTTGCTTTATGTAACCCAGAGAGTTTGGGATGTTCCTGCTTCGGTTGAAGAAGGAAATGTTCTCTCAGACAGCCCCAATATTAAATCTTGAAGCCTAATTATGCATGAAGCCATTCGAAGAGCTGGGAGCACAGAGTTCCCTGGATTATTCTGATCAAGGATGTTCTGAGAAGTTTCTTGATAAGACGGTGTTTGCTGCGTGCGTGCTTTGCTACTTTGTCATGAGAACTCATTTTGATGCTGCAAGATGCATTTTGGCAAGTGAAACTACTTAATTTATTTGACACAAAAGGATCTGATTAGAAGAGGACTTTAAAGAACTGCCTTTCTGTTGCCACATGGTCTGATTCTAATATTCATGGATGCAATGAAACCAGGCGTAAGCTGCTGACCTTTCATAAGTTGAAATGCTAGTATACATATATATATATATATATATATATATATATATATATATATATATATATATATATATATATATATATATATATATATATATATATATATATATATATATATATATATAAAAGGCATCAGTGTTACCCGTGGTCATTGGGGCACTCGGGGTAGTGACCCCCACCTTGAGGAGTGGTTACAGCAGGTCCCTGGAAATACAGCAGACCTCTCAATCCATAAAAGTGCAGTTCAAGGAACAGCAAAGATACAGCACAGAGCCCTCAAGCTCCCAGGGGGAGGACCCAAGCTTGGAGGGAAAGTATTTAAAAAATACATGAATAAAAAACAAAAGTTTTATTTTTATTTATTGATGAAGAAAAGCAAGGATGTTTGGGACATTCTCTGGCACATATTCAGAGCAGCTTATTTGATAAAAACTCCCACTAAAGCTGTGTTTTATACATATATCAATAGTCAGACAAACAGATATTCGTTCAAAACGTAACGTCAGGAATTGATTGGGTGGTTTTGTGACATGAGCGATTTTTTACTTCAAAGCAACACGTGGGGGCGACATACTAAAAACTGATACTAACCAAGAAAAATGCGAACCGGAAGTTGTTTGATTTGTGCCATGCCGCTCCATCAAAGATCTTATGTTCAGATATTCACGCCTTAACATTTTTACACCCATAGTCACTTTTGCTAAAAAATCTGAAGCACGGCAAAAGATATGCCTATTACCTGCTACATATAGCGCTTTTATTAATTTAGATAATATGGCTGTGTTAATGTTAAGTATTTGACACAGGCTTACGTTTATTTGGAGACAGGAAGTGGGCAGATTTGGGATGTGGAGTTTGAAACAGAGTGAGCGCTCTGCAGTTTTTTCTTCTCCTGGGTGTGATGAAACAACCTTTAGATTTTTGCTCATCTCCTCTGGCTTTGAGAGCTCTGATGGAGCCGTTCAGCGGTTTCTGTGCATAAACTCAGCCGCTGACGGTGGAACCGATGAGACATCATTCCTGTAAAGCAAGGGACTTTAATGCGGCATGGATGCTAGCAACGGTCAGCTGCTCACAGGGTCACCGCTCACAGGTCACCTCCTAATGTTTGACACACAGACTCCAAAATTAACCTGATGCTCCACTTTGACCTAACCTCTGTCCTGTGAGGTTTGTATAACTAAACAATAGTCTGTTTTGTCATTTTAGCCTAAAAAGTTAGGCCCGGGGCGGATTCTTAAAAATAGTAGTTATCTTTGAATTGGCCTCGAGCAAAAAAACAAACAAAAAACCCTAACATTTGTTTTAGTAAAAAAAAAAAAGTCACAGCTAGAAAATAAATAACTTTCAACCCTTTTTGTTGAAGTGTTAAACATATGGTTCGTAAAATTTGAATGCTGAACAGAGAAGAGCATTTTGGCGCCCTCTTGTGGAACTTCTTTGAAAAACAGAAACGGGTTAAGCTGGCCTCTTTTCTATGCAGAACACCCTTTGTTTGGTTTGCATGGAAGTAACACTGTCTTTATAATTTACATATATTTTTTTATATGACGTTAAGAAGAGATTAAATGTAATTATTATGCAAATATGTTATTTGCATTTTTAAATCTAACATTTAATTTTTATAACCAGAACACTGCGGCTCAGGGTGACTAGTTACTGAAACCCTCTCTTGCATGATCACAGCTGCAAGTGTTTGAAAAAAAATCAGTATGTCAGCTGCTGCTCTCTGACCCGATCCAATCCTTACGTGAGGCCCACACATTCCTGCAGACAGACAAGTATTGAATAACTGTTCATGACTGAAGTTCTGTAACAAATTCTGTCCCTTTTTTGTCCTTAGGTTGCTGAAAGAAGGAGAAACCTAATCTGATAACCATGCCTCCACACCCCGTGGTCCAGGCTATCATTGATCTCTCTGCAGGAGCAATAGGTATAAAAGTAATTTTGCGTTTTCTGACTTGACGGCCACAGAGCTCTGTGTATTTCATTAGGATTTATTTTGATGGACCTACTAAAATGTGTGCTCAATTGTAAGGTTCATACTTTGTTATGGGATCCTTTGCAAAAACAGCTGCAAATATTTACTTATTTAGAGCCTGAAGGTTTAGCAATTTCTTTATAAAACAGCCAAATTAGGTGGGGAGAAGGTTTGTGGAGATTTGCTTTTTGAACAGATTTTGGAGTGGACTTGGACTAAACCTTTCTGAAATTAAAATGTTCATTGAATTTTCATTGAATTTTATTTCATTTAAAAATAACTTATAAAATTCATACACTCGCTCCCAAATCAACGCATCCTGACTGAAAAGAAGCAAAGAAATCAGTCTTATTATATCTTCCCTTTAATTAATTTTACAACAGCCCTGCATCAGCTCCTTTACAGTATTTAGATCCATCTTTTTTTGGTTATCGAGAGTATTTTCTGTGATTACATTTTACAGCATTTAAATATTTAGATAAATCACAACATAATACCACCATTATGTCCTCGATATTTCCCTAAAATTGTAGTTTTAATGTTTGTTTAAATGTCATCATCCTGGATTAAGTTCCGTTCCACAAATTAATTCCTTTTACTGTATTTTCTCTTATTTTCTTTTAATATCTGTTCATGTCAGTTTATAGTGACTTTCTATTTTTTCAAACCATTCTTAGCTGTTAACTGTCAATATTTTTCTATTTATTTGATACAAAACCTGGAGACTTTTAATGACCTACTAAATCATGGAATTTTAATAACTTTAAGAAAAAAAAAGGAGGAAATTGTAGCACTAAGTTGAAATATGCAGTGTAGTTAAAGAGAATTTAGTCAGACACCTGTTTGTGTAAGTTCTAGGTGAGAGAGGTCTATAATCTTCATCATAGCTTCACTGTGAGAGACAAAATGAGGAAAACAAATCCAGGAAATCATACAGTTCATTTTTTTTAAAGAATGTATTTGTAAATTTAATGTTCTCACTGATGGGAGAGGTTTTTTTGGTTTAAATCTTCACCTTAAGGTGGTCGACTGCCTCCATCTAACTCGCCTCTCACCGTCCTGATTTCTCCCAGATCCGTCTGCTGATCTCCATCATGTTTTTGATGCTATTTATTCACTAATGTCCTCTGAAAACTTCCATGTAATCAAATTACAAACTAGTTGCTTCACTTTCAGGGTTGTTTGTGAAGGTAACTGGTTCTGACTGATTGTAAAACAGAAACCAGAATGAACAGGACTGGATAAATGCAATGACAGACCAACAGTGTGAAAAAAAGTATTTTATTCTCCACCTTTGTTGCTGTTCTGCACTAAAGTCCCAACAAAGCGCATTCAGAATGAACACAGGGTTCCTGCAGATTCTTAAAAAGTCTCAAAAGCGATTTAATATAAAAATAAGGCCTTAATTAGTATTGAAATGTCTTGAATCAGTCTTTCATAGGTCTTAAAATTGTCACCAAGTCATAAATAGGATACATTTTGTAATTCATATCAAAAATTTAAATAATTCACGATAATATTTTGACATTTGCCGAACGGCTTAGCTGTAACCATTATTAGTTCCATCATGACAGCAGAACCAATAAAAACTATGTTGCAAACAAACCTTGGGGTGATGCGCCAATAATGTGGGAAATGTAAATTCAATGAAAATCCGCTATCCAGCCAAGAGTTTCCTGCATGGCTAACAACAGTACCAGGTGATGTGTTTGAGGAATGGCGTATTTTGAGCGAGAAGTTATTCAAGCTGGAACGATGGGAATTAAAGCTGTGGAGTCAGACAGACGTGTGAAGAGTGAAAAACAAAGCACTGAAATTAAGTTACAGAGAAGCAACAGCATTTCTCAGTTCAGTTCCACCTTTGTCTCTGCAAGGCCTCTACAGCCATATCCGACGTTAAAAACAGAACCAGTAGCACCAAATCTCCGGATGTTTGGTGGTTCACCTATAATGAAAGCAGAGCAATTATGTATATATCTGTTATCAGTGTGCTTTTAGCTTTCTTCCTATATGGAAAGTTTTTCAAAATTTAAACATTTCTACTGGGCCAGAAAGTAGTGGTTTATGTTAAAATAAGCATTAGGATAAATTTGGTTATCTTGTGTTTGGGAAGTTGCTCATAAAGCTTTATTTCAAGGGACAAAAAAGTCTTGGATTTAACTTGCCTTATGTTTTAGAAACTCTGGAACATGTTTGTGTTTTCAGTTGTAGAAATGGGTCCAGAGCTAGATTTAGTGAAGGGATGGTAAAAACTAGCTGCTCACATTTTGGTCCCCCCTCCCCTTCTGTTGTAGGAGGAGCCGCCTGTGTGTTCAGCGGCCAGCCTCTGGACACGGCGAAGGTGAAGATGCAGACCTTTCCCACTCTGTACCGGGGGTTCGTGCACTGCCTGGTGTCCACCTATAAACAGGTGGGCATGCGCGGCCTGTACCGGGGAACCACGCCCGCGCTCATGGCCAACATCGCCGAGAACTCTGTGCTCTTCATGAGCTACGGCTTCTGCCAGCAGGTCATCCGCTTTGCAGCTGGGCTGCATAGAGAAGCTGTGCTGAGGTAGGATGAGCTTCATTGCTATGGTAACCGATCAGAAAACACATCTACCTGTCAAATATCTATCTATCCTAATTATTCTCTCTATTAGCGACATGCAGAAGGCCTGTGCCGGCTCAGTAGCTTCCATCTTCTCCTCGCTCGTTCTTTGCCCCACTGAGCTCGTCAAGTGTCGACTACAAGCCATGCATGAGATGGAGACGTCCGGCAGGATTGCTAAGAGCCACAAGTAAGAATGTTTTCTGCTTTTATTGTCTCAACGTGGTGTAATACGTTTTAGTAAAAAAACAACCCGAGACGATATCTATTATGTGCTCCGGTCATAGGCAACACCTTAAACACTGGGGATGATTCTGGCAGCATCATGCTGTGGGCTGCTTTTGTTCTGCAGGAATAAAGGAAGCTGGTCAGAGAGGAATGGGAGATAAAAACAGAGGAATATTTGCAGAAAACAGCTGCAAAACGATGCAGGGTTCATCTCCCAGCAGCTACCAGGAAATACGACATACTCCGCGTTTCATTCGCCCCCTCCCCCATACCGAACGGCACAGATTGCAAGCTTACAACATCCCATAACACGCAGCAGAAAACACAGCTTTTAACTTTTCCAAGGGCAAGTTTATTTCTATTGAACATTACAGTGGAAAAATGATTCAAAGCTCTAAAAATGAGGGGGGAAAAAAGAAAAGGGGTTAGAGGCAACAGAAAAAATGGGAGAGAACAAAAGTGACGCATTGAAATGAGACAATTATATATATATAAAAAAAAATATAAAAATAAAGAAAATTGAGCAAAAGTCAGACTGAATATATTAGGGTTAATAATGATAATAACCCCTTACTGTCCTAGAAATGAAACCAACAGAAAACGTGTGACTTTTCTGCAAAGAGGGAGAGCGACTGGAGATCCACTGAGAAGTCTGTGGTCAACTCTGCCGGGACCTCTGCTTTTATTATCGGACTTCAAAGGAGTAACAGGAGGGGTCAGAAGTTATTAATCACCTGCAGCATAGCTGGATGAGACCAGACCCTGAGAGAAATATTTTCTCTTCCCGTTTGAAGTCAAAACAACACTTAACATTCCTAGCAGGCAATATGCCTCTAACTTAGTACAAATAAAATGATATTTACGTTTTTCTAACATAAAACTAGACTAATAATGTTTAGATGGCTCAGTTAAAGGTCACTCTAAACAAGTTTATAATCTGGGTTTAATGAACCTGATGGTTTCAGCGCTTTTAAAGTTTTTTTGATAGTTTATTCCAGAAAAATAGAGATTAATAACTAAAAGTGTCTTCTCCATGTTTGGTTCTGGTTCTGCAGAGATCTGATTCAGTAGACCTGAGAGGTCCGGCTGTTGATCCACTGTCTATTTCCTGAGATATGGGAGGCCAGTGGAAGGACTTTAGAACTGGGCTGATGTGATCTACTAATTTACTTCTAGTGAGGATGCAGGCAGCAGCTCTGATCCACTTCTTAGACAGAGCTGTGAGAGCTGCAGGGATCATTCTACTAAAGATGGACAAAGCAGGAATCAGTTCATCATTGTCCAGCTGAGACATTAGTTCTTTAATCCCGGAGATATTCTTCAGGTGATAGAAGGACAACTCTGTTCCTGTCTTTATGAAGGTTCAGGTCTGAGTCCATCGCTACACTCAGATTTAGAGCCTGAATGCTGATTTCTAGCTGGACTAACTGAAGCTGAGAACATTTAGTTCTATCAATGCTTTGATTTCTTCTCTGCATTTGTCCACAGCTGGAATGGGTTCATAGTCACCTGGTGATGTACAGCAAGGTGTCGTCTGCATAGTGATGGTAACTGATGTTTATTAAGATGTGTGTTAGAGGTAGCATGTAGATATTGAAAGGGAGGGGACCTAAGATGAAGCCTTGGGGAACACCACATATGATTTTTGTGGCCTGTGATGTAAAGGGACCTACTGACACAAAAATAGCCCTATACATCAGGTAGGATTTAAATCTGTCCAGTTGTGGACCAAAGAACATTGGTCAAGCCTTTAAGCGTCGGCGCCGACTTAAGGAAGCAGGGGGGCTCAGAAGGCACGCTTAACTTTAGGACAGGTAATCTTAATGTTTATTATTAGTGGCAAACTACGAAAAAAGAGGAGAGCTTGTGTGCACCACTTACTGGCAGGGAGGAGTTACACCTGTGGCAAGATAAGATAAAGATTGAGGTAATTGTGCTTGATTTGTGTCTGTTTTCTCTGAAGCACTGTTTGGTCGGTGGTGAAATCCATCATGAGGAACGAGGGACCGCAGGGGTTCTTCCAGGGACTGACCACCACCATAGCCAGAGAGGTGCCTGGCTACTTCTGCTTCTTCGGCGCCTACGAGCTCTGCAGGACTGGATTTGCAGACTACATGCAATGTGACAAAGACGACATAGGTACGTGCAGCAGAGCGCTTTGTTTCTATGCAGACTGGCGTTGATTTTCCCGCCGGCTGTGTGTGCTGCAGGTGTGGCTCCCATCGTCTTCAGCGGCGGCTTCGGAGGGGCGTGCCTTTGGCTGGTGGTCTATCCTATGGACTGTGTGAAATCTCGAATTCAGGTCATGTCCATGACGGGAAAACAGGCGGGGTTTTTCAAAACCTTCATGACTATCGCTCGCTCTGAAGGTATGCACAACCAGGAAACAAGAGGAGATACAAACACACTGTCTTTCCAGAGTTTAATCAGAATCCATGTTTTTATCTGTGTTTAGGAGTGAGAGCTCTGTACTCCGGCCTCACCCCCACCATGGTCCGCACCTTCCCGGCTAACGGAGCACTCTTCCTGGGCTATGAGGCCAGCAGGAAGCTCATGATGAAGCAGTTCGACAGCTGAACTCCATTAAGCTGCTACACTCCCTCTATGTTACTGCCCATGACACAGCTGCTTTGATGTTTCCTTAACTTGATGTTAAATATATTTTTAAACTCAGTTTTGTTTGACAGCGTCAGACTGAACAAAGCCGTGCAGTGAAACAGTGACACTCCAGCTGGTGCTTTCACTCCTACCTCTACAACATCATGGCTGCATCAAAAATCATCTCATTAGAAGGAAGTGGGACGCTTCCAATCATTGCTCCTTAAGCATAGGGAGCTAATGACCTTTTTATCTAATGTTAAGGTGCTATAAGGAATCCCAGAGTCCTTTGCGTGAAACAATGAATAAGCACAGCCCAGTCAAGCATTATCCATGTACTCAGATGACTTTGGACACGCCTTTCTCTCTCTGCCAGAAGACGTGCTGTGTTGAGAAACACATTTTATTTTGATGCAGTAACTCCTCTTTAAAACTCTTAGCATAAAAGCGTTATAAAAAATATCATTAAGTGTCATATAACGTGATTCAATTGTTTTCAGATCCGGTTAGATGATTTTGTTTTCTTTAAACAGACTTCTTGTTGAATTTGATTCGACTTTTTCCAGGAAAACAAGAAAATATTCTGACGGAAAATATTTCTTTCCATTACAGATTCCGTTTTTTTCACTTTGTTGTATTACTGCACTCTCATTTCACTCCCTATTTTTGCACGTTCTCTCACTCTAACTTTTTCTTTCTGTTACTCCATCATTTATCCTTTCTTCATTATTTTTAATCTTTAAACCAGTGAAGTTTCTCAGTCATCCAGGTGACGATCAGGCTTAAAAAGTTCAGTTGAGGCAAATAGACATGAAGTTTTCTAGAAGATGTTTCTCCTCTCATCCAAAAGGTTTCCTCAGTTCTTACTTGTGGTTGGGTAACCTGTTGGGAGCACTGAGATAAAAATTCTGTAGGTGGAACAAATAAAAGAAATGGTGGCTCTGATCCCACTTACTAGAATCTCCATGGAGGTCACCAGGGGACTGTTAATGGTCGCCAGGGCGTCTGATGGGTCGTTAACTCCCTCGTCAGAGTGGTTTCAGTCACATGCCTCATTGAAGTGAGTCAGGTGAGGGCAGGTGATGAATCTTCTGGGTATTGTTCCTAAAAGTTCCTTGTAAGTGTGTGAAAGGTTATGTGTAAGACCACCTCCTCTGTTGAGAGATGGTTTTTCCAGGTTAAAGAAGATGGCTTCTTTAATCCCTCTTTCAAACCATCTTTCTTCCTTGGTCAGAATGCGGACGTTGTCCTCAAACGAGTGTCCTTTAGCCTTCAGGTGTAGGTGAACCACTGAGTCCTGAGGAGTTGGCCCATTATGTATTGAGCCATTCGCCTGAATAGTGATTGCTTGGTCTCACCAGTGTAAAGGTGTGTGTAGTCTTCACTACACTGAACAGCGTAAACCCTGTTGTCGACCTTGTTTCTTCTTCAAGTCAAAGGGATCCAGTGCTGGTTGAAAATCCTCCTGAGTTTTTCAGAGACTCCAGCATCAAAGGGAATGGTTTTCCTTCTTCTCCATCAGCAGAATCTTCTTGTTGGTTTTTAGAAAGGTCCATCTGGGATAACCACAGTTCTTCAGGGATGTCCTAATGTGTCCCTGTCTTCACTTTATGTCCAGCTGCATAGACTGAACTTTTTCAAGCCTTGTTTTTACCCTTTATTTTCCATCTTTTTATTTATTTTTCACGCTTTTCATTGTTTTAGGCTTTATATAAGAACTAAGAAAGATAAGGACTGAGTAATGCCTTACCTCCATCTTTATCTTTATTGCCTTCTGCCCTGCCATGATTGTATCTGCCCTTTTTATGGCCTATCTTTCCTTCCTTAATTTCTTATTTCCTCTTATTTCTCATCCTTACTCTTTTTCTTTCCCTGCACCGTCTGTGCCTACACTTTTTTTTTTGCACTTCTCTTACATTTTGTGTCCTTCCTTGCTCCTTCATCCTTATTATATATTTGTCTCCCAGTAGTTTTGTATTAAAAAAACAACAGAAATTACTGAGAGCTGTTAAAAACTGAACCTGGATTTAAAAAAAAGTAGCATCTTTGCATAAAGACGTATTTGCTGCTTTAAAGGAACCTTAAAACATTACTTATCTTACTTATGTTTTAATGCCAATAAACCTCCTTAAACCTTTGCTATAGTTTTAAGTGTTTTTAACCTGCAAGACATTAAAATCAGCCGATAAAGGTTTTAATTTAGAGACATTTCTATCATGAAGTTTATGCTAATTTGTTTATCTTTATTTGCAGGTGTTTACAGTGTGTATTTTTTGCCATAAAGAAGAAATAACTAACAGAACATCAGCTGCCTCTCCTGCCCTTGAAGCCTGATTCTGTGTTTTTTATTCAGTGCTTTTATTTTCTAATCAATGCATATTAGAGATTTTGTTTTCAATGTGTATTTATACATCAAATTTAATTGGTGTTGAATGGAAACAAGAGGACCTTAGATTTTTTCCTGTGCTTTGTTTTAAATCAGTTTAATATTGAGATACAATAAATCAGATTTTACAATTTCTTTATTTGACAAATTGCAATTACAAAAATATGTTTTAAAGCTGCCTAAAAAAATACATAATATTTCTTTTACCACAGTTGTTCTGGTTTGTGTGTAAAACATTAAAATGTAAAAATAAAAAGAAATTTAAGCCAAATGATTATCTTGGTTCATTGAGCAGGGTTAACTGATGTGTTCCAGAATTCTTTAAAGCAGCACCTTTGCACATGCAGATAAAATCAAACCGTCATACAGCTCAGAATGTTAATGTGTTAGATTCTCTGCCTCTTAGGAGTTTACCTCGTTTAAGTGATAAAATGTTGAATCTGGACTAGAGCAGAAAATAAGTCCTTTCTTCCAAACAGAACAATAGTAAAAAATATTATTTTAATAACATTGTATTTTAGAATAAACCTTTAGAAGGCTCTACTGCATCTATGATCACTGGAGCTAATAATGTAAGAAGCATAAAATAGGCAAAAAATTTAAAAAACAAAACAAAAAACAAATTCCATTCAGAGCAATACTCCCTGCAGCCTTTACTTAGCTGTCAGCTTTTAACTGAACAGCAGGGGGCGCCCATCACAACCTCACAGCTGCTGTGAAGAAAAAAAATATCAGAAAAAAAATTTTAGTTTATCAAAGATTAACCAGATCCTACAGCAGAATATAGCATTAGAGCAGCACCATGTTTTACTGTTAAATCTCACATTGGCAGGTTTCATTTGTGTATTTATATGTAATGCACATGATCATTCTTTTAAAAATGTAATTTAAGTGTTATACAAATCAACAAAGACCTTCATTTTCTATGTGGTGAATAATTAACTTCAGTCTGCTTTTCATTTAAATTTAGAATTGATTTTGTTTTTAGCTTAAAAAGAGAATGATAAATGATTTATAGATTCATTACGCCCAGAGTAAATTATTGCAGGTGCAAATCTCGATTGTGGCCTACACATTTTTATTTTATTTTATTTATTTTGTTTCTCTGGAAACTTGACCATTACATAAATAACAAAGGTATTTAATAGCTGTGGACCTAGGTCTGGTATAGATTTACATTTGGTGAAAATTTTTAAGTAAATAGTTTGATAAAATATAAACCGGCTGAAAATTTCAAAAGCTTGGTAATTAAAATGGGTTAAAGAAAATCTGATTGGACCATTTAACGAAAAAATACATTTTAAATTTCTAAATATTTGTTTGTGACCCAAATTTTTAGGTCTGATGAATTTATCAGCCTTTTTTGGTTTCACCCCAAAAGACATTTAAAAGCTAGTGGCTAAACAACAGATGAGCTGTTTGACAATATTTATCTTTTAAACCAAAATGTCCTGTATAAATGACTGGATGTTCCCAACAGTCTTTCAAAGTAAAATCATTGGTGCAGATTTCTAAGACTTAAAAAGCCGCTCTGACAAATTGAAACCGATAAATATCATCTAGCAAATGTCATATTGGTTCACATCTTTGTCGTATCTTTACAGCAGTGTGCTCAAATCTGCCCTGCAAAAAAATGTAACCTGGGTGTTCCACAGGGGTCAAAACTTAAGCCTCTGCTTTTCTACCTATGTATAAATGATTTACTGAATATCTACAGACCCTACCTGCCAACTGTTAGCAGATGTAAGAGCTGATAGTCCTTATCAGGCCGCAGAATTATTAACTCCCAGTACACACAATTAGATTTCCTTTGTTCTGAACTCCTCTTCATCATGTCTTTGACAAGTTTGTTATTAAAAGGGGATATAATACTGGATACTGTGTCTAGTAATGTTGATACTTTTATTAACAATTTTCCAAATTTATAATTTTACAAATAAAACAATTTGTTTAACCTCTCCCCACTAAAAATCCTTCTCCTTTCCTTTGGTGGAACAAAGGACCAATAACCTATAAACATATGTGGCCATTTTAAGTTGAAATTGCTGTTGCTGAATACTTGCTTACAAACGTTATATTACAACATGTTTACAATAAAAAAGATAATATCATCAACAACTAATTATACGTAATTTTATATGTACAAATGCCGTAAAATGTGCAAGAATATGAGATGATGATGATGAAAATTGTGTAAACTGTTGAAAAAAGTTGGATTGTCTTCTTGTAGCTTGAGGTTGATGCATTTTGGAGTCAACAAAGCATCATGCAAGTACAGGCTGGTTACCATTCTGATCTAAGTACCTGCTCGTTTAAGGCACTTCAGATCATCTCTGTTTCCTTCCTCATGCAGGTCCCACACAGGCAGCCGATGAGCCCGTTGATCATCTGAACAGCACAGAGTATCATCTCCAGGCCGCTGGTCACAATCAGAGTGCTGAAGAGTCCAATGTTGAACACGACGATGTTCTCAGGCTCCGTGCACGTGTTCCAGATCGAACTATTGCCCAGGTAACTGTCTTCACTGTGAAAAACAAAAATTCTTTGGCACGACCAAAGCTAAAGATGCCAAACAGACACCATCATCTTGGAGTCACATCTGGATCTTACCGGTCTTTGAAAGGCCGCGTCCAAACCAGTAACACTTTACAGTAGGGTCCATTCGTCAAGCCAACGGCAGCCACTATGAAGCAGTACAGGGCGCCGGCAACGCCAACCGCAGCAAACAAGATAGACAGGAACATCTGCAGGGACCAGAGGAGTGGGATACAAACATTTTCTGTTGCTGTTTTCAGAAGTGAGGAGAAGATCCCCAGCTTTACATCCACACAGCAGCATGGGTTTGGTCTCCAGTCAGAAGGAGGAAGTCAATCCTAAACTTAGCATGTGGGGAGAATGTCAGACTGTTTTCTTTTTTCTGAGTCAAGTCAGCATGGTGAGAAATCCTCCTCCTTTTATTTAGAAGGTGATCCACCCTTTTCAATGTTCAAAGTCTTTCTATGTTCAGTTAAATTCAGTTTATCTATATAGCACCAATTCACAACATATGTCATCTCAAGGCACTTTACAATTCAACCAGATCATACAGTCAAACTGATTCAAAGTTTTCTATCCAAGGAAAAAACAGTTGATTGCATTGACTCATTGACTCTCTGCAATCCCTCATACCAAGCATGCTTGTAGTGACTGTGGAGAGGAGAAACTCCATTTCAAAAGGAAGGAACTTCCAGCTTCCATCTGTGTTATATTGTTTTATTATAGGGGTGTTGTTCTGTTTCTACCAGATTTGGAGATTCAGATAATGAGAATTGACTTGTTTAGCTCAGATTTCTCTAAACCAGGGGTTTCCAAGGTGGGGTGCAGGACCACGCGGGGTCCCAAATGGGGGGATCTTCACTGACTGGTTTTCATGATAATTGTCATGATTCCTGATGTATATGGAGGGCCAAAATATACCATGAAATATATACCTGACCTTAACGGGACCATTCTAACACTTGGACTGGATATTTTATTGTAGCTTTCAGGTCTTTAGTCTGCTGGAAGCGGGGCTGTCCGGACTGACTGGATAGAAGCAGGAAAAGCCCATAGTAAGGACCTGGGTGGGACTAATAAGGTCATAAAACCAATCAAATGGCCATGATGGGATGCATAAACATCTTGCTTTTGTTTGTTGTTTTTTTTTTATAAAGAAAGGCTCTTTTAGCAGCCAGTTTAAAAAAAATAAAAATAAAATCCAGCTCATAGAGGAATAATTAAAGGTTACAGTAAAATAATGCTGTTTACGGAAAGGCACTGTTGCATTATGTGCCGGATTATGGCGCTACTCATAATCCGTAAACAATACTCTTTCTCCATGGTCTCTCCTAACTCCTCCCAGAACAAAATACCTGCTTGCTGCTTTAGTGAGTCCAAAAAGCCAAACAACTTCAATAAGACACTTTCAGTTTGAGTGCCTCCCATAATGCTGGTGTCCCTCACTGGGTTTGAGTGTTGCCACCATGACAGACACCACAGACCTCATGGCCACAGCCACAGGCGGCTGCATCAGCAATGGCAGCAGAGAACATGATCCACTCACACTCTGTCTCCAACCTTCCCTGGAATCTGGGAGAAGCTTTACCAGAGGTAGAAGTTGAACATGTTCCTAACTGAGGGCTCCACCAGGATAAATTTGTTCAATGATAAGAAGATTTCCTAAGATAAAAGATTGCACTGAATATTGTTTAGGGGTTTAAAAAAAATATATATATAGTTTTGCTTCTGCATGTTTCATTCAGATTAACAGTACAGGTGATAGGTGGTTAATCTTTGTTAGAGGAACATTTTTGCCTCTTTGATTATTGTTTAATTACTTCCTTGTTGCAATAAAAAAGTGTTTATATGGAAGGGACATTTTGTTCAGTAGTTCCCTTTGTTAATCTCTCACTGTTGTTACTTTTTCCTGTGTGACTCACCCCACAGCGATTTCCACAGCAGCCCTGTTTGCCAGTCAGGTGGATGTGAAGCGCAGGGAGCAGCACCTGGAAGGGAGTACATTTTAGTACATCATCAGATTTAGATTCATGAATCACAACCTCTTTATTTAAAATATAACAGAAGTATTATGAGAACTTTGTTCCATAATTTCGCAAGCAAAGAATACATGTTTTAAATGGAAATTTGATTTGATTTGATTGATTTGGTTTTGAAAGTAACTTTGGTTTCAGAGATCATATTATCTACACTTCCAGCCCAATTCAAACACTACCTCAGACTAAGATAAAAATGACTTTGCTCCAAACTCCAGAGGAAAATCCTGCCTTCAGAACTGAAATAATTTGAAACAATAAAAAAAGAAAATGTGAAAGAAAACATATTTTTAAAAATTACAATCTGAGAAAATTGGGAAGATACTCTAAAAAACTTTTTGATTAAACTTTCATGTCTGGATTGCATTGTTTTATTTTATTTCCATTTACAAAATTTGTTTGCTTGCAAACACAAGTGGAACAAAATTCTTTTTTACATAAGAAATAATAAATCAAAAAGAGGATAATGGTTTGAAAAAATAAAAATGGAAAAAACAGCTCTGTTATTATCAAAACCTTTGTGGATTAGTACGTTGTTTTTTTAAAGATTCTTTTCCAAATGACTTTTGTTTTTTATTTCCTTTTAT
Source organism: Cyprinodon tularosa (assembly GCF_016077235.1). Lineage (NCBI taxonomy): Eukaryota > Metazoa > Chordata > Actinopteri > Cyprinodontiformes > Cyprinodontidae > Cyprinodon > Cyprinodon tularosa. Next base: position 238,651 of record NW_024037802.1, read on the forward strand.
TAGAAGTTAGTCAGCAGTAAGATTTAGGCGGTTTTATCCAGATGTGGGCAGATAGTAACTAGTTACTTTACCCTGAGTAAATTTTAGGAAAATAAAAGCTAGTTTTAGTTAGTTATACTCTACGGCAATTTTTATTTAATCAACATTCCTGTGAGAGTTTTGCTTACCTTACCTGCATATTTTCAGTTTACTCAGTTTGTTTTAATTATTTAAAATGCCAGAATCTGCACAGAACTTTACATTTCGGTCTGTTTTATGTTATGATTTTAAATATCAGATGCTATGATAAGTTATTGAGCACTTGAATAAAATTATTTTTTACTCTTACTTGCCAAAGTGTTTTTCCAGAGTTAGTGGTTTTCTTCAAAAAAATCTGGGTCACTACGACGGCTGCTCTGATAATGAACTTGGATAAAAGGATTTATCTTATCATCTTGTTTTATCTTAATGCTCTCAGGTCTGTGTTATATTATTACATGCCTACAATCAAAATGAATTATAATTTTAAATCTTTTATACTTTCTGCAATTAAGCGCTTGTTTGTAATTCGAAGCATTGTGTATAAACTATTGTAGCAGAGACTTGTGTGTTTTTCTGTGTGTTTCTGGCCGAGTCGCTGCAATGATTTTACCTTCATGGGATTAATGAAGGTTTCTGTTCCTCAATTCTTAAACGGCTACATTTTGCTCTTAAGCAGAAATATAATGAAGTGGTGTTGCTGTTGCTTGAGTAAAATTTTGGGAATTCTACCCATCTCTGCATATAAACATTATCTACTGTAATATTGGTTTAATACATTTATATATATATATACACTATATTGCCAAAAGTATTTGCTCACCTGCCTTGACTCACATATGAGCTTAAGTGACATCCCGTTCCTAATCCATAGGGTTCAATATGACGTCGGTCCACCCTTTGCAGCTAGAACAGCTTCAACTCTTCTGGGAAGGCTGTCCACAAGGTTTAGGAGTGTGTTTATGGGAATTTTTGACCATTCTTCCAGAAGCGCATTTGTGAGGTCGCACACTGATGTTGGACGAGAAGGCCTGGCTCTCAGTCTCCGCTCTAATTCATCCCAAAGGTGTTCTATCGGGTTGAGGTCAGGACTCTGTGCAGGCCAGTCAAGTTCATCCACACCAGACTCTGTCATCCATGTCTTTATGGACCTTGCTTTGTGCACTGGTGCACAGTCATGTTGGAAGAGGAAGGGGCCAGCTCCAAACTGTTCCCACAAAGTTGGGAGCATGGAATTGTCCAAAATGTCTTGGTATGCTGAAGCATTCAGAGTTCCTTTCACTGGAACTAAGGGGCCAAGCCCAGCTCCTGAAAAACAACCTCACACCATAATCCCCCCTCCACCAAACTTTACACTTGGCACAATGCAGTCAGACAAGTACCGTTCTCCTGGCAACCGCCAAACCCAGACCCGTCCATCAGATTGCCAGATGGAGAAGCGCGATTCGTCACTCCAGAGAACGCGTCTCCACTGCTCTAGAGTCCAGTGGCGGCGTGCTTTACACCACCGCATCCGACGCTTTGCATTGCACTTGGTGATGTATGGCTTGGATGCAGCTGCTCGACCATGGAAACCCATTCCATGAAGCTCTCTGCGCACTGTTCTTGAGCTACATGAAGTTTGGAGGTCTGTAGTGATTGACTCTGCAGAAAGTTGGCGACCTCTTCGCACTATGCGCGTCAGCATCCGCTGACCCCGCTCCGTCAGTTTACGTGGCCTACCACTTCGTGGCTGAGTTGCTGTCGTTCCCAAACACTTCCATTTTCTTATAATACAGCTGACAGTTGACTGTGGAATATTTAGGAGCGAGGAAATTTCACGACTGGATTTGTTGCACAGGTGGCATCCTATCACAGTTCCACGCTGGAATTCACTGAGCTCCTGAGAGCGACCCATTCTTTCACAAATGTTTGTAAAAACAGTCTGCATGCCTAGGTGCTTGAATTTATACACCTGTGGCCATGGAAGTGATTGGAACACCTGATTCCAATAATTTGGATGGGTGAGCAAATACTTTTGGCAATATAGTGTATATATATATATATATATATATATATATATATATATATATATATATATATATATATATATATATATATATATATATATATATATATATATATATATATATATATATATATATATAAAGAGTTTCTTCATTTTAACAATTAAATATTATGAACCACCAACGAATACTTGACTAGACATTTTACCGTATTATTATCTTCCCTACTGTTTTACTCTTAATTAATTTCTTGAATAATTCATTTTTATTTTTATTGAAGTAAAAGATAAACCATTAAAGTATTCTCACTTTGGGTGCTCTACCCACCTCTGATTTTCTCCACCTTAAAATAACTAGAAAACAAGATAAAACTGAAGCCAAAACAAGCAACTCACCAATAGTCCTCCTCCAACGATTCCCCCCATGTAATACACCTCATCCGTAATATGTTTATCTTGGACGTATTTGAGGTCCCCATCAGGGAATAACAGCACAATGTTGCAGATGATGGATATGAGAGCCAGAGGATACAGAGTCACTGCAATGCAGAGGGAACACTTTCCAGTACACATGCTGGCTGGTTGCTGAAATTAAACCTCCTTCTGGTCCACGTTAAGCTCAGGAAGCTTCTCTTTGATACTGGAAAAATGGACCGTGGTATAAAGGCTGTGGCCTAAATGGTTGGACTGTGGGGGCCGGCGTGTTGATAAGAAAGTCAAACAGAGCCTGGGATAGGCCGCAGAGTGACTCACTCTCTGCTGCCTTGGAGATGCACAGAACATGTTTTGTTGGGTTATTGGAGGCAATGTGGACATTAAGGTTTTATGGTCTTAATCAGACCCTATTATGGTACCTGGAACTTGAGAGACCACACCTTTGAAGTTCATTTTTTTCATGCTGAATAAGGGGGGGAATCTTCGTAATTTAATGTAACACACAAGGTTGCTTTTGTTTTTGTGACATGCTGAACATTCTTTAAATATCCGCTCGCTGACAGCGTTTAGGCTTGTTTACTCAGTCACAGTAGGAGCATTCAGGATTTGAACTTTGCACATCCAGCCGCAGATGTACCGGTAAGAGAACAGCACTTGTGTTGGTGAAAAGTATGCAGACTATAACTGGTCAAACACTTTCTCCACATGATGCATGCTTCTCTTTGTTTCTGTGGGGCTGGACTGATTAAAGGGTAGTAGTCTTATCACTAATGGGAGGGAGTGAGCAATCGGACAAGCCAAAGCTATGAATTATACCCTTATAAACATGTTTTCGTCTCTGAGCAACATTTGGGCGAGGCAACATTATTCATCATGATAAGAGTGTCGAATCCTCTTTATGTATCAGCAACTTATGGCAAGACCATCGTTAGTTTCAGCTCACTCTCTTTAAAATGATAAAAGATTTGTAGTTAATGATTGCAAATTTATGAAGAGTTTAGGTTTCGAATCCAAGCAGCAACCAGAGATAAATATTCTGGGATGGCCATTATCAAGGCTCTGAAAGAAAACATGTGAGCAGAGCTGAAATGGTGGGTAATGGAGGAGGGGTGGGTCAAATTTAAAATCAAACTCTTATGTCTAGTGTTTCTGACATAAGTTATACAGCTAAATTAAAGAAATAACTCAGAACTAACTTAAGGAATCAGACATGGAGAGACTCGGGTATAATATGAAAGACAATCTGAAGTATTGTTAGCCAATTTCTAAGCTTCCCATCATTCCTAAATTTATGAGAAGCTGGTTTATTATCCGTTTTAGGAAGAGCAGGTTTTAAAACTACAAAACACTTAAAGGGCTCTTTTTAGAGCATTTAAATTAGATACAGATTCTGGTGGCTGTGGGATTTTTGTTACACAGCATGAAAGACCTGATAAAATTCTTTTAGAAAATCACACCTCTCATTTTCCTAGTATAGTTAAGCACAATAAAATCAATAATCCTTTTATACAGCATACTGTATGTTAAGTAGTAGATTTTAATTGTACAAAAGGAAAAGTTAAGTGTTGAAGTTAAGTTATATTTTGTCATATTTTGAGGAAATAAAAAAACAGGCTAGTGAAATAAAGAAATGCAAACCAACCGTGTCGAAGTTGATGATATAATTGCCACTCCAATGTTAAATTATTGATCAAATTTTTAAACAAGTTATTTTTCCTTTCGCTTCCACAACCAGGGCTGACTACTGCTTGATATGTACATTTTAAGAAACAAGATCAGAGGTGTCAAAAGTATTTATTTATTACTCCAGTAGAAGTATAAATCCTACTGTTTAAAAACACTTGTTGAAGTTAGAGGATAAACTTAAGCTTTTTACTCAAGTAAAAGTATAAAAGTAAAAGTAATGCAGGAAAAAATGTTAAAGACAGAAGCTTTACTGCACTAACCTATTAAAGGAAAAAAGAAATCTGCAATTCCAGATGATAACTTCATTATACTTAATTTTCTGTTTTATAACTAATGGTAATAGTGTTAAATTTAACTTTGCATCAACTTGAAAAAAAATGTATTTTGGTATGTGGTGAACAAAAAATTGGAGCAGCACCGAGTCCCACCACAAAGAAATTTATTATCTGGATGAAACTAATTATTTTGATGGTTTTTATCTTTTTTAAATACCAACAGGCCCTAAAGAAAACGAGATTAAATAAAACTGAACTAACAATACTATTTTTAAAATGTAAGGAGTAAAAAATGTTCTAAAAATTTTTACTTCAGTAAAGTTTAGAGCCAACATTTCTTTTTAAGTAAGGTGACAAAGTATTTGTACTTTGTTACTTGACACATCTGATTCTAAGATAAATACTCTTCATTAGTTAAACCTCATACTTAGATTTTAAAAAACTCCTAACTTGCTATTGTTCTTGAAATAGCTTTAAATTCCTTCTAAATAATTATGTTTAGATATGGAGATACAAAAACAAAAACTAATCTCCATCGAAAAATGTTATTGTGGTCAAAAGTTTTGTATTTTATAGAATTAAAAAATTTTTGACAAAATTTATTATTTCAGTTAAGATTAGTTTTTGTTTGTATAATATTGAGACAAATTTATCCCCATAGAAAGGCTAAAAATAGCACTCTGTGGAGAACACGCTCTTATGGGTTTATAACAAGCAAACACAAAAAAACCCAAGCCGCTCTCATTTCGATATAAAAAAAATCAGATTTCCAGGTGATGAGAAAGAAAGTCGGCATTTATCCTTCTGAAGGTTACTATGCTTTTCTAAGGTTCTTTGGGGATTCTATTTTTAATGACCACTGTGACCAAAGTATGATGTTTCAAAAGGTTTAGGTGCTTTAACCTCTTTCATAAATCATCATCTAATACAGGGGTCTTCAATGATTTCACTGCTAAGGACCCCCAAACTGATGGCGAGATAGAACGGGGACCCCTTAATTATATATATTATATGAAATTGTGTTATAACAAACTGGTTCTATAGTCACTCTACTACAGATGCATTCATATAATGAAAGTATTTTCACCTTGGGATTCTCCCTGGGATTATCAAGGTATTTCTGATTCTGATTCCGGTTGATGGGACAGGTGTTATGAATGAAACGGTGCCCAGCTTGAAAGAGCTCCTGTGTGTCGCTGAATGTGTGCATTGATGACTGAAAGACATCTTCTGCCTCCATTTATCTGTTTACTACAGTGTGTTGAATCCATTATATGTGCATTTAAATACTTTTCTATTAGATGAAAGAAGTGGAGGGGGGAATATAAAAAGAAAAGTCTGATCAAAACTTTTGCAAACCCCATGCAGTACCTCCTTGGACTCCGATCTAATTATTTTATTTTATTATTTTTTTTTTTTTAAAGAACATCACACTTATCAACCATGGTGGTGGAGGTGTGATGGCCTGGGCCTGCTTTACTGATTGAGGACTTATAGCACTTACTGAAATTAATCAAACTGTATGGATAAAAAAAATCAATCATGTACAGTACACTCACAATTCTTGTCTTTAAAAGGCATTGACTGCGCTGAACTTTATTGTCAGGAAAGAATTAAGTTTGTTCCATAAGTTTTTGCAAACGTACAATTAACTAATATTCATTACTGCGAAACACAGAGCAGGCATTTGATGCAAGATTTCATCTAAAGCTTTATTGAAACTTATTCAAACATGAGAAAAAGAAAATGCAATATAAAACACATCCTTAAAACCAGGAGCCAATTTTTATTAACCCTTCAAATATATTTGGATAAGGAGCAAAACGGACCACATTTTAAAACTCTTTAAAGCATTGTTCTTTTTTTGCATGTGCATTTGCAAAAGTGTAAAGCCTTTAGAATAATATGGAAGTGAAAAAGCTCACACAGTTGGAGAGATTGATATTAAATTGAGCAGTTTCTACAAAGGAAATGAAGAGCTTGTTTCCAGACATACATCAGATGATGATGCTGCATGAATACAGCTTCTTGAAAGCCTCCTGTCCTTAAACTTGGGGTTCCTGTAAATGAAAGAAAACCAACCAATGAAAGCTAGGCTGATTGAGGAAGTGAAGTTAGGATGTTTGACTTTACCCAGCTTTTCAGACCTCTTTGTTGCAGGTTCCACAGATGCATCCGATGAGGCCGTTGATAACTTGGCTGGCACAAAGAATCCCTTGCAGAATGCTGGCCACCATCAGGGTGACGAACAGACCCATGTTGAACTGAATCACGTTTTTCGGCTCTTCGCATTTGTCCCACATATGTTTTAACAAATGTTCCGGGTTGCTGAGAGTAAAAGCAAAGAGTTAAATGAGCAGTTCTTGGGAACATCACCTACTGTACAAAAGCATCTTAACTTGTTACCCTTCTTTAAGAGGGGTTTCCCAAATGCCGTTGACAGTTTTGCAGAGAGGTCCATTAGAGAAGCCAAGCATTGCCACGATGAAGCTGTACACGGCTCCTGCAGCGCCCACCGCCGCAAATATGATGGAAAAGAACATCTGTCAACAATTAAATGAGAAGAAGAGGTAAAAAAAACACTAAAGATAAAACTTCTTTACATTATTTACGCATGAGTTTATTTCCCCTTTTCATGTTAAACCATAAGAAGTTTGAACTGATTTCTTATTTTCATCAAAGGCACAAAAGCTTAAGCTTGGTATCTTTTATATATATATGTATCATAAATGCTTGCAAAAAAATTGCCTACTTATGTTTAACTCTAATATTCTTTTAAACTAATGTTAGAATGTCACGGTCACTGGTGAACTGTGGTTTTGTTATCTATATCAAAGAGATCTAGATGTTCTGCAATGATGATGCAGCACAACACAGCATATTTCTTTGGCCCAACATCAACTGACTAGTTTGCTTTGCTACATGTCTCCCATAATTTAAAAGCAAAGTTGTGTTTGGTTTCCTGTTTCACTTGAAATTAGCTCTAAATGACTCACCCCAAAGCGATTTGCACAGCAACCTTGTTCTCCAGTCAAGTGAATGTACAGTGCAGGGATCAGCACCTGTGTTTGGACACATTGGGGCGGTTAAGTTTCATAACGGTTGCATCGTGTGTCGTTCACAAGTCACCAAACTTGTGTGAGTTGCATCTCAAACCTTTCTGCAGTCTACAAGTTATGTTTCTACAAAACGGATGTGAGTTTGTCTCCTACTAAATAATTTATCTCTTTTTAGCTTTTATTAAAGATGGCAACCATCCCAAGCTAATCCCGGAGAAATATCTTAAAACAGTTTTAATATATACAAAAAAAAACTTCTTCTATTCAATAAGCTCAGTACTGAACTAATAATATTTTACAAAGTCTAAAACACCTTTCCATTTGGGCAGTCTACTTACCAGAACACCACCTCCGATGAATCCCCCCATGTACTTCACCTCATCAGTGATGTGTCCTTCTTTGACATACTGGGTGGACCAGCCAGGGAAGAACAGCAAAATGTTGCAGATGATGGACAGAAGAACCAGAGGGTAGAGTGTAATCGCAATGAAGAGGGAGCACTTCCCAGTGCACATGGTGTCTGCTTGAAAACTCACCTACTGCAGCAAAAACCTCTGGTCCTGTAAGTTTTAACCCAAATAGTTCCTGTTTTCAGACCAGTCACACTCAGATCATGACCAAAAATGCCGAACGTACTTTTCCTTGTGGTGATGGGTTGTATGACTGTGAGGTAGAAACAGAATTGTTTAATGATTCATTACACTCATGCCCAGTTAGAATCTGTTTTTTGTTTTTTTGGTGTGCCTATTTTGAAGTTGTTTTATGAGACATATTTGGTGGCCCAGGATTGAGCCAAAAATCATTTATATATATATATATATATATATATATATATATATATATATATATATATATAATTATACAATACAGGTAGAAAAGTACAATACACGTACAAGTTACAATTAGATGGGAGATTTAAGGAGACAGTAATACCAGTGTCTACACAGATCAGGCTGGTATCTGATTGCACTACGTTTGGTGTCAGTGTTAGGAATCCAGTTTGTGTGTCCTGTTTGTTTGTTTCCTTCTCTCCACCACCAGGAGTTGCCCTGTCTTCGTTGGGCTCCCTGCACACCTGCAGCTCATTGGACCATTATCTGGAGGAGTATTTGAGCAGTGGGCTGTCACTACCTCGGCGCCAGAGTGTTTGCCAGTTTTGGGTACTCTAGCCAAGCTTAGATTAGCTGAGTCTAACCTACAGTAGCTTTGTTTCTCTGAGTCTAACGAGTTTTTGTCTTTGCTCCTCGGCAGGAAGCTTTCCTGTGTTACTGGATTCCTGGACCTTCTCTCCCCTGGAAGGAAAAATCGTGTTACGCTGAGCAGGGGAAAACCTCCACATTTTCCGTTCAACTACCCATCGGAAATCCGAGTGACAGTCTGCTCCATTACTCCTCTGGGTCCAACGCTTGTCAACCTGTCCACCCTCCAACGTGTGCACCATTCTCTGGATTTACCACACAGGCTGGATTCAAAGAATAAAAAGGCCCACCTCTAACTTCCGGATTACCAGCTCACTGAGTTCCAGATCCAACTCCTGTTAAACCCCCTCAATAAACCTTGTTAAACTTTTCCGTTGTTCTCTGAGTGGTCTCTCTGCATGTGGGTCAGATTCGTAAACCGATCATGACAGTCAGTATGTGTCAAGATAATATAATTGCCAGATGCATTTATCCTTTTTATAAAACTATACATTGCCTTTTGTAAAACAGCATGTAGGGTATTGACTCTCGTTTTGACAAATCTTACTCGCACTAGTCCATCTTGGCCATTTAAAAGAAGCCGCAAAGCATCATTATAGGCCACCTGTAGCCTTTGCAGGCTGTTTTTTATATGTAAAGCACAGGTGAGCTGTGTACAGAGAGGTACAATATGCATTAAAAAGTTCCACTGTAATAAACCACCAAATTTAGGAGCAAGGGTATTAGCTTGAGCATACAACATTCTACATTGTCTACAGATATCATCATCTGACAGATTCTCTTTGATGATGTTCCCAAGTTACTTGTTTTTTTTTTAGTGACACTCAGCACAGTATTTGACAGATGAAAGTCTGGAAACTGAATATTTGATCTATTTTACTCCAACAGGTCCTGACCACACTTTTAGATGGATTGTAATTAATGTCATGTTCCAGACCGTACTCAGAACAGATGTTAAGTAGTTGCTGTAACCCAGTAGTACTTGGAGTAAATATTACTAGCTCATCTACAGGCCACAAAACCAGTGTTTCAAGCTCCCAACTTGGTTGATAGGTCATTCAAATTAAAAAGAACTGTGGACAAAATACCACCTTGCCTCACCCCGTTACTAACTTTAATCGAATGCGAGACACAGTTTGTATGCATGAACCCTAAGGTTAGAGTGAGGGTCACGGTTAGGCTGTAGAAATGGGTTAGAAATGAATGCAATTTTATGTTTAGAATTTTAAAGTTATTTTAGTTGTTTTCAAATCCATTAATGGACTTGCCCCACTATACCTATCTGAGCTTCTACATCCTTATAGACCTAATGGCTCTCTCAGGTCAGCAGGTCAGCTGCTCATAAGAGAGCCTTAAACTAAGTGGAAGCTCAGAGGGGCCCGCGCTTTCACAGCTGCAGCTCCAAAGCTCTGAAATGACCTGTCTAAGCAGATCAGACACTGTTTTTAAATCTCTTGTCAAAAACCACCTTTCGTCTTTGGCTTTTAAACAAGCAAGACAGAGGGCTTTATTTGATTTTTTATCTTTTTAATCTTTTTATCTTTTTATCTTTTACTTAAATTTTATTGATTTGATTGTGTGAATGTTATTTATACCCATGTTTTAATGTTTACATTGTTTTTTAATCCATACTGTTTTAAGTTTAGTTTTATTTATTTATTTTTTCTGTACAGCACTTTGGTCAGTTCTTTTTTTTTTTTTTTTTTTTAAGTTCTTAACAAATAAGATAGGATTGGATTGGGAATGGAAGACAATTGAAAGTCCCCACGAGGAAAGAGAAACTGGCTTGTGTGTGTGTGATTTAATCATTTATTGTAAAATGAAGCGTTTGTATAAACCAGAAACGGCTTTAAAATCTTATTGTTTACATTTATATTTCTGTTTTGATTAACAGTAATTTGTACTTTTTTAAAGGTAAATCTATATTTTTTTTAATGTGAGTTCATTTTGAGGTCATTTTTTGTCTTCCCTTTATATCCTGAATCTGAACATAAATTAATTTCTTGGATTACTTCATGGACTTCAGGGTTGTCTGGACTCATTAGTAAAGTAGGAATCTGGACGATTGTGGGTTAATAGGGACAGTAGAAAGGAGACGGGGTATGATTAAATACATTTTTACAGCCTAAACTATACCTTTAATGTCATTATATAGATCATTAACTACACATAATGTTTTTATGTGTTAAACAAAGTTATTTATTAAAAATGATTAATTTACTCAAGGTTTGTTCTTAAAATATAGGTTAGGTTTTAATTGTGTGGAACCCAGGATCCAGGTTCAGTCTTTAAGGAATATCTGAAAAAGTATTTTCATATATCTGTTGATCTTTAGTTACAGATACTGAATTCATGAGTTATTAAAACAGATAAATTCTCATTATTTGAACACTGGAAAATTCATAATTTCCTGGTGTCCAAAGAGGTTTTCAGAATTCTGAAATCCACATTTAAAAATAATTGTTTTTTAAAATGTAAACCAGCTTTTTCATCAAATATGAACCAAAGCATCCCTGAGATAATTTGACACAACATGATTAGTGTATACTGGATATGGGATGAAACCCAAAGCATGACCCACAACCTAGAAAATTAAAGAAGAGTTTAATTAGAAATACATCTATGTCATTTTCATGGGCGATAAGAAGGATACGTTCTACAACCCAGCAATGCTATCAACTGGACCCTGGGTAGCCCTAAATAATTTACTATTTACTAAACTAGCTCTTCTAGAGATGATCGAACAAAAGTTATCTCTACTCCATTAAACTTTAAATTGAATTTGCACATGTATGGAAAAGCTCATTCTAATTATTCAACACTGTATGAACCATTTCTTGTTTTCGCTTGTACCAGTTCAGAGTAGATGTCGAACATGCTGTAAGCCATAGACTAACCCCATACTAAATGTGAATGTTAATTTAAGTTTAAAACCTCTTTTATAAACCAAAGCTATAAACAATTGTATCAGTTAAACACATTTTATCATGTCTGTGGAAGAAATATGTCTGTTGAGTCCACCTGAAATACTCTGGTTCCAAACTACACACTAATCAAGCAAAGGTCTGTTGAGCAATCAAGGGTTAACTGCAGTTTCTGGGAGCCCCTGCCATTAAAATCCACGGGAAACAGAAACAAAAGAAAAAAGAAGGGGAGGATCTGCTGAACTACAGGTCAGAGCTCATGTGGGATGTTTGGATGGTTCCCCCTGCTGCAGCAGATCATTCCTGTCCACAGCTGATCCACCATGGACACATCTCTCTTCAAAGACCTCCTCGTAGGACATTTAATGCCAGAAAAATGCTATAATGAGCTTTTTGTCCAAGTTCGTTTTCACGGTGAGGGTCTGTTTGTGGGAAATATCAAAACAGAAAGCAGCACACGTTTCCTGGCATGCAGATTAATAACATTTGGCTGACTTTAATATGGACTAATGATGACTTTAATCATCCATAAATGGGGGAAATAATGTTCATAATTATATAATTTGCTTTGATCTGTCTTTTTTGATTGCTGTTTTTATGTTATGATTGTTTTCCAGCTCCCTGCCTCAGGTTTGTGCTAAACAAAATTGTCGGATTTTGGATCATATTGGATACATTTCTGGGTAAGACTGTTTATTATTGTTTTATTGTGATTCAATGCATTGTCATAGAGTTTTGGTTTTGTCATAAAAATTGGAAAATATAGGCTCATATTTTTATACACGTGAAATGAAAAGTTCAGCTTTTATTCTAAAATTCAATAATAAATCCCAGAGGCTTTTATGTTCAGAGTTGACCTAATTTAAAATAAAATTAAAATACAGATTAATTCTCAGTATGCTCTATGAGCATAAGCAGATAAAAGAAAAGTAACGACACATGATAAAATCATAAAGACTTAGAAACTGAGCAGACAGATCATTGATACGTAGTGGAGAAAATTAAAGCAGGTGAAGGTTAAAAGCAAAGTCTATAAAGTTTGAGCATCCTAAACAGACCGGTTCAGTTCATTTGTGGCGCAAGCATTAAGTCAACTTTTAGGTCAGAGAAGGAGATAATTTATCAGAGAAGCTGCCAAGATGCTGATATTATCATTGGAGGAGCTGCAGAGACTCACAGCTCAGCTGGGAGATCTTACAGCACAACAACCCTAAACATTCAACCAGAGACATGTTTGGATCAAAAGAAATCTAAGTTGTATCTGCAGCATAAAGAATGAATTAAAAAAGTTAATAAAGTGATGAAATGTTAAAAGGTTTTTAAAGGATTATTACTTTTAAGAAGCACTTCAGGAGCACTAGCACCCTGAACCTAAATACTGACTAAAGCTTTTTGCTCTTTCACATTTTGATCAGAGGTCATGATTTAATTAAAGGACTCAAATAAAAAAACTTTGAGTGATTATGTCTTAATCTTGATAACACAGACATCAGTTTCTCGGAATCCACATCAATGTCATGTTCTCTGTATGCAGAAGCGGTAGGGTTAATGGAACTAACTCACATTTTTTAATGTAATCATGTTCTGTGACGAACTCAGCAAGGTGCAAACAAGACAACCATGAAACTTTAATAGATTTTTATCACAGATGATGCCTAATCCTGTTAACGCCTTTCCCTCCAAATTCTGTTTTCAAATCTATCACCTTTGATGAGCAGCGCTGCTCCCTCAGCTGCTGAAGATTGCATGGAGTGGAAGCGCAGAGGGCCTCAGCCTGACCTCCTTCCTGCTGCAGCTCTATGCTTTATCATGTCCGGTCATTTACGCCACAGCCAGCAACTTCCCGTTTTTGTAAGTAATTAATAAAACTTCTACGTGTTGTTCATTTCTTCTGTTTGACTTTTCTGGAAACACTGAATAATTCTCTGTCAAAAAAAGCAATTTAGGATCCTTTTGGACTGGATGTATAAGGTGTAGCCTGGTAACATAGTTTCTTAACCCACTGTCCTTCATATTTTAGATGTGTCTCTATTCAAGCACCCCTGATTCAAATGATTGCATTACCTCCTCAGCAGCCATCAAATGTTGCATAAGCCTGTTGATTACTTTATCATTCAGCTCAGGTGTGTGGAGGCAGGGGAAACCCTTAAAACATGTAGGGCCCTGAGGACCCAGAAACCCAGGTCTATGATATCCTATCAGATTATCCAGAAGTGCTTCTGTTGGCATCTTTAAATCTAACCTGACGCCATGGTTCTCAATCAGAAATATCAGAGCATCACCTTTTGTCTGTTGAGGTGAAGAATGATCAGCGTAAATAATAATGACAAAAAAAATAGTTCACAAATCAATAAATATGGTGGTTTATTACAAAAGTTTGTTTATTTCCACTGTTTGCTGTTGTCACATCCTTGTTCATCTGGAAGGTTTCCTGCAGAGGTAGCGGCTTGATGCAATCATTACGGTTTAAAAAGACATTTTTTTAAATACAGAACGACTATAAAAAATCTCAAACAAAAAGATGTTTGAGCTGAAGACCATACAGTTAAATTTTTGGAGCATACAAAATAGAATCAGATTTTTATTTTTAGTTTTTTTCACATTTCCATGTATTGTTTTTAGCTCTTAGCTCAGTGATGGATATCCACAATCGGTTAACAGTCCTTAATGGGCATTTCAGTTTTTCCTTATATTTCTGTAATGTACCTTATAGTCACCACAAAATACTGATGTTAATATTTGACTAAATCAATTTAGGCCAAATTTCATCCTGATAGCGTTTACTTTGTCCTTTGTGAGCCTGAAAATAATGTTTGCCTTTGTTACAGTCAGCAGACATCATTGTACGCTGTCCCCACCTACTAGCAGTACTTACGCATACATCCATCAGCGGATTAAACTTCTGTAAACACAATCTTTTTGGTTATATTCTGAGCGCTAATAGTCTCTTATCCCTCCAATAAATGTTCAGTATTCTTTGTGCTTTTTCACTCTTGATCTTGGACTTCTCCTTCTTTTCACACCTTCGTTTAAGAAATAGACTTCCTTGTTTACTTACAGTATGGCCCACATCCACTGCACCTTCAGTCATGTGGTATTGTGACGGTAAAAATACAACAGCTTAATTTGACTAAAAAATAGAGTAAAGATAAAGTGTAAATGCAAAATCAAAACGTAATTTAATGGTAAAGCCATTGATGTAGAAATCCATAAAGCCACCAAGCTGCTCATCTTTTTACAGTTTCGGTTTAGCTTTTGGTTTAGCTTTTTGATTCCCTGTTTTTCATGTAGAATTTGGGATCAGATATAAATAATTCTGAAGATTTTTTCCTGTCATTCTATAATTCTCTTTTTTGGTCAAATTTATCATTTGGTTTGCGGTTTGACTTTGTCCGTCTCTCTCCAACATACCTCTTAGTTTGGTGTAAACTTAATTTCATACTAGGAACATCTCTTCCTTTACTTTTGGACGATTGTTCCCCCCTTCCTCCTGGAAAAACACTAAGATATTTGATTCATGAATGTTTGATTTATGTATAAAGACCACAGTGAGAGAGGGAGCTGTTTGCAAAGTTCCCTGAACATACAGCTTATCAACTCCTGACTCCCCCATTAGGACTTCCTCATAGTTCAAAGACGCGGCTTCATTAATGTCCAAACATTTCAGAGTCAGTAGCCCCTCTGTGTTTACCATACAGTACATCTGTTTTCTGTTTCTGTACAGTGCCTGGGCTGAGAGGCTCTTCACGTTGGCTCAGTCAGCAACCATCATCTTCCTCATCCTGCATTATCGGGGTCAATCACTTAAAGGTCAGACCTTAATCAGTGTTTATGCTAAATCCCAAAAAAAATAAAATAAAGGCATCAGTAGGACAGCTGTGAATCATGATTTAATGAGTAATCCATCTCTCTTCATTTACACCGGATGTTGCAAAACAACATGCAGCATGATCAAGCGCTTCTCATGCAGTGGTGGTTTTTAAAATGGACGATTTAGCTTCGAGCCTGGTTTGGCTCCACAAGACAGCAAGACATTAAATTAAGAGTAGTAATATTTGATATGGATCATTGATGCAGACAACAGCTCCAAAACTCTAAAGCCTATGATGGTAAAAATAGCTGAGTAAAAATCCTGATGTTGCTATCTGATGTAAAAAGTCACCGTCTTCAATAAATAAACGGCCTAATAAGCAGTTAGTTAAGGATTCTTGGCAGCATTCGGTTCATATCTAAATCTTATACACTGACTGCAGGCTTAAACTAAAATAAAACTACATTTAGTCTTTAAAATAAAAATTGAAACCATTCTGTTTGTAAAAACACTCAAACAGTTTGGTGTTATTCTTTTTTTTTGTCTTGCTTCCCTGCAGTACCACCTTGTGGTTTCTTTTGGCTTCACAACACTGCAAAGAGTGAAATATAAGTTAGTAAGTTTTCTTGGAGCTTAGTGTATTTCCCCTGTTTTGGGGAAGTAAGAGAATTTGCCAATGGAATAAGATGATTTTCATTCAAAATAAGAAACAAAAGCTCCATTATCTTATTTCAGGTTCCTAATATCTAATTATCTTATTATCCATTCTATGATCAGATCATTTTATTCAACTTAAATTAAGGTCAAATACACTTATTTTAAGATCTTTTTTATATTAGATTTTGCAGTTTAGATTTTATTTTTTAAACGGTATTCTAGATTTTACACATTTTCACATGCATCTATTTGTTTGCCAGGCGTGCTGGTGCTCCTGGGTTATGGAGGTGTAATGCTCCTCCTTGGCTTGTACGCCGCTGCAGCTGTCGGCAAAGTCATACACACATCCACCATTCCAGCTCTCATTTTAAGCAAGGTAGTAATATATCAGTTTATTGTTTCTGCAGATTTCTAGACTCTTCTATGTTGACACATCTTTGCTGCTTATTGCTTTTTTCCAGGTTGTTCAAACTACAGCAAACCACCATAATGGCCACACCGGTCAGCTGTCCATCCTGTCATTGTTACTGTCATGCCTCGGCTCTCTTGGTGCTGTTATTGTGTCTGTGCAGGTATGCAGTCAGTGCAAAAGCCAAAAAGATTATTGTTATCTTTATCAAACATTTATTTATATAAGGAAGAGGATTAGTGCCATAAAAGATATTGATTTATGTCTTTAATATCAGAATTCTGACTTTAATCTTAGAATTATTATCATAGAAATATGACTACTGGGAATATTCCTACTTTATTGAAGTGATAATCCTTGGCTTTGGCGATAGAGTCTTATGTAATTTGACTTTTAATTCTGAACCAAATTCCGAATTCTGGAATAAAGTTAGGATTCCGAGAAGAAAGTCAGAATTCGCAAAATAATGACTAAACTCTGGAAAACAAATCAGTATTCTGATATTAAAATCAGAATTCTGAAGGCAAAGCAAGTTTATGAGAAAAAGTATATAAGGGCCAAAAGATTCTGCTTTGGATGAGATCTATTCTCTGAGCCAAATGGATTCAAGGACTTCAGAACCGGACTGATGTGCTCTACTTTCTTAGTTCTAGTGAGGACATGGGCAGCAGCGTTTTGCATCAACTTTAGCTGAGTGATGGACCTTTACAAGAGTAAAGTCAGAATTCAATAGCCTGTTTTTAATGACCCTAATCCTCTTTATTTATACATAAAGTCTAACTGAGATGGGAGCTCTTATTTAAAGGGTAGACATGTAGCCAGGTGAATGTTTTACACTTTTCTGCCATATTCTGCAATTTAACTCCATTTTTATGAAAATGTTTGTTGCAGGAAAGCGGAGGATCCTTTACTACTGTGTCTCTGGGATTGTCTTCATGTCTTAGCATCGTCCTAATGGCCCAGGTCCTCTACGGCACAAGGGTTGCTGTCTCTAAGAAGATGGAATAGCTCTGAAAGGACAGCAAGTGTCTGTGTGCAGTGATCCTGAGCAGATGTTTGTGCTGTATGTGGATGTTTACAGTGTTTTGATAGTCATTATGAACCAGCGTCTGTCTTTAGAACAAACTCTGCTTCCTAAATTAAAGCTTTTCTGCTGGTTTTAAATATCAGAGGCCCGTTTCACAAAGCATATACAAACTTAGACTCAAATCCTTAAATGTGAATTGATTGAGCCTAAGGTTGGAAGCTCTGAGATTTCAGTTTCACAGCAGCTTTTTGATTTAGTTTAATCAACTTTGAGTAGGTCCACTCAGAGTCGAGCACGTGCATAACAAGTCATTAAAGGTGTGGCCCCAATTTAATGAGTCACCATGACAACAGGTAAGAGGAAGTGCCCATATTGCATAGAGATTTGAATGCAGAAATGGAAAAAAGAGAATGTGTTTAAAAGACAGAGCAACAGTGCTAGAGCTGCAAAGGAGAGGGAGATGATGTAGAAGATTGCTGTACAAGTTAATCCACAGCTTTATATAGTCTACTATGACAGTTTTTTTTAACATTTATTAAAAGTACTTTCCTCTATTTTGTTCCACTTATAGATCACTAAAATAAGATTATTACTGTTCAAAATCACATTCATAGACTGAACTGTAATAATAGATTTTCTAAATTGCATTTTGCAGCAGAAACTGAATTTCAGAATGTAAAACTAATTATACTAGTAAGAATTAAGTTCAATGTACTTAGAAATGTTTACACATTTTAAGTGGTTTTGTACATTAATCAGCATGACTGAATATGTATTTATATCTAAAATCCATATCTTCTTCATTAAAATAATACAAATTATGACGAGTAACACTTTGATAAGTGGTGAATGGTAATGTATCAATGTAGTATATTTCAAAGCAATCCCACCCGGGAGAGGTGCACCTGTCAGCGGGTGAAGGAAAAATGTTCAAACAGGTAGAACCTCTGTATCATGTCCTGGGTTAATTACCTAATTACTTAGCTTCTGTATCACTTACACAGTCATCTGTTCAGATGTGATCAACCATTAAATGGCTGTTATTACAGGTTATCAGTCCCATAGAATATCTTAAGATTGCGCCTTCTCTACCTTCTAATAGATAGCTGATAATATGCTGATTACAGCTGCTTCAGCCACGTCTAAAACCACGAGTTTCACTTTCTAATTACCTACTTTATACTTGTATCTACTTTATTTGCAGCCTATCTTCTTAAAAACAACTATGTCTTAAAACCTGCTTCGAAAGAATTCCACATGTTTCAGTCACACAGATTTAATGCAGTGATTAAAAACAACTCAGTTAACATGATAAGAGATTTTTTTGGGAGAGGTTGTTCGATGTGATTCTGAGATTAAAGTCAGAATTCTGACTTTTCTCCCAGAATTCTGACTTTTTTCTCAGATTTCTGACTCTAATCTCAGAATTCTGAATTAAATCTCAGAATTCTGACTTTTTTCTCAGAATTCTGACTTTAATCTCAGAATTCTGACTTTAATCTCAGAACACTGACTTTAATCTCAGAATTCTGACTTTTCTCCCAGAATTCTGACTTTAATCTCAGAAGACTGACTTTAATCTCAGAATTCTGACTTTAATCTCAGAATACTGACTTTAATCTCAGAATTCTGAATTTTTTCTCAGAATATTAAATTTTTTTTCTCAGATATGGTAACAAAAAGAGAGGTTGAGAAAAAATGTCTTTGTGAAACAGAAAACGAAAAACTTACCCTGAATTTAGGTTAAGAAAACTTTTCAGTAAGCCTGCTTTGTGAAACCGACCTCAGTACCTCTGTAGATAAGTTACAGTTGCCAACAGAATAAATAGCCTTGCAGCACCTTCTATGGTGTCAATAAGAGCAACATTATCTCATATTCCAACAAAGAGACAAACAACCATTCAAACACACATTCACAGCAAAGGAGAATTTAGAGAAGCCAATTAACCTAACAGTCATATTTTTGGACTGGGGGAGGAAGCCAGAGTACCCATAGAGAACCCACACATGCACAGGGAGAATATGCAAACTCCATGCAGAAAGACCCCGGGCCAGGAATCGAACTCAGAACCTTCTTGCTGCAAGGCAGCAGTGCTACCCACTGCATCACTGTGCAGCCCAATGTTCAACTTTAATGTAATTGAAATCTATTTTGAATTTGCTTTTCTGACTTGGGATTTGTGAAAGAAACTAAAATACGTATATTTAAAACTAACATATCTCTGTTTTTTTATGTTCGTTGTCAGAATGATGCTTCCTGTAAGTAAACTATGTTGTTGTTTTTTTTTCTTTTTGAAACTAAAGAACTTTTTTCCCTCTTTATTGATGATTACCCATTTAAGAGCTAAAAATCTGTTTAAGTTGAATCAATAACAAAGCAGATATATCTTTTAAACATCCTGACACTAAACAGACTCTGAACATATAAACACTGAGGTGGTAAATCCAGTGTTCTTCTATTGATCCTAGTGTCCCGATGGAAGCAAAGGGGAAGGACCTTGTGACAATGTAGTAGAAGTAAAATAAGATTCCAGGATGAGTCCCTCTTTCCTTGAACACATCTCAAACATTTATATTTATCTCCTTTTAGGAAGACAAAGTTTATTGGGTAGTTATGTTGCAGAGTTAGCACAACAGCTGGATGCTTCCAATTGCTCTCTTCCAAGACTAACAATAAGGTAAAAACATTTAAGTATCAACAACATTCTTGTACATTGCTGTGTGCCTTTGTGGGGATCAAGTAGGTACAAAAAGTACTTAGTTTCTTCACATTACCTCCTGATAAGGACTTTAGGTGCCAGAGGTTGCTTTTCGCATGGAGAACTTTGTAGTAACTTCTCACACCCGGGATTGTCATCTTTTTTCCAACATGTATATATCTAAGAGCCCGCATCAGGGAGAGACCAATGGCTTTTTAAAAAAGGGGATAACTTCTCCCTTGCATTTTTAGGATAGGGGATTTATGAAAGAAGGCTAAGACAGACAAGTCAGTGGATGAGGGAGAAGATGACTCTCCTGTCCCATTGGATGTGTTCATGAAACTCGACAATGCGTCGGCTCCACACCCTTGTTGTGATTCTATAGTTAAATTCTATTCCCAGCCCGCTGGGAATTTATGTTTATGATACTTTAAGATGTGTATTGCCCTCCCCTGTAGGGGTGGTAAAATATCTTATTTAATCAGATATTATTTCAGCTGTTATATACTGTTTATGACACACAGTCCTACTAACTGTGTGTTAGAAGAATAGATGAAAGAGTGATTCGAGCACTAATCATGGTCAAACAGTTATTTCTGCACATACATGGAATAAATTCACCACAACTTCTGTTCAAAACATAGATTTTATTAACAAAAATCATTCAGCTCCACATCAAACGTATTTCAGTTTAAAACTCTCAACTAAGACTAGTAAAACTCAACTAAACTAAACTAACTACTATGTACAAAGAGGAAGGGGAAAGCGGTTGAAAAACATATTACAGTTTAAGATGGATTCTGTGTTTGAAACCAAAGTTTATCTGGAAGAATTTGGGATATGATCAAATTAGCTTTTCACTAATTTTAAGGACATTGGAATGTTTTCAGACCAATTCACAATGCAAATCCATGAGGTGAATAAAACATTATTTGGCCAAATAATGTTTTATTGAATGATTTGCTTAATCAAGAACCAATAACCTTTAGCTAAATGATTCTTTACCCTCTTTGAAATAACTAGCAGCGAATAGACATCAGGATTCCACTAAATGACTCTTGGTCATACTTGGTAATGGAAATGTAATGAGCATTTGAGGAACACATAAACACTAATGTTATTTCAGTGTTTAAATCCTTAGTGAATAAAGCTTGTCTAAGTTTTAGCAACAGCTCAACACATATTCCTGTAGCATAGCGTAGCATGCAGTCCATTCTTTAGCATCAATTAGCGTTGTCTTTACTCCGCAGTAAACACACGATATGATTAGCATCATCAAAAGACACATTGCTTGTTCTGTCCCTAATCATGCCAGACCTGCAAACCTTTTTCCATGTCCATTTGGAAAGCTTGTGTTTCATCCAGTTTTGCAGCTCTGCAGTCAGGGACTCATTGTCTCAGCCTCACAGAAGGGGTCCTCTGAGTCTCACACCAGGGCATGCTCCTCGTCCAGTTTGGCTCTGTAAGTTCTGAAACTCAAGAGAAATGTGTTGCAAAAGTTCTGTTTGCAGCAGTTAGGTTCTGAAGAGTTCTGACTCATCCTTGATGGTTCTGGGGATCTGGTTCCCCTGGGGCCCGCATCTCCACTGTGGGCCACAGTGGGCCCCAGCTTTGAACGCAGGAGCAGAAGGGAGCAAAAGAGAGAAAGAGACAGAATCCTGCATGCTCTGTGGTTTTCTCTGGCTTCACGGGGAGAGGGGTAGGTTTTCACACCTCTGGTGGCTCCCATGTGACTTGCCTGTGACTTTGGCTGAAAAGGGGGGGGCTGCAGAAGTCCCCCAGCTGTTATCCACCAAAGCTGTGTTCTTTCCTCTGGTCATCCTATCAGGATGAAATATGGACACTGCTTCCCAATGTCCAAAAAGTATGATCATGGCATATGGCACAACACCCTAAAGCCGTTGATCTGGTGTTGGAAGAAAATCAGTCTCTCCCAGAGGAAATATGTCAGCAGGTTGAGAGCCTAACGCTGAAACAGTGGTTCAGTATTTACTTTTTCTGCCTTTTACAAGAAGTTTTCTACAACACAAGCCTGTAAAAAAAAAAAAAAACAACCCGTAAAACTCAAAAGTATGAAGCAATAAAAAAAAGCCCTACCAGATTCATAGTTTGAAGATAAAAAAGGATAATTTCATCTTAAAAGTCATAATTGTTTATATATTTTCATTTATTGGGAAATTAATAAATGCACCATTAAGTGTTACATTTTTAATACATAATTATATTTGCTTTACGGATAATCAAAATCCTTTCTGTGGTCATGTCCCCGTCTTCCACTCTCACTCGAACACCTCCTTGATGCTTTTTGTTGTTATTCTCCTGCTCATTTGCTGCCTGCATCACTTTCTGTCCCTCCTCAGCATCTTCTTTCCCACTTCGTTTGGGTTGTTATACGTTTTGGTGCCATCTTACCAGTGGATTCTGATCTTTGTTGTGAAATTTGAAGCAATTCAAATCTTATTTAATTTGAAAATGTTCCTTTAGTGTCGTCTGAATGTTATTTCACTTTATAGTTTTCTAATGAATTCACCTTGACATTTATGGTAGCAGTGTCTTCTGAGACAGCGGTTCAAGGGTTGCTGTAAATTTCAACCAGTATCTCCATTAGGCGAGCAAGTAGTCGTCTAGATGGTAGTACTTTCTTTGAACTTAATGAAACACAGTGATGGGGTTCCCCATAGTGTTTGTGACTTTACACCTTTTTATTTGGTCCTTAATGTTTAAATGAGAAAAGAAGATAACCTACCTTTTGCTCATTAGCTGAAATAAGATACACCTGACATCTCACCATCATCACCGGCTCGAGAATGCAGCGCATTGTCTTGGATATGCGCACTGTGAAGTTTGGGGCCATCAATATTAATGAGATTTTTTTACTGACTTTTTCCTTCCACTCAATTTTCCATGAGCATGCTTGAATATACCACTCTGTCAAAAGGGAGCTTTCTTAGACTTTTCTGTCGGAAATTATTACAAGTTTAGCCTAATTTATCTTTTTTTGTATTTTATAAATTTGAATTGTATTTAGGTAATAACATATAAAACTATATTACATACTTTGAATTAACTTCATCTGCAATATGATCTATTTTCTGAAATAAGTCGTTAAAATAACACATTTTCAAAAGAATAATAATCCAAAAAAAAAAAACAGATTTGTAATTAAGAGAAAAAATGTAAAATGATAAACAAAACAAGAATCAATACAAGATCCTTCATTTTCTCATCATGGTCAAAATAAACTAATGGAGAACATCCTGCCAGTCATGAAACGCTGAGAAGGCTTCAACCTTTTTTTTAACATTATTTCAAAGGAAAGAAAATATTCCACACTAAGGGTTAATACGTGTGCATGCACTATTCTCACACCTCCTGTAATAACCGAGGGTCATAAAGAAAATTATAAGTAAATTACTTAACAGGAAACGGTTTCCTGGCAAGTTAATTTAACTAGTTTATTGGTTTTAGTGGCATTTTTTATCCCAGTGGAATAAAAAAAAAGTATTGACTATCAAATATTTTTCTAGTTATCTGTATTATTTGAATATTTTAGTACAACCCTATCCAACACAAATCTGCCTTACCTTAATGACAGCTTCTATTTTCTTTGCTTCTTTGGAGAAGGAGATAAAATAATCTGGTCTCTTTATCAGGACATAAATACATATCCAATTTAACAGAATTTTTCCTGCTTCCTCAATTTTTTTGAATATTTTAAAAGAAACTTGATTTTTTTCTTTGAGCTTTATTGTTTACCTAAATCTGCTTTATAAATCAAATTATTTCTTTTTCATTATTGATGGGATAATGAACTGCCTTATATTTTGCCATCATTAAACAGCAAACAGAATCCTTTTTATTTATAACACAAGACATTAAAATGTAAAGCATGTATAAATAAAGAAAAACACCACTTGTGATATTGTTTTTAAAAATTTACATTTCTTTTTATTTCTAAGTTTGTTTTTAACCAATTACTTTTCTCCTCCTGCTCATAAATCATATGACCAAATTTACAGCATCTTATTCCCTGAAGCGATTCTTGGGGCCATTATTCTCATCCTCTGGGAGATTAGGTTGCTGTCAGTGAAAATAAATATACTTTAAAGCTTATTACACATTTCTATTAAGGCGCTACAGCCAATAGGAACAATGGAAAGGATTGTGTGTTTTTTTATTTAAGTTTAGCCCTATAATCAAGTTACTGTAAATATTAAGGTATTAATAAAACACTATGGATTGAAGGCACATTCTAATACCTTTTTCATGTAACACAGACAAAATGAAATAATGCTGATCAATTTTGTACAAAAATGATTACTTTATTACAAAGTCTTTGAAACCCAAACAAATACTATAACATACATAGCATACATAAAAAAAGGCTTCATGGGGAGAAAATTCATAGCTTTATTAAATCTTTGTTTAAAAAAAAAGCTGCTTTTTAAAAGTAGGGGGAAATGGCACATAATCAAATTTTTTCTCCTGCTTTTGCACATTACGGAGATCACAAAGTGCTTTTAAACTCAGCTCATCATGTTTTTGACCCATGTAGGTAGAAAGCACCAGACCAGTTGCCACAGCCACTTTTCTGTGGAGAATAACTCAGTGTTTTTCACCGTATCCTGATGATTATTAAAGGAAAAGTCTGGTAATATTCAGAATTCAATCTTCTGAAAGTGCTTTAAATATGAAATTGTTACATACTGTTCAATAAAAGAGTAATTTTCAATTAAATGTGCTTTACTGAAGACATCCATGTTCGTCAAAGAACACTACGGCCACCTATGGGTTTGTGACGTCACGGTGCAGTATCGGCTGTTGATCAAGTCCCAGTGCTTTATCTGGTGTTTGTCACAACAAGCTATTATCCAAGTCATCTTGAAAACATTCTTCCAAATGTTGGCTACATATTACGTGTTTTCTCTCTGGCCAGAAGTTCGATGGCAAATCTTCCCTCTTCAAGTTGGCAATCCAAAGACAAATCCTTACTTGGAGGATCATGAATCGGAAAGGTGAAATAACTCATTTCTTTTTCACTTTTACCCGATGTATTGCAACCTCCAACTGCCATGCACGTGGGCATTGTCAGTTTAACTATAGCTCTCACGTATTTCAATGGTGAAGTCTTCTTGAAATCTTAAATAATTGTTGTTGATTGCAGATGTGTCTGGTTGTTCCCATTGATTTTGTTTATAAGGCGGGGAGAATGGCGCTCAGCACCGTGACATCACTGCCAGGAGTGAGGCGTTAATATATTTGTCCAAAAATGGCTGGTCCCAGACTCAGTGATACCAACTAAAATTATTATTAATTTATTTTATTTTTTTACTAATTAATGCCAATTTCCATAAATCACTGTGAACTTATTAGTTTTAGTTATAAATGATGATCCATTGATTATTCCTTTCTGACGGGACTTTTCCTTTTAAAAGGTTGATACATTTCAGTGCTGAAAACCAAATGTCACTATGAAGGAAATAGTATCAGTTTATATCCTGGATAAATTCTTAAGGCACAAGATTCAAGAATAAGAATCATTGCATCAATAGATATAATTTTTAAGAGAAACTAAAGTTTAACTTGTGAAGTATTTAGTCATTGTGAGGTTCTTAGTTGGATCATTTTAATGTCATCAAGTTTTAGTTTTGAAGAAGAAGCAAACTTTAAGAATATTATATATATCATATATATAAAGTTGCATTAAAATTCAGAACAATGCAAACACTGGCTATGAAAGATATCAACCAAAGACTGAATAATAAACTAGAACGTATCTGTTCTCCAAATCGCTTTATGACTTCATGACTGAACTTGATATAAAGGTTCAGGCTCAGGCTGATGGTTAACTAATACGTAACGCTTGTTGGTATTAAGGTGCATTAAAATACTTTTAACAACCAGTTACGTCCCCCCCCCTTTTTTTTTGTTTGTTGTTTATAGATTAAATCCAAACTGATCACGTGTTGAACCAAATCTGAGCACTATATTATCAATCTGGGTTGCCATGTAAGTCAAAAGTCTCCTTTTAGGAGGCAAACTTACGGAGACGCCTGTTACACCATTATTACTCTTCTTTGTCCCCCTGCAGCATTATGCAAGAAAACGCAAGACTTCCCTAAGAAGTTTAACACCGTTCCTGCAATGATATAAAGGCAAGCAAAAAAAAAATAATGCAACTGATTAGCTGGGTGACGTCAAAATCTGTCCATTAAAGTGCGAAAGCTTTTAATCAAATAGACCTGAAGAGGTTTAAGCCTGAATGGCCTAATGCTGAGGCTCTGATTTTTGAATATTTGCTAAAAAGTTACCTGAGATTATTTTATAAATAACAGATAACTGGATCATCTGACCTTTAAAAAAAAAAATTTTCAGGATAGATTTTTCATATGAACCTTCAGACCTGAAATGCTTCAGCTGTTGGTCTTTCTTTAAGGCTGTACTTTGTTCATAAACTAAATTAATTGTATCTCAGAAACTCGTCTTCAGATAACCTGGCCTTTAACCATCACTGCTGTAATATACAGTATATGTTGATGCCATGTGGCTCGGAGACATGAAATTCCACTCTTATATCAGGCATAGACTTGGTCAACTAAAACATTTCATAATTTTTGGGCAGAGTAAAATACCTCGGCTTTAAAAAGTTAATCAACCTTTATGAGGTTATTAAATACGGTGGTGTATTTGTCTGTTTTTTCCTAATTTTCTTCCAAACATCAACCAAACTGCAGAGCTGAGTGAACATTAAACTAGGCTACTTCTTTAATGCGGTAATATGGCATCATTCTTGTTATGACTTTATTTTTTGTAATATTACAACTTTATTATAGTAATTTCATTTCTTTAATCTTGTAGGTTTAATATTACAACTTATTGTCGTAATCTAATGGGAAATACTTATTGCTTTTGGGCATCTAAATACTTTCAGGAGTTATATTCTACAATCTGTGGTTACACTGAGCGTAGAGAAGCTGTTCACTGCAAAAGTGGATCTAAAAATCAGGAAAGATTTCTTAAAATAAGTGTATTTGCCCCTGATCTGAGCAGGCAAATGGGATGATCTGCCAATGCAATGAGCATTTATTTCTTTAAAATAAGATAATTATTATAAATATAAATAATCTTAATCTATTGACAACCTGCGATTCTTGTCGGCTCAAATCAGGAAGGAAAAAAAAACACACTTCCAGAAAAACTGGCTAAACTAGTTTTAAATTTTTGAGTATTTGTTGCTTATATTTTTTAAACATAATGTCCAAACCTTAGGTCACCTATGTTAATAAATGCAGTACAGTAATTAATCTAATGTGAGATATTGATAATAGACTCATGTATAAATCTATTTGTAAATGCCTTATTAGGCATAAAAGTTTATGGGAAAATATAGTTGTCTTAAGTAAACTGCTTTAAAAATCTGGATGCTGGATCCCTCACTTTCCTATTGGAGCGATGTGATTTCTAAATAATACAATAATAGAACTTTATTGATCTCACATTGGAGACATTTACCTCTGCATTTAACCCATCCTCTTGGGGAGAAGTAGGCTGCCATTGTAGGGCGCCCAGGGATTAAGAGTCTTCCTCAGAGAGCCAGAATGGCAGTCTGTGGGAGTGGGGCTTGAACTCTGAACTTCAGGATTCCAAGCTCTATGCGCTAACAACTAGGCTGTCACTCCCCCAGGCTAAATATTTACTGCTTTACTTGCTCCAGCCCAAAGCAAAAGTTAGGTTAATTCGAATTTTACAGCCTTGCAATCCATTCTAGGACACTGTAAAAACTATCATTGGTTGTAACTGTTGTGTATTTGCAGCTCGGTTAGCAGCTGGGTGGGGTTAATGCTGTAATTCAGGCGGGAAAACTAAAAGCACATTTACAGAGAACTCTAAGATCGACCAGCAGGGGGCAGCCAATACCTCTCTTACCTTGCACGCTGTTGCAGCGCATTACTTGCTGTTAGGAATTAAGAAAATTCCAAACCTTGAAATAACTTATGTCATATCTTTTTTAATGTTCCTTCAATCAGTTAAACACCTTTTTTATGTTCTGAAGAGTTTTAAAACCTTACTGAACCAATCATAGTATTAAATGTACACCTCTCCATTAGTTTTTTTTTTTTATTTTATTATTTACTTTTTTTCGGAGGGGAGGGCAAAAAAAACCCCAAATTTAATAAATAAGCTTCTGATGAGAGAAGAGTTTATCAGGTTCGACTTGGCCAGAACTGGACGAAGGAGGACGGCTCAGAGGACATAATACTTTCTTTTTCTTTTCATTAATATAATGTTTCTTTTACAAAGACAACACTTGAGAAAAAAAGGATGAGTTTGTAAAAATCTTTTAATCTCAGTTCCTGTTTTAAAGTTTTACTTCCCACGGGGAGGTGCCACAGCAGTACTAAGATTCCCCTTTTTTTTTTTGCTGCTGACAACGTTTCTACAGATTTGAGTTTATAGAGGAGTTTCTTTTTCATTTGACTTTAAAAGGACAATTCCATCTTATTCTTGCCTCATCCTAAATTCTTCAGGAAGATTCAGATCTTCACTTTTTAAAAACTTGTATGCATTCCGGTTAAACAAGCGCCATGTGCACTGATGTGACGATCGACCCCTCAGTAATTAAAGCTTTAGAAGGTCCGACGGAGCCTTTTCATCTGTGGCCGATCTGATCGGACTGTATGAGAGTCACTTCGCTGTTTTCTCTACACAGATCAAATGCAGTTTCGATGCTTCGGAATGGTTACATGTTTACAGCACCTGATGCATCGTGCTACAGTAGGAAGCAAATGCTAGTGGTTAATGACTGAGCCTCTGAGAGACTTTTAGACATTTCTGACCTCATTTCCTGCATAATTCAAGTTGAAACTGTTTTCCCAGCGGAGTGTGAAAAGTAACTTTTGCTCCTTACTTGGAAAAAAAAACAACAGCATCTACTTTTTCTTCCACCTCTTTGAAAGAGGACTCGTTTAACCTCTGCACTCAGAGCTTAATGAGTTACTATATTATTTTTTTTTGGTTTCTTGGTGTTATCTGAGCTTTTGGTAGAGTTTGCGTAGTTCATCCCAGAAGAACAGAGACAGGATGGTGTGTGGGCCCAGACGGAAATAAGAGGCTCCCAACCCTTTGTAGAGTCCAGTCAATCCCTCCTTTTTCAGAGTCTTGGAGAAGCAGTCGGTGAATCCTTTATAAAGCTGTCCCTATAAAGAGAGAAAAGAGAATTGCATTTTACCCAGAAAACAGAAGCTTTCTTGTTTCTTTTCATCCCAGTCACACTGCAAAAACTAAAAACACACGCTAATGTGCTTAAAAACAATCAATGAAGCATCAGAACGACAGCATAGGGCTGGGAGATATGACCTCCAATAAATATCCTGATACATTGGGCAGTTTTACCTCGATAATGATAAATGCACAATAAATGATCTGGCTCCTCTATTAGAAATAAAGGCATGTGTAAAAAAATTCAACTGATCTATTTATAATTTACTTACTCAATAAATCACATTACATATTACTTTAAATTAAATATAAAAGTCTTCTACCCATTCAGGCTTAAACATTGAACAATGTCTCACTGAACAGGAGAAAAATGTTTTCATGCAAACAAATGTTCTCAAAGGTAATGGAGCCTTTTGCATGTTTGAACTAAACAGCGTGGCTGTGCTGTATGTGGTGGAGGTCTGATGTGTTACTTTGGGTAGTCCCGACAGTTTTCAGCCATACAGGTGCTGGTCATAAAATTAGAATATCATGAAAAAGTAGATTGATTTCAGTAATTCCATTTAAAAAGTGAAACTTGTATATTATATTCATACATTACATACAAACTCATATATTTCAGATGTTTATTTTGTTTAATTTTGATGATTACAAATGACAACAAATGAAAATCTCAAAATCATATCAGAAAATTAGAATATTGTGAAAAGGTTCAAAATTGATGGCCCCTGGTGCCACACTCTAATCAGCTAATTAACTCAAACCACCTGCAAAAGCCTTTAAATGGTCTTTCAGTCTAGTTCTATAGGCTACACAATCATGGGGAAGACTGCTGACTTGACAGTTGTCCAAAAGACGACCATCGACACCTTGCACAAGGAGGGCAAGACACAAAAGGTCATCGCTAAAGAGGCTGGCTGTTCACAGAGCTCAGTGTCCAAGCACATTAATAGAGAGGCGAAGGGAAGGAAAAGATGTGGTCGAAAAAAGTGTACAAGCAAGAGAGATAACCGCACCCTGGAGAGGATTGTGAAACAAAACCCATTCAAAAATGTGGGGGAGATTCACAAAGAGTGGACTGCAGCTGGAGTGAGTGCTTCAAGAACCACCACACACAGACGTATGAAAGACATGGGTTTCTGCTGTCGCATTCCTTGTGTCAAGCCACTCTTGAACCACAGACAGCGTCAGAAGCGTCTTGCCTGGGCTAAAGAGAAACAGGACTGGACTGCTGGTGAGTGGTCCAAAGTCATGTTCTCTGATGAAAGTAAATTTTGCATTTCCTTTGGAAATCAAGGTCCCAGAGTCTGGAGGAAAAGAAGAGAGGCACTTCATCCACGTTGCTTGAAGTCCAGTGTAAAGTTTCCACAGTCAGTGATGGTTTGGGGTGCCATGTCATCTGCTGGTGTTGGTCCATTGTGTTTTCTGAGGTCCAGGGTCAACGCAGCCACATACCAGGAAGTTTTAGAGCACTTCATGCTTCCTGCAGCTGACCAACTTTTTGGAGATGCAGATTTCATTTTCCAACAGGACTTGGCACCTGCACACAGTGCCAAAGCTACCAGTACCTGGTTGAAGGACCATGGTATCCCTGTTCTTAATTGGCCAGCAAACTCTCCTGACCTTAACCCCATAGAAAATCTATGGGGTATTGTGAAGAAGAAGATGCAATACACCAGACCCAACAATTCAGAAGAGCTAAAAGCCACTATTAGAGCAACCTGGGCTATCATAACACCTGAGCAGTGCCACAGACTGATCGACTCCATGCCACGCCGCATTGCTGCAGTAATACAGGCCAAAGGAGGCCCAACTAAATACTGAGTGCTGTACATGCTCATACTTTTCATGTTCATACTTTTCAGTTGGCCAACATTTCTATAAATCCTTTGTTTTTATTGGTCTTCAGTAATATTCTAATTTTCTGATATGATGAATTTGAGATTTTCATTTGTTGTCATTTGTAATCATCAAAATTAAACAAAATAAACATCTGAAATATATGAGTTTGTATGTAATGTATGAATATAATATACAAGTTTCACTTTTTAAATGGAATTACTGAAATCAATCTACTTTTTCATGATATTCTAATTTTATGACCAGCACCTGTATTTTGCATTCTTTATTCTTTTGCTCAACATCTATGGCGTAATTGTTTGTGCCACTGAACTGAGCGTGCATTGAGAACAATGTGCATCGTTTAAAGTCGCACACCTTCACTCAAAACCAGTCTGCCTTGCTCCACGCTGAAAACGCGCTCTTGATCTCTTCTCTGCATGCTCAGCTTCATCTCTGCTCTCGCTCGGCTCCACATGATTAACTGATGTGATTTTGTTTAGAGATGTGTTAGATGCTTCTTCACTGGGCTCATCCACAATTCTCTATGTGTTTGCTTCTGACTGGATCGGGGGAGTCACAGAATTATACACATGCAGCAGTGTCCTAAAGAGAAAGGAAATGCCAGCCACCAGCACACACAGGAAAAAAGGCAGAATAAAGTTCATTTATTTTATCGACATGGGAAAATTGTCGCCGGTTATGAATGACGATAGTCTATTGCCCAGGCCTACTGAAAACCATTTGTCGTGTCAGTGTGTGGTATTTTGGGGAGCATTTCATTTACAAAGATTTAGGGACACTTTCACCTAAATGTTATCTGTTAAAATAAGTTCAGACCTTTGAAAGATGTATTTAAGACATTTAATGCCAATAAAAGGCCTATTATTTAGATTCCTGAATGTAATGCCTTTTAAGACTTTCAAACCTGTTTATTGCGATTCTTCTTTGCACCAAGTTAATGTATGTAGATGTTTTACTCCAAGGTTTCGTTGTTTTTCCATTATTGTAGGACTTTTCTAAATTGTGATTATACTGCAAATGTAATTAATTGCCTAGCCACAGTAGGCGTATTTTTATTAGAAGAGAACTAAAAGCAATGGAGCTTGCAGAGTAAGAAGTAAAGACTAACAATACTTTTCTTTATAAGCCACAATTCACAACCTCAAGCTCTTTATAAAAAGCCTACAGAAATACCAACTCTACTCTGAACAGTTCGGTTGACTTATTATACCATGAAGAGCAAAGGAGCCCCTTATGACTTCTAGGTCTAACTTAAGGCCTCAGAGAGCTTAATAAACTGACTTTCCCACAAGAGTTTGCATGAGTTTGCATTTACTGCACAGAAAGAACACCGTGTGCCTTTGAGAGAAAAAATAAAATAAAAAGGTTTTATGAGTCAAATGTAAAACTCCTGCTATCGCCTGAGGCATTAACCGACAGACTGGGCTGAAAGCTGTGCTTGAGCAAAACTAGAATTTTAATTACAATTTTATAGTAAGATATATTTAAATGATCCATTTGCTGTTATTCATTCACTCCTATAGGCTCAACTATCTACTGGTGAATAAATACTAAGAGCAGCTCAGAAAGTCGCAGAATTGGAAAAGCAAACTGTGAATCTTCTCACTGGAATTTAGCCAAACCACAACCTCTTGGGAGCAGTGCTTTTAAACAGCTTCTTATCTTGCCACATGTCTGAAACCAGCTGTCTGTGAAGCTTTTTTAGAGTACATTCAATATCTGCAGAAAGGAAATGTACGAAAAGCTTGTAACTACATTGGGACAGAGAGTCTCCTCTTACAGTGCTTTTAATGCCAGACCAACCGATCAAACCACAGTCCTTGGCTAAAAGTTTATCAGACTCTATTAGCACCAATAATATTGTGTTTACTAAGAGGACCTTCATCAGTGCTGACGGAACATCTGCATAACGTAGACTGAGATTAAGTACCATTATTTGTTCTGTGTGCTGAACTTCAGATTAAAAAATAAATCATTTATCTTGATCTAGTTCAGTTTAAAGAGCGTGATGCTCATCAGGAAGTTTTATTTATACGATTATTTTGAGGGGGTTTGAGAACCATTTGACAGCCTTGTATTTTTGGGCGTTTTCTTTTTCTACATCTAAAAACTGATAGCATTCTATATACCAAGAGAATCCTCATCACACCAGACAGAACGTCTTCTCTAAGTTGATTGGGTAAATTACCAAGAGGCACCTACCTCCCATGTCAAGCTTTAACCAATCACAGCAGCAGTAGCAGCTGTGACATAGCACACTGTGCAAATTTGTTTCACAACTAGCTAATTATTTGTAAGATTTACAAATCTGGTTGCAATGAAGATCTTTCCCCATCCACAAAGGCAAAAATGGCGTCCTTTTGCTCGTTTCTCAAAAAAAAAAAATAGAGCGTATTTAAGCTAAATCGGACTGAATGGTGGAGTCTACAGCCTCATCCAACGGTGCAGCCATATTTATTTTGATTGAGCCTTGCGCTTCTGGTTGATGCTTACAGATCACTGCATTTCATTGGTTCAAAACACTTCTGTATTTGATGCAAAACACCTGTTTTTGCATCTTCATTGAAGTTTATATTGTTCAAAGGTTCAAATCTGATAGCATTTTGTATATAGAGAATCTTCGTAAGTGCAGACAATGTCTGCATAACAGAGTGAGATAGTTACATTATTTATTCTTTGTTCATTTTAGTTTAAAATAAAAATGAATTAAAAACTGATCTGACCATCTCTTAATTGGCATTTTCTACACTTTGTCATTTCGCATTTCACTGAATTTGCTTTTTAGTTAAGTTCCTGTAAATACCTAAAACCTGTCAGTCAAATCAAGATGCATTTTTACATCTATATTCAGCCTAATGAGGCTAAAAGAAACGGGTCAAAACCTCACCCATAAATAACTCTTACATTTGTTTTTACTTACTTTTCCCAAATGATCAACAGGCTGATTGTAGAGCCGTGTGCTGACCACATCAAAAGGCGTCATGGCCAGCACCACCATCACGCTGCTGATCATTCCCGCACTGAGAGCCACCAACCAGCTGTCCTTGGGGAAAACCTACAAAAAGGGGAAAGTATTGTTAGGCTGCATTCTGAGCATGACAGGAGTGAGTTTCCAACAGGGATCATCATTAGCCTACCCCTTCATAGCAGCTAGGTCTAATTTTAGCTCTGCGAAACAGAGGAATGGCTCTAAAATTAGCACCTGTGTTACAACACACAACAGCAGCAGAAGTCTAACCAGTTTCTAATGTGCCTTTCACCATGCTGGCAGACACTGGCCTGGTAAGGATATGGAGAAAGCCTTTATCTCAGTCAGAATAACTTAAATACTTTTTATATGCATTTTGTTTCATAGACTGCATCTGATTGAGTTTTTAAAATGTCAGTTTTACTAAAGAGCTCATAAAAGCAAACAGATGTTACCAAGGAACCATGGAGGACAAACAGGCCCGCAGCATCAGACATCCTCCCCCGTGTATAACAGTAGGCAGAAGCCGTTTTCCACATATATCCTTTCATTCATCCAAAAACAATAACAAACTTTATAGATTATTCAGCTCTTTCATGCCCCGTCTTTATAACGCCACTTTTTTCTGCTTTTTTCCTTTTTGTTTGTGTTCTATATGCAGACAGAACAAATTGTTTTATGACTGAAATCTTTGGTGAAAAATAAACCTGCTGTTAAGAAGAACGCCCAGTAGATACCGTTCTTCCTGCAGGGACTCAACAACTTTCCACTGGAGTAGAGATCTGATATCCATCAGGGTTCTCGCGAGAATTATTCAATGTAACGGGCCATTAGGCTTTAAAAAAAAAAAAAATAAATCAGAGTTTCGCTTAACATCCTGCGTTGACTCAACAACCTTCCATAGAACTTTTTTTTTTGTTTCCCCCAGCAGAGACACTGTTTACACTGAAACTTTTGGAACTACAATGGAATTATCTGGCCCTATGTGAGCATTCTCTAGCGCTTTTGCATTGCACATGCCATCGATAATAATGGATGTAAGAGCACATCGCTAGGTGCAACAGCTCCTGTCTGAAAGCCCATTTACTTGCAGACATAAGGGAAATTGCGTGACAACGTGAAGCGCACCCAAATTAAGACTTGCTGCCCATTGTTCCAGGAGTTCAACTGTTACTGATGTGAGGAAAAGTTCTTCTTTCTACTCTTAAGCAGGAGTCTGTCCTCCAACTGCAACTATTTTATAACCTTAGCGTATTAGCGCCACCCAAAGGATTGGAGTGAGAAAGTTAGCGTCTTCAAAAATGTACTGTTATGAACCCAAAATTCTGCCATAAGTGTCCACATGCTATAATACTCATACGAGCCGTTTTATTTAAAGCACCCACATGTAAACTACACTCAATGCTCATTTTGATCACTTTATGTGTGGAGATTCAATACTATGAGGCCTCCATTGCATCACAAACATGAGTACATGTTCCTTCTCTGCGCTCTCTTGTTTTCCTGTGCCTGTATATTCCCTTCTACTCATGTGTGGATCTGTTTCTGTGCGCTTGTGTTAACTTACCCATAGACATATAAGTAGACATTACAACTAATTTACCCTCTATAGATCATAACATTGATTATCAAAGAACAATCCTTTAAAAAAACAGAATAATAATAATAATAATAATATACTGTTTAAGAATTGTAATACTTGCTTGACTAGTCTTTCATGTGATTAAAATGAGATCTAAGGCTGTCTGATCCAAGATGGCCTCCCTGCAGAGTGCATGCAATGAGGATTCTACCTATAGAATATCTATGGTAGAACCAACTGGATAAAGTTAACAGTGTTTGACTACCTTTCAGGAAATCTTGGCCTCTTGACACATTAGTATTCTTTTCCTAGTTGCTGCTAGTAACCTTAGCAAAACAGCGTCAGGCTAATAGCTGTTCTCTTCAAGGGTTTAATTCTGTCTTCATATGCGACAGCATGTCCGACATCAACTGAAAACTTTACAAACGGTGATAGAAGATGGAAAATGTTTAACAGTAGCTGAAAACAATTGACTGCGTTCAACTATAAACTGTAAATTCAAGCCTCCCTTTCCTCAATATAAAAAGTGAAGCTAAGGCTAGCTTAGCTCAAACAAAGTTCCAAGTTTTACGTGAATCTTTTGTTAAAATTCATGATAAACTAAGTAATTTAGTTATAACTTCACTTAACCAATGTTTACACAAAGCAGTGAATTTTTTGGTTGAAAAAAGGGATTATTATCATATTTTCTATTCAATTGTTTATTTTTCTCCTTTTCTTTTCAGTTGTAGTGTGAAATGTTAATGCTACCTCTATACAAGATGATTTTTTTCCCTTCTTTTACAATTTATCAGAAGTGCCAGTAAAATACTACATAATTGTAGTACTTTGTAAAATGTACTGCTCTTCCTAAAATACCATAAATGAGTAGAAACCATAACAGCAGCTAAACTATTTCTGTAACAGTTACAAACCAATGAGGGGTAAGCAGCTAACATACCAGTTTATGTTAGAGACAAGGATGTGTTTTATTTAGGATGTATAACAGCTCCTAAATGGGCCAGTGTTGGCTGGGATGCTTGGAGTAGGAGGGGGTCCAAACACCCCCCACATCTCCACCCACTGACTTTTTGCAACAGAGTGAGTTGCACAATTTGGAAAATGGTTGAATAATTCCTTAAATTCTTCCTGCCAAGTAAAGATAACAGACTTTAACCATCTGTATACTTCTTTAGCTG
This sequence comes from Cyprinodon tularosa, assembly GCF_016077235.1. Taxonomy (NCBI): domain Eukaryota; kingdom Metazoa; phylum Chordata; class Actinopteri; order Cyprinodontiformes; family Cyprinodontidae; genus Cyprinodon; species Cyprinodon tularosa. Next base: position 275,665 of record NW_024037802.1, read on the forward strand.
CAGATCAGACAGCTGGGCCCACCAGTTAGCTCTTGCTCTGGTTGTGCAAAGCAGACGTTTTCCGACAGAGGGGCCCAGCAAAAGGTGTCCTATTTCTATTCCAGGGAGTGAATCACAGAAGGGTTTTGTCAGCGCAACAATGACTGCTTGTGCAATCTGTGCACAGCTACTGACTACAAATCAACTCCTCTGTGGATCGAATGATTTCATTGGTGTTGAGCGAGTGTGCCAATCTTTTTACCCCATCCAATTATTACAGCTAGAACGATTTGTTCTGTCTGGCTAAAAATACACACTGGAATCTCCAATAAGATTCTCCTGCTGTTGTAACTTGAATGAAAGAGGCTGCCAAAGAAATGTTCAAACAGCAATAAAGAATTTGATCGAATTTCTTTTTATCCAAAAACCAAAAAACATATAATACAATATATGTTTCAGACATGATCCTGATTACATCACCATAGGTGAGAACAGGAATATAGACCGGCGCCCGCTAAACTGAGAGCTTTGCCTTTCCCTCAGCTCTCTCTTTACTGCCACAGATGTCTTTTTTTTTTTTTTTTGTCTTTTTTAAACTGAGTTTCTTCAAATTAGTTTGTCATGTTTACTTTGTTAAAATTATATATTTTTTAAAATATTTATCTTCACTTCAAGCCCTATACAAACACTTGTTCTTGACCAGTAAAAATATTGGTCAAGCAGACCGATAGAAATGCATCTTTGCTCCTCACTTAAGACGAAGGCCTGCCCCCGGAAGCGAACAGAATGTGATAAGTGAAATAAAATTAAAAAAAAAAGGAAATTGATAAAACAAAAACTTGGAAAAAAGGTTTTGAAAATATAAAATTGGTTAAAAAAAAAAAAACTAGAAAAGCAATCAAAGCACAGACTTCCAAGCAGCATATTGGGACTGAAACCTTTAGCTAAAACTAACGCGTGATCTGGATCATTACCAAATTTAAATGAGTTTTTTTTTTTTTTTTGGCATGAGGCGCACCTTTGGTAACAATTTCCTCAAAATCCTTCCATAAGTTTATAAAGCACCACTTTTGTGTCTGCAGCCTCTGGCTTTTTTGAGTCCAATGCAGAAGCTGTCAGAAGTCGTTGCTGACACTCTCTGGTTTAAGGGGGGGGGACTGATTGTCCACCAAATAATGTTAAAGAATCAATTTTTTTTAATCCTGCACCCGGGTTATGATGTGGATCATCACCAAAATTTTATGGATTGTTCATTGAACTGAGGTGCCACTTTAGCATTAAACTCATTAAAATCTGCTCATAACTTTTCATGTTATCCTGTACACAGAAAAACACACACACACACACACACACACACACACACACACACACACACACACACACACACAAACTTGACTAAAAACATAACCTCTTTGGCAGAGGTTAAAAAAATATTTAAAAAAAAAATAAATAAATAAATAAATAAGAGAAGACAACAAAGTCAACAACAAACATTTTTAAAGGTTTAATTTCTAAAATCACCCTTTTTCAAATTTCAGTTTACAAAATGCGTTCTTTGTTTGCAACAATAATGGAACAAAATTCACTCCATATAGATTGAGCTCCTTTAGTTCAGCAAGCATAAATGTCTGCGTTTTTGGTGACCAGACATTATGAGAAAAGTCAGTTTTTGCTTTTTTATCCAAATTTTAAAAATTAAGGCGCCTTCTTTCAGCCAGCTTACAAGCAGTAAGCAGCAATAGGTGGAGAAATGGGAGGCCGGAATGGTTGATGCTCTCAAAGCTTCCCTCCAAAACTTCATGAAGAATTTAGAATATAGAAGTTGTTTAATAAAAAAATGTTTTTTCCATCTATCCATTTTGTTCAGATGAACCAAGTCATTCGGTCACTGGTTAACAGACCCCTCCAGCTCATCGTGGGTAATTCTACCAGTTCTCAACCAGCTCCTTCAGCACCTTCATTAGGATCTTCATCTTCATCTGCAACAGATTGTTGCACCCAGAAAGTCCATAAAGAGGGTCTAATCAGATGCCTCAGCCACCTGTCCAACATCTTTCAGTGAGCAGCTGCTCTACTTTCAGCTTCCAGCAGATGATGAGCTGCTCTGCTGATCTCTGAGGCTCATATCAGATCTTTTTTTTTTGGTATGATGGGTTCCCGAAGGGGGAAGTCACCAGTGGGTTGCAAGATGGTTTCATGATGTGATCCCTGGGGCCATACTATATCATGAAATACAAATATAAAAATAACACCATTGTTTACAGATGTTGGAGATCGGCCTGTTTTCCAGTGCAGTCCTGTTTCTCTGACTGTGACTGGCTGGATGTGCTCTCTTTCATCCTCTGACATGGGAGCTGGCTCCGAGCTCGTCTGCCTGGCTGTGTGTTTCCTGGACGGGGCCGCCTTTTACAGCTGCTTTTTGTATCTCTGCTTCTGTCTCCTTGAACCCCAGTCGGCCTCGGCAGATGGCCGCTCACACTGAGCCTGGTTCTGCTGGAGGTTTCTTCCTGTTCAAAGGGAGTTTTTCCTCTCCACTGTCGCTGCAAGCATGCTTAGTGTGAGGGATTGCATTTGAGTCAATGAGTCGATGCAATCTACTGGTTTTCCTTAGATAGAAAACTTTGAATCAATTTGACTGGATGATCTGGCTGAACTGTCAAGTGCCTTGAGATGACATGTGTTGCGAATTGACACTATATAAATAAACTAAATTGAACTAAATTGCAATATATAAATGTCAGAAAAGCAGATTTAATATTTATTTATTCAAAGCATGCCTCATTTAATCCTAAAAAGAGATTTTAGGTAATTTTATTTTCCATTTAATTGAAAGAAAAAAAGTAAAATTTATCGAATTACTAAGAAAAATAAAATAAATTTAATTTATTAAAAATTGTAGGGGGTCCCTGGTCTGTTGGGGAGTTATATTTGGGGGTCACAGGTTGAATTTGAAAGGAAACCCTGGTTTATGATCCATATCTCACGACCTTAGGTCAGATTTGATACAGGGTTTCTCAAAGTAGGGGTTAGTCCTCTATGTTAAAGCATTTAATTTCTTCCAAAAATTAAAAAAAAACAAAAAAAAAACAATCCTCTGGACTTTGTTTCCAAGTTTGAAGCATTTTGCTTCCATCAAAGAAGATTTTTCCAATTCAAAATGTCAAAATTAGTAATGAGTTCGAGGCTACTATAATTTAGATGACTGAGAATCTTCAGTAGCACATTTCATGAAACTTCTTTGCTCCGAGTTAAGGCATCTCCCAATTTTAACCCCTTTAAGTGTGACCATGGAAACCAGTTTATTGAAAGTGGATTATTAAGATGCTCCAGGACAAAACAGATGAAAACCAGGCTTTTCTTACCTGTAGGTCAATGACTAGCTCCTTAGAGGAGGAGAAGGTGGAAAGCTGGGTTGCAGAGCCCACGCTGACCCTTGGTACAGCAGCACTGGAGCCCCTCCACAGCCCCAGAATGCCGTGCTCCCTGTGGATGACCCTGAGAGCATGGATCATCCCCTGTCAGGAATAGAGGAATCAGATCAGAAACCTGTCTTCAACATCTGTGTGTTTGGGATAGATCTACTACCTGGTGTTTATACTGATGTCCCACTGCGATGGAGGAGGTAGACTGACTCTGCAGATGAGTCTTCACCTGTCAGATGGGAGAGTTTTTAGTTAGAATTCACCAGTTAAACTTTTTAGACCCATAAAGTGAAGTCGGCTGCTGACCAGGTACACAGGGCTGCCCATGACGGCGCCCACCACCCCAGCGGCGGCTCCTGCTGCGATGGTCTTCAGAGCGCTGACCCTTCCGTTGGTGTGGATGTGACCGGCGGACTCAATGATGGCGAAGGAGCCGAGCCGGACTCCATTCATGAAAAACTGATAGAACAGACCGGGGACCAGGCCTTTCTGCAGACCGGCCAGGCCGTCCACTTTACCGATGGTGTAGAAAGCGTGGAAAACGTTGCGGTAGTAAACCTGGTAGGTGCCGCGGCTCTTCAGCTCCCCTTGAAGTTGCATCCGCGTCTTGACGACTTCCAACGGGTTGGTGAAGAGGCAGGCGCCGCAGGCCGCCACGCCGCCCAAGATGAAGTCCATCCGGGTAGATCGACACAGCCGCCTTCGGTGTGTCTGAAGGACAGCGGCGGAGTTTAAGCAGGCTGACCCTGGATCCCGTCCTTCATCTTGTAGGGTTTCTACCGTATAGCCGGGAAGGCCCCGCCCACTTTATAAAGGACGCCACAGACGCACGCAGACGTGGCTACTTCACGGGATTTCTCAAACGTCGTAATTTCAAATTATGAACGTGTAACGCTACCCATCGATCTCTGGACTATTTTATTTAATTAAAAAAATATTGCAAAAAAAGGACATACATGAACAATATATAACATTGATAATTACAAACATATACAACAACAAAGGGCTTTACAGAACAGAGGGTCGAGGGTTATAGGGCAGTTATGATTTCCATAGCTTTAGCATTTTAACAAAATTTTAAGGATTCTACATAGATATCAATAGAGGATAATAAAATCTGGAAATTAGGTTTATGTTGTAAATATTTGGAGGTGTGAATTTGATATTTACCATAAATAATAATAATTAAAAAAAATAATATATAAAAATTCTCTTTTGACAAGTTCACATTTCTCCATTGTCTGTTAAAGTAATGTTAAGATTTTTTGTTGATGAAAAAAAATTGACATATCTCCCCAAAATAGTTTTGGTATAATTACAATCCCAAAAAAGGTGAATAAGACTTTGTTCATTATTTTTACAAAAAGTACACATTTGGTCTAAATCCGTTGAACTCTGGGCTAGACCGCATTCACTAAAAATGTTCCACGTCATCTAGTTTTTTATTTTATTTTATGTTTTTCCAAGGGAAATTTTGTATTTTTGGGTGCAGAATTTTAATTTCCCTTTACCTAAAATTAAAAATGCCTTAAAAATGGGAAGGAAAGTAGCCTAACTGAAATAATTAGGCGCTAATTAAATATCTACTAAAAGTTAAATTGAAGCTATCACCTTAATCTTAAGAGCATAATTAAAATAAAATGTTAATTAAATAAGATGAAATGGGTCAAAGGGAGCATCAGTCACTATTGTCAGGGTTTCATGCAGAGGTTGGTATAGTGTCCAAAAATTGTTGCTGACTAAAAGTAATAGTAGCCTACTTAATCATACTTTTACTCAAGTCAGAAAAAGAAGCCATCAAAGTAATTACCGGTACTAAAGAATATAACAGTTCTTGGTTAAAAAAGGCAATTCAAGTACAGAATGAATTAAAGATAGATAGATAGATAGATAGATAGATAGATAGATAGATAGATAGATAGATAGATAGATAGATAGATAGATAGATAGATAGATAGATAGATAGATAGATAGATAGATAGATAGATAGATAGATAGATAGATAGATAGATAGATAGATCGATCGATCGATCGATCGATCGATCGATCGATCGATAGATAGATAGATAGATAGATAGATAGATAGATAGATAGATAGATAGATAGATAGGTAGATAGATAACGTCCTATTAGGTTAACATCTTTTATGGTTCCACCACTGGGTGTCACTGGTGAAGGGGTAGAGAAAAGAGTGACAAAAAAAAGGAAGTTGATGGAGAACTTACTCTATCAGGAACACATCCATCCATTTTCTTGACACAAATTTTTTGTTGCAGGGTGGCAGGACAAAGTAACCACACAGGTACACATTAGACCTAAAGTTAATTGAGACACAGTACTAGCTTTTGCATACATGTACAGAGTCTGCGAATTAAATCAAGTGATCAAGTCATCTGCAGAAAAAAGCTAGATTTTTATTATACACTTTAGTCAGGATTTAAAACCTGGATCTTCTTGTTACAAGGTGTCAATGCCAGCAGTTCCCCCACCAAAAAACACTAAATGAAATCTGTAATGGAAATGATAAAATAAAATAAACAGAAAGTCTAAAACAACTATTGGTCATTGTTATTAAACACTGACTTTCTAAACCACATCTAAGAAGTAGAAGGTCCTGAGTCAAATGAAAGGCTGAGTCTATAACCTTCTTTAATCCAACTAAACATCACTGAGCTGCAAACAAGGAATGAATGCAGCAGATATAAGAGACCAGCAGGGGGCTATTTGAAGAGTGATATGAAAGGAACAAGTTATTTAGTTATTTTAATCAATCAAGACCAATTTTCTAATTTTCTCCAGTATTTAAATCACTTTCTATTCTTTTGAAATAACCAAATGTTAAATAGGCAGAGGTGTAAAACTAATGATGCAGAATGGTTTGGTGGTAACGTGGGTTTTTAGAGATAGCAATGACTTCTTCACCCCTCTAGATATATAAAAAAAACAATGAACATTTCCATTTTTAAAGAAGTATACTCAGATGTATATATATAAAAAATAACTTTAAAAAACAGCAATGTGCTTAATCACCACAGACCAGAGAGAAGTGTTGATCTGGAAAAACAGAGCACTCCACGCAGTCTCGTTTTTCAGCAGAATTGTGCGGTAACTAGTAACATATACCCAGTTACATTTACTTGAGTAACTTGAAAAATCTCTCTTTAGGAGTAGTTGTGTTTTACTGTACTTTTACTTTGACCTCAGTCATATTTTTTTGAGAGTGTAGATACTTTAGAGTACATTTTCTGGCTACTCCATCTACAACAAGTAATTTAAGCTATTTGGAGATCAGGTAAAAAAATACAGGAAACAGTAGATTTTTCTCCATTTCTAACATGTATGCATTGCCTACTGTAATGATTGTTTTTTTTTTTTTTTATTTAATGTAAAAACAATTGAAATTGAAAAGTTTTGTTAGGTTTATTCTTTTATACATCATGTGAATTGTTATTTTGTTAGTCAGATTAGACAGAGTAGAAGGCCTTCCTTCACATTGTGGATGTCACGGTGTGTACAGAGGTCATCTAATCGGGACAGCCTTCTTATCTTTAAGAGTACACAGGATATGGGCACATCTTGGAGCCGGACTGATAGAGGATAGCTATCTGTAACCCTGAGGCATAGAAGCAAGCTGCATGAAGTTCAAGACATGGATGGTGTGTCAGTTTCTGATACAGCCAGCTCAAATCCTTCTCATTTTAACTGTTTCCTCTGCACAGATTTGTTTTTAATTAATAATAATTTAAATTAACTGATCTCACCTAGAAGAAATTTACCTCTGCATTTAACCCATTCCCTTGGGGAGAAGGGGGGGCTGCCATCACTGGACACCTGGGGAGTAATCTGTGGGAGTGAGTTTTGAACTCACAACCTCAGGATTCCAAATTTTACACCCTACCCACTAGGCTGCCACTCCCTCAATTTGTTTTATTATTTGTTTTCTTACATTTTTATACAATGAAAAAAACAGAATTTTCACAGAATTCTCTGTCTGATTATGTTATATTAAACATGAAATCAGATGTTTCGATACTATAATTACTCAGTAATTGAGTAGCTATTTTACTTTCTTACTCAAATTTCTTGTATGACTACTTTCAACTTTAACGTGAGAGGAGAAAAAAAAAGTTCAAATAATGCTATCCATCCATCCATTTTCCGTCACGCTTATCCCAAGCGGGGTTGTGAGGGGTGCTGGTGCCTATCTCTAGCTGTCTACCTGTGAAAGGCGGGGTACACCCTGGACAGGTTGCCAGTCCATTGCAGGGCAAAACAGAGACAAACAACCATTCACCCACACTCACACCTAAGGAGAATCTAGAGAAGCCAATTAACCAAACAGTCATGTTTTTGGACTGTGGGAGGAAGTCGGAGTACCCAGAGAAAACCCACACATGCTCAGGGAGAACATGCAAACCCCATGCAGAAAGACCCCAGGCCAGCAATCGAATCCAGAACCTTCTTGCTGCAAGGCAGCAAAACTACCCACTGCATCACTGAGAAGCCCCTCAAGTAATGCTACTCCTGCTTAAATAGAATTTTTGGGCACACTACCTAAATCTGGTTTTAGGCAGGTTTTAGAAGTAAAAATTAAAAAAATAGCTGAGCTTTAGAAACGAAACACTAGAGATAAGTTCTATATTTTATTAATAAATACATATAGTCAAAATAAATAACTTAATGCTTGTTTTCCATTTGTATGTGAGGCTTGATTTGTAAAGAGCTCATCAATAGAAGAGGGAAGATCTCAGCAGAATTACATGGTTTGAGAAATGCATGAAAGCTTTATGACTCAATTACTTTGTTCTACTTTGCACATGATAACATTAATTCATGTATGTTGGAACAGCAAAGTCTTTAGAGATTTTAGCATTTTTATGCTACATGTTAACATTCCTTAGTGTGTTTATGTCTTAATAATGTTTCACTTCCATGCAGGCATCGTTTTACACATTCCTCTTTTTTACAAAAATATTCAGGCTGGGCCTATAGTTTAAGTTACTGTCATAAAGTAACTGTATCACATTGGTAGAATATTGTCCCCCCCGGGTTTAAAATCTTAATTAAGAACCTTTGGTAGAACATTTCTAGCAGCTTAGCATGTTAGCAAGATACTTTTAAAATGTAATTTTCTGGTAAACACACACAGTGTAAACTGTCAGAGTTTTGTCTAAATAAACAAAAATAGTGGGTAGTTAATTTCCCTACTGATGGCTAAAATATCTAAACAAAAGAAGTAAAATGGATGAGATGGAAATGGATGATCATGATCAAGTGTTTCACTAACCTGGTCTTATAGTGCAGCTTGAGTCTAAAGGTAGACAATGATTCCGGCCGGTGCGGCGATGGCCACAGGGGAGTATCAGACGCTGTTGTATCAGAGGTCGGAGGATAGGCAGGAGATCCGAAGGTAGGATAATCCAGAGGGTGAAGCCAAAGCCGAAGTTGATGACGCGGTGCGTTGTCAGAGCCAGGAAGTCAGAGATCCGTTGAGGCACAGAAGAAGAATCCAAGACTGAGTCCGGTCACAGTTCCATGTATCGTACACAGTGGGGCTAACAGGCTGGACAAGGGAAACTTAGTGGTCGGGAAATGGTTCCAGTCGCTACACAAGAATTCACTGATCAGGCAGGACTAGGCAGGCTCGGATGTCAAGAGGCAGAACGGTTCAGGATCAGGTAGTCAGAACACAGGGACGCTGGAATAATTGTCACCCACGGCTCGAATAATCTGGCTCTGTTGACTGGTCTGAAGGCTTGTTAGATAAAAACTAATGCAGGTGGATCAAATGAGGTGCCATTAAGCAGGTGAGTGAAATTAGTAATTAGAGCAGACATCAGTGCGAGATCATGAAATTATGTCCATTTGGAAACCTAAAGAAAAATACTTTAATATGGATAATAGACCAAACACAAAAATATATTTTCAATGGTTTATACAACCTGACACTAAATATAGTTGTTCTGTTAAATATACAGCTTTTTACTTAAGCAGTTTTACTGAAACATGTCCAAAAGAGGAAGGGTTCATAAATCTCTCCAACTCGTTAAAAGGCTATGTTTTATGAGCACTATGGAGATACACTATATTGCCAAAAGTATTTGCTCACCTGCCTTGACTCACATATGAGCTTAAGTGACATCCCGTTCCTAATCCATAGGGTTCAATATGACGTCGGTCCACCCTTTGCAGCTAGAACAGCTTCAACTCTTCTGGGAAGGCTGTCCACAAGGTTTAGGAGTGTGTTTATGGGAATTTTTGACCATTCTTCCAGAAGCGCATTTGTGAGGTCGCACACTGATGTTGGACGAGAAGGCCTGGCTCTCAGTCTCCGCTCTAATTCATCCCAAAGGTGTTCTATCGGGTTGAGGTCAGGACTCTGTGCAGGCCAGTCAAGTTCATCCACACCAGACTCTGTCATCCATGTCTTTATGGACCTTGCTTTGTGCACTGGTGCACAGTCATGTTGGAAGAGGAAGGGGCCAGCTCCAAACTGTTCCCACAAAGTTGGGAGCATGGAATTGTCCAAAATGTCTTGGTATGCTGAAGCATTCAGAGTTCCTTTCACTGGAACTAAGGGGCCAAGCCCAGCTCCTGAAAAACAACCCCACACCATAATCCCCCCTCCAACAAACTTTACACTTGGCACAATGCAGTCAGACAAGTACCGTTCTCCTGGCAACCGCCAAACCCAGACCCGTCCATCAGATTGCCAGATGGAGAAGCGCGATTCGTCACTCCAGAGAACGCGTCTCCACTGCTCTAGAGTCCAGTGGCGGCGTGCTTTACACCACCGCATCCGACGCTTTGCATTGCACTTGGTGATGTATGGCTTGGATGCAGCTGCTCGACCATGGAAACCCATTCCATGAAGCTCTCTGCGCACTGTTCTTGAGCTAATCTGAAGGCCACATGAAGTTTGGAGGTCTGTAGTGATTGACTCTGCAGAAAGTTGGCGACCTCTTCGCACTATGCGCGTCAGCATCCGCTGACCCCGCTCCGTCAGTTTACGTGGCCTACCACTTCGTGGCTGAGTTGCTGTCGTTCCCAAACACTTCCATTTTCTTATAATACAGCTGACAGTTGACTGTGGAATATTTAGGAGCGAGGAAATTTCACGACTGGATTTGTTGCACAGGTGGCATCCTATCACAGTTCCACGCTGGAATTCACTGAGCTCCTGAGAGCGACCCATTCTTTCACAAATGTTTGTAAAAACAGTCTGCATGCCTAGGTGCTTGAATTTATACACCTGTGGCCATGGAAGTGATTGGAACACCTGATTCCAATAATTTGGATGGGTGAGCAAATACTTTTGGCAATATAGTGTATCTTCAAGGGCTACTCTGTGCTGAACAGCAGGATGTCTAGTTCTGTTAAACGGACATTACTGGACATTCCTGGAAGAGCTGATATCACATTGTCATAATTTGTTAGTGTCATGATGGGTCTTAGGTTCTTAGCCCACATGCAGAACACAACGGAGGCTGGGTAAAAGTTTAACAGAGTTTATTGAGTTATACACAAAACACAAGATCATGAACTGGATCAGGAACTGGTCCGGGCTGGTTCAATTAAGTCTGCAGAGATGATAGTTTGATTAGGAAGCAGGCTGATGAGTTATGAGTCTTTGATAGTTCAAGAGTATACCTTGACAGAGTCCGGGCTTCTCTTTGAGAGAGAGGGAACTGTTGGGTCCAGAGACTGTTTGTTCAGCAGAGTCCAAGAGCAGCTGCAGCGTCTTGCTTCTGACTTTAATGACAGACCTTGATCAGAGTTTTCAGCTCTTAACAAAGAGCAGCAGGGGAATCCACACAGGAATCTTCAGGTTTGGCTCACGAGGGCAATCTCAGCAGGTTAAGCTCATCCAGAGCTTCAGGTTAGAGACAGGTTTCCTGTGAGGCAAAAACGAGGGAGAGTTAGAATCAGATCTCTCTCTAGAGATAGCTAAGATTCTTCAGGTTCTAGGCTTAGGTCACTAACCAAACTAGGTCAACACTGCGGCGTCGAAGCAAGGTCTGGCAGCTGGTTATAAAGGGCAGGTTTCTTGATGAGTAGATGCGTCTCAGGTGTGCTGGAAGACTCCAGCTCCAGGAGACCCACGGTGCACTCTGCTGGAGGAAGGTGGTACAGCTCCAGATCCCAACAGTACCCCCCTCTCAACGACCGCCTCTTGGCGGTCCAGAAGATGTCGACGGGAGGGAGCTCTCATATTCCTCGATCAGTGAAGGATCGAGGATATAAGAGCCAGGCACCCATGTGCGGTCCTCCGGACCGTAGCCCTCCCAATCGACGAGGTACTGCCAACCGCGACCTCGCCGACGGGAGTCCACGATCCGGCGGACGGTGAAGGCAGGATGTCCATCGATGTCCAGGGCGGGTGGAGGGGAGTCGGATGGAGGGCACAGGGGGCTAGAGACAACTGGCTTAATCTGGGAGACATGGAACGTGGGATGGATACTGAGACTCGGAGGAAGGTGTAGACGTACAGCAGAGGGGTTAATGATCTGAGCAACCTTGTAGGGACCAATGAATCGGGGGGACAGTTTTTGAGACATCCCCTTGAGGGGAATGTCTCGCGTGGAAAGCCATACCTCTTGGCCTATGGAGTAGTCAGGGGCTGGACGTCTCTTGGAGTCAGCAAAGCGTTTAGTGGAAACAGAAGAACGGTTGAGGGTGGCGATGGTGTCCTTCCAGACCCTCTGACAACGACGGATGTGTTGATGGACTGAACGGACCGAGATCTCTCTCTCGTCTGCAGGGAAAAGTGGAGGCTGATAACCGAGACTAACCTGAAACGGGGATAAACCGGTGGAAGCTGACTTGAGTGAGTTGTGGGCGTATTCGATCCAGGTCAGGTACTGACTCTAGTCAGTGGGGTTGTTTGAGGTCAGGCAGCGGAGAGTGGATTCTAGTTGTTGGTTCATCCTCTCCGTCTGCCCATTAGACTGTGGGTGATAACCAGAGGTGAGCGAAGACTTACAGTTCAATGCAGAACAGAAGGCTTTCCAGACTTGGGAGATGAACTGTGGACCGCGGTCAGAGAGAATTTCCTGTGGGATGCCATAGAGCCGGAAAACATGCTTCACCAGAAGCTGTGCCGTCTGGAAAGCCGTGGGAAGTTTTCTGAGGGGAATTAAATGACAAGACTTGGAGAAACGGTCGACCATGGTTAAAATGGTGGACATACCTCTGGAAATCGGGAGACCAGTGACAAAATCAATGGCAATGTGAGACCAGGGACGGGTAGGAACAGGTAGAGGATGCAACAGGCCTGAAGGTGGTTGGTGAGACGTTTTGTTTCTGGCGCAGATGGAACATGCCAACACGTACTCCTTTACGTCCTTGTGTAAGGATGGCCACCAGAAACGTCTTGAAATCAGGGCAATCGTTCGTCTCACTCCCGGGTGGGCGGAAAACTTAGCTGTATGCATCCATTGGATCAAACGGGATCTGACAGAAGAAGGGACATAGGTTTTATTTGGAGGACTGTTACCTGGGTCAGGTTCAGAGGCTAGGGCAGAGTTGATGAGATCAGTCATCTCCCAGGAAACCACTCCAACAGTACAGGAGGTGGGAAGAACAGGCTCAGGCATCTCAGGTTGATCAGCAGAGTAAAGACGAGAGAGAATCGGGTTTGATGTTCTTGGAACCAGGTCTGTAAGAGATTATGAGATTGAAACGGGAGAAAAACAAAGACCATCTGGAATGACGTGGGTTAGCTTGTTTGGCGGATTGGAGATAAGCCAGGTTCTTATGATCGGTCCAGACCAAAACTGGATGTTCGGCCCTCTCGAGCCAGTGTCTCCACTCCTCCAAGGCTAGTTTGATGGCTAGGAGTTCTCGGTCCCCAACATCATAGTTTTGCTCTGCCGGAGAGAGTCTACAGGAAAAAAAGGCACAGGGGTGACTCTTTTGGTCTGAGTCGAATTGTTGGGACAAAACTGCACCAACGCCGGAGTCAGAGGCATCCACCTCGAGGATAAACTGCTTAGAAGGATTTGGCTGGATCAAAATGGGAGCTCTAGAAAACAGGGTTTTTAATTTCTCAAAAGCGTTTTGAGCTTCAGGTGTCCATTGAAAAGTCTTTTTTACCGAAGTCAGGGTTGTGAGAGGTAGAGCTGTTTGACTGTAGTTCCTTATGAAGCGTCTGTAGAAGTTCGCAAAACCAAGGAATCTCTGAAGCTGTTTGCGGTTTTCAGGTGTCGGCCAGTCCAGAACTGCCCTTATCTTGTCTTCGGATGGCTTAACCTGCCCGCCCTCGAGCACAAACCCTAAAAAGGTGACAGATGTTTGGTGAAACTCACATTTTTCAGCCTTTACAAAGAGCTTATTTTCCAACAGTCTTTGAAGGACCAGGCGGACATGTTTCTTATGCTCTGAAAGGTTCTTGGAGTAGATCAAAATGTCGTCTATGTACACAAACACGAAAATGTTATAAAAATCTCTGAGGACATAATTGATGAGCGCTTGAAAACATGCAGGAGCGTTTGTGAGACCAAAAGGCATGACCAAATACTCAAACTGGCCTAAAGGGGTCTTAAAGGCTGTCTTCCATTCGTCTCCTTCTCTTATCCTAAGAAGGTGATAAGCATTTCTTAAATCGAGCTTGGGGAAGACTGTTGCCCCCTGAACAGGTTCAAATGCTGATGCTAGTAATGGAAGTGGGTATTTATTTTTGACGGTTATCTGGTTAAGGCCTCTGTAATCTATACAGGGTCGTAGGGAACCATCCTTTTTGCCCACAAAAAAGAAACCAGCACCAAGAGGAGAAGAAGATGGACGGATTATCCCAGCAGCCAGAGACTCGTTAATATACTTTTCCATGGTCTCACGTTCAGGCTTAGAGATGTTGTAAAGTCTACTGCTGGGCAGGGGAGCTCCTGGTAATAATTCAATGGCACAGTCATATGGTCTGTGAGGTGGAAGAGACGTAGCACTGACCTTACTGAAGACAGGAGCCAGATCATGATACTCGGAAGGAACAGAAGTAAGGTCAGGAGAGTCCATCTCCCCCCTACCTCTAGGAAACTGAACAGCGGGAGCTGCAGAACGAAGACATGTCCCATGACAGGGAGTGGACCAGGACTCAATGTGGCGTTCAGCCCAGTTGATATGGGGATTATGTCGTTCCAGCCACTCGAATCCAAGCACCAAGGGGGAACATGCAGAAGGAAAAACAAAAAAAGTTAATGTCTCAAGAGGATTTCCGGAGATCAACAGCTCAAGAGGTTGTGTTTGATGAGTGACTTGATGGGGTTTCTTTCCATCAATAGCGGATACTCTGAGAGGCTTGGATAACGGAACTGTTTCAATCTGTAATTGCTGAACCAGGTTAGAATCAATGAGATTACGCTCACATCCAGAGTCAATGAAAGCAGACAAGGTGAGATTCTGGTTTGAAAAAAAAGTGTAGCAGGTAGCATCAAATGAGGAGCATTTTCAGTTTTCAAATGGCCCGTCAGACTCCTCAGTTCCTCTGACGGGCCCTGGCTTTTAACTTAGCCGGGCATGAAGCTATGAAATGGCCAGTCTCACCACAGTATAGACACAGATTGCCCCTGAAACGTCATTGTCTTTCCTCAGGAGTTAGCCTTGTGTGTCCAATCTGCATGGGTTCGGCCTCCGCTCCATCTGAGTGAGAGACTTGGACAGGAACAGAATAAGTCTGGTTTTTTGATCTTGGCTTGGAAACGGGTTCTGTGGATCCAGAAAAAAACAGAAGCATTATTTAATGCAGGGGCAGGCAAAAAAAAAATTAGACTTCTTTGTCTAGTGCTGTTTCTAGTTCGGAGTCTGTTATCCAACCTGATGGTTAAAGGAATAGTACACCCAAAACATGATTAGCCTTCATTTTCTACTCACCTCCATGCTGAACAACACTCTGGAGTACTTTTTTGATATCTCAAATGCATCTGGAGATCTGGGAGGCTTCTTGCTGTCTGCTGACATTCAAATAATGGAGGTCCATGGCGCCCGAGACAGAAAGGTCCATAAAAGTCCACAAAAACGTGTCAATATTCCTCCATACTGCTCGTCCAATGTAATCCAAGTGTCCTGAGTGGGTAGCATCCAGAATTTACTCGAAACGAAGTCATTTAGAATGTTTTTAGAGCATAAACAGTAGTGTATAGGATTACCTAATAGCGCCCCCATGCGCGCTCGCGATTCTACGGAAGCCGGCAGACCAAACCAGCGCATTCAGCTCGGCAAAGAACTCATGCTCTTCCTCAACACTGAAGTCCTCAGACATTTTTCTTTCGTTGTTTCTTTCTTTGCACAGGTAAACAGCACATTTCTTCTTCTACGCTTGCATTATCGGCAGACCAGACGCTGAATGCGCACTTTCTTCCGGTTTGGTCTGCCGGCTTCCGTAGAATCGTGAGCGCGCATGGGGGCGCTATTAGGAAATCCTATACACTACTGTTTATGCTCTAAAAACATTCTAAATGACTTCGTTTCGAGTAAATTCTGGATGCTACCCACTCAGGACACTTGGATTACATTGGACGAGCAGTATGGAGGAATATTGACACGTTTTTGTGGACTTTTATGGACCTTTCTGTCTCGGGCGCCATGGACCTCCATTATTTGAATGTCAGCAGACAGCAAGAAGCCTCCCAGATCTCCAGATGCATTTGAGATATCAAAAAAGTACTCCAGAGTGTTGTTCAGCATGGAGGTGAGTAGAAAATGAAGGCTAATCATGTTTTGGGTGTACTATTCCTTTAAGCGGATTAAATCCTCTAAACTAGTTGGTTCGTCGATCGTGGCTAGTTCATCCTTGATGTTATCACTTAGGGCCTTAAAATAAGCACTTTTAAGTGCACATTCGTTCCACCCAGAGGCTGCGGCTTTGACCCGGAAGTCGATGGAAAACTCAGCCACTGTGGAATTTCCCTGCTTTAAATTCAGCAGAGCTCGGGAGTCAATAGTTTGATCAGAGTCATGGTTAAATACCTGGGAAAATTCTGAAATAAACTCAGAAAAACTACACCTGAAACTGGACTCAGAGGAGGACCTTGCCTCCGCCCATTCAAGGGCTCTACCAGTGAGTTGGGACAAAATAAATGATATCTTCTTTCTATCATTCGGAAAACTGCCAGGAGAATGTTCAAAAAGTAGTCGACATTGGAACAAAAATCCCTTACAATCCTTCTGGTTACCTGAGAACTTTTCAGGGAGACTGGGACGGAACTCAGGAAATGACGTCACTACTGGTGACCTTGGAGGCGGAAGTGGATCCGGAACTGGATGTACCGCTGGCGTGGCGTTAGCATTGCCCATGTAGCTGGCATATGTTTGAAGCATTTGATTCTGGTGTTCAATTTTGGTATGCAACTCACGGAGGGTTTGCGCATGTCCGTGGATCTGAGCGTCTTGTTCCTCAAGCCTCCGACGGAGGTGATCTGCTGGGCTTTGTGTTTGGCTGCAGTGTTCTGTCATGATGGGTCTTAGGTTCTTAGCCCACATGCAGAACACAACGGAGGCTGGGTGAAAGTTTAACAGAGTTTATTGAGTTATAAACAAAACACAAGATCATGAACTGGATCAGGAACTGGTCCGGGCTGGTTCACTGAAGTCTGCAGAGATGATAGTTTGATTAGGAAGCAGGCTGATGAGTTATGAGTCTTTGATAGTTCAAGAGTATACCTTGAAAGAGTCTGGGCTTCTCTTTGAGAGAGAGGGAACTGTTGGGTCCAGAGACTGTTTGTTCAGCAGAGTCCAAGAGCAGCTGCAGCGTCTTGCTTCTGACTTTAATGACAGACCTTGATCAGAGTTTCCAGCTCTTAACAAAGAGCAGCAGGGGAATCCACACAGGAATCTTCAGGTTTGGCTCACGAGGGCAATCTCGGCAGGTTAAGCTCATCCAGAGCTTCAGGTTAGAGACAGGTTTCCTGTGAGGCAAAAACAAGGGAGAGTTAGAATCAGATCTCTCTCTAGAGATAGCTAAGATTCTTCAGGTTTTAGGCTCAGGTCGCTAACCAAACTAGGTCAACACTGCGGCGTCGAAGCAAGGTCTGGCAGCTGGTTATAAAGGGCAGGTCTCTTGATGAGTAGATGCGTCTCAGGTGTGCTGGAAGACTCTTGCTCCAGGAGACCCACGGCGCACTCTGCTGGAGGAAGGTGGTACAGCTCCAGATCCCAACAGTTAGCTTTTCTTTTTTTTTTAGCCTTTTTTAACATTTTCTTTTGTTGATTAGTTTTCTTTTGTTTTTACTTGACCTCAAAGTGATATTTTAAATTTACATTTGAAGCTTGGAGTCAGTTTTTCTTGTTTGGTTTTTTTATGTATTATGTTTTGTGATCATGCCATGGGCTGATTAGAGTACTATCTGAGATTTTGCATATCGATTGATTTTTTATCCATGTTTTTACGCCTCATTTTGTGCTTTTTAGTTTATACTCAAGTCTTGTCCCTCCCAAGTTATTTTTGTTTAAGTTCAGAGACATTTTTAATGTATTTTAAAGAGGAATAGAATAATTAACAATATTAAAAATACAGATTTATTTTAAACAGTTGCCTTCAGTGGTTTTATATATTTCTGTAAATGAGCAAATGTATAGAATGCTATATTCCTTTGCTTTTCAATTATTGTGATGCATTTATGATAATTTTTGATCCACATCAGCATTGGAAGTCTGGGAGTGAAGAAAAAAAATCATTTAACTATTTATAAAACTAGTGAAGAAATCAAGTCGATTGTATCCTGCTATTCGGATAGTACTTATTAAGGCGACTGAGGACGTAATTCTGCCATGGCCAAAAAGTCCCTCCAGTTTTGATGTATTTGGATTGAGCCCATGGCTAGTGTGTACCCACTCAAAGCAAAAATCTGTGATGTTGATGGTGGATAACTTGAACCTGACAAGCGTTTACATGCAGAGGATGGCACTGTTCCAGGATGAAACAAAAAATCTTTTAGATACCTGAAACAAACATGCAGATGTGGTTTATGGCTTTTTCATCTGCTTTTAATATGATCAAGGCAGAGATTTGAACACAGGTGTTCCACAGGGTTGTGGGTCTGATCCACCAGTTCTCTTTGCATACTTCTTACTTTATTTTTAATAGAAACTTATCACTTGTAATAGGTGCTGATGACACGATGTTAGTCACTGGCGCGAAAGGTGCTGATAGTGTATATTACCCTTATAACTTTGACCAGCTTTCCTCCTTGTTCAATGACAAATGTTTCCACCTCAATCTAAGCAAAACTGGGGGTTATGTCTGGGTGGAAGGTTAGGAGCAGCAGGCGCTGGACCTCCTTTAAAAATATTGTGATGAGAGGGAAGGAAGTAGGGCAGGTCACTGATTTTACAAACCTGGGCACAGCTATAGATAAGAACGTGCTGACTGTCTTTCTTTTAAAGTACCATCCGCATTGCTCCTTATTTCCATGTGCATTTAATGTTTGAAAAGTATCTCACTGGAAGATGTTGCAAAGAAGACCAAAGAACGTGCATGGTGTTGAAGTCAGTGTGCCGCTATCTCAGCTGTGATTGATATGTATTTATTGAATTAGGCATGCTAAAGAATTATGTTTAAGAATGCTATTTATCTCACAAGGTAGCAACTTAGAGTGAAATATTAAAAACAAGCAACGCTGCAAGAAATATGGACACAGGTGGACACAGGTTTTAGCTCTCAAAAACATATCCCTAGCCCCACCCTCATCTGGTTGACCCAAAACATCTGGTCAGCCAGACCAACAATACCCCTAACAACCTCCTTTGAGATGCATAGACCTGTATCGGGTATTACAGGCTAATAAAGAACCCAAACTCCGCATTCCTAAGGGGCGGACCTGTTCTTCCAGTTCAATTTGTATGTTTTCCAAACCAAAACAAGGCTTTGTTTTGGGCTTCCCTATAAAGTCTTAAACTCAACGCTATTTCTAACATTCTAAATTGAAAAAGCTTCCTGGATGGGAAGCGAAACGTCTTCAAACTTGGAAACAAAGTCCAGCATTTTTTTTTTTTTTTTTTTTACTTTTTTGGAATTTCATTTCTATATTATTTTGATATGAAATACAGTTTTTTTTTCTGCCTTATGTGAAAGTAGTTTTGACTTAGAAAAGTAAATGATTCAACTACCGTACAAATCTTAAAGTTCTCACTTAAAAAAAACAAAGGAGAAAAAAAACAAAAGGAAAATTCCACCTTTATTGTACCTAAAGGGGGAAATGTATCTACATTTTACCAAACTGTTTCTTATTTTATGGACAATAACAGTGTGAGTTTTGAACCTGCAACCTTTACTGTTGCTCCAAGAAACAACTCCTGCTTACTGGTAAATACTTATAGGTCACTTCAAACGTGAACAAGAATTAAATAAGGCTTTAATGTCATTGTACAGGACGGACAATCTTATTTTGATTTGCAGCATCTCTTTAACATTAATTTATATCGTTAAAATTGAACATTAAAAGACATTAAATCAAAAAGCCAACTTCAAAGGTTAGCTTAACTTTCACCTTTTTAAATAACCAACAACTTAACGGTATAAGTACAGCCAAATGATTCAATAAAGTCAAAGATTACCACCTGGGTTTTCTGAACTGCTTTGAATTATTGCACCTGTATTTAACACTTACTGGACTTTTTCAGGTCAGCTGTGATTTTTCAAATAGGAAGAGTGGCTCCAGGAAAAACCTTCTTTTCTAGGAACACCACTTTCCAGGTAACCATTAAAATGTTGGAAATCAGCCCCACAAGGTCTTGAAGTAACCTTTAATCTGGAACTTAAGGCACCCATTTAAATGCAGACAAGAACCTAGTGTCTGGTATTACACCATGCAGGCTCAGTAAACGAGCTATTGGTCAAACACAAAGGTTTTACTGAGCATCATAAAATGGAAGAAAAAAAAATCATAATGATAATTTCAAATAATTTAGAAAGCAAAAATATAGAAAATGAAAAGAGATAAAATCATCAAAGACAGACCTCGGTGTGTTGGTTTGCTCTCTTTCAGTTTGTTTTACAAATTAACTCAGTTTTTTGAAATGATAATCTCTTTCACCAGAGAAGTTTCAAGCACAACTGCATTTCTTAAAACATTGTTGCCATATATTAAAAGCCACATTTAAAAAAAAGAGTATTTATCAAAGTCTTCCTGAAAGCTAGAAAATATAACAACATTTCAGTTTTTTACTTTGACCGAGAGGCTTTTTGTTGATCATGGGGTAATTTAGGTGATTACAGAGATTTAGAGAATAATGAATCACATTAAAAATCATTACACTCCCATTTAGTCATGATTTATTGCATTATCTCAAACAGTTAGTCAATAAACCCGTTGCTGAAACTGGAAAGCTGATCAGCCTTAATGCATCTCTAAAAAATAATATTGCTGAAGTTTGCATTGTAAGATTTTAAGATTATTGCTGAAAAAACATTGATGATATTCAGAACGGTAGGTGGTTGATGAAACCAACAACTTTTTAGACAAAAATGCTGGGTAAAGTGAAGTCGTTTTATTCAGCCACATATTGAAGTACTGACCTCATCGAAACTCTGTTAAGTACACTTTACAAATACTGACCCTTCAATGCTAAACCAAGGTGACATTATTTAATCATTTTGCTGAACACACCGTACTAAGCACATAAATGCCTCATAAATCTAAGTATTGGATTTCTTTTTTATGCTGCCTCTTTGTTTAAACCAGACAAGCCCACAAGAGCACAATTTTAACCCTCCTCCTTGATATACACCAAAATGTGAGATTTCACCAATCACAAACTCACCTTCAGACAGACAGACAGACAGACAGACAGACAGACAGATAGATTGATTGATTGATTGATTGATTGATTGATTGATTGATTGATTGATTGATTGATTGATTGATTGATTGGTTGATTGATTGATTGATTGATTGACAAGAGCCCCCTCAAACACTTTCCGGTTCACCAGTCCACTGAGTTCCAGATCCAACTTCTGGGTTTTCATCTACCTTTAATAAACCTGGTTCTCTGCATGTGGGTCAGATCGCTTAAACCAATCATAACAATGGCAGGTAGAATAATCTACAGTCATCTTTGCTTTTTTATATTCCTCCAGACAAGGCTAACAATTGTGTCATGTTTTGGCTACTTTAAACATAAAGTGCAACGCACTATGGTCATTCTAATCTTTAGGAAGAGTATTTGCTGACGAACGTTATCTTCTCTCCAGTGAATGTGACTATTTTAATACATAATAAACACCTAAGAGACCTACAGACACCCTTTATCTGATCAAATATAAAAAATAAAGCTGTGCAATGACTGATCTCACCGACATAGTAGAATAAATTTTGGCTATCAGCAATAAAAAATTTTAATGTGTGTTCTTGCCTGGAGGTTGGAACAAACCCCAAAGGCTGCCGGGTTATAATAGTGAAGAGGTCAATACGGACATTTGTGCATAAATAATTCAGATGACAAGAAGGGGAGGATAGAATAATGAAACATTAACTAGTGTCAACTCCTCTGAGATAGCACGGGATACAATTTTTGGCAATTTCTATTTAATTTAATTTTTTTTTATTCAATGTATAACATGAGTGCATAAATACCTCATTTTATTTCAATGTTAAATTCTGTTTAAAGTAGGGGATTATAATTACAAATGTCTCTTGACCTTTACTGGTTGATGATTTTCTTTATTAGGACCCCAATGATTTTTATTTGGTTACCCCTGGTTTATTGTTTATAAACATTTATTTCATGTCATGTGAGCCAACCAATGCAGATCATTGGAGCCATCCACATCTAGTGAAAACTAGTGTAACTAGATGAGTCATATAACGCAAACATTCATTGGTTAGATAAAGGAAATCATCAGAAGCAAGCAGGTGTTCTTCAAACTGCTAACGTGAATTGTCTATGCCATGCTACAATGTCGGATTCAAGAAAAGATGTTGAAATGTCTGAAAGGTCGGACACAGGCGAAAACGTATCGGGAGACGTAGACCAACAAGACCTCCCTCATCCTTGGCCATATCTCAAATAATTTTTCAAAATAGTCGAAAAATTTAGCTTTCAATTCATATGGTGGCATATGGCTGTTTTATTAAAGGTTACTTTATACTTTTATACTTTAAGTAGTTTTTGGAGCACATACTTTTTTCAATTTTCCTTGAGTAAAGAGGTCAAGTTGATACTTCAACTTTTACCACAGTGTTTTTAAACTGCACTATCTATACCTCTACTTAAGTAACAAATGTGTGTATTTTTGACACCACTGCGCTTATCTGATCCAAATGTATTAGTCTGTATTTAATCAGCCTTCAGACCAGTCATTAGTGCCAGATTTTTTTAAGCCATTGGTGAGTTTTTCTAGCGTTCCTGTATTCTGTTTAACTGATCCTTACCTGTTCTGCCTCTCAACCTCTGAGCCTGATCTGTTTACCTGACCTGTCTTGACTCACACCACATATCTGCCTGTCCTTGTCCCGTACCTGGAACTGTGACTCAACTCTGTGTTGGATTCTCCCTCAGCACCTCACCGGCTCTCTGACATCCTGGTTCTGACAACCAAGCACGCTTCTGACATCGCCTTTGGCTTTGCCCTTTGGATCATCCTGCCTACATTTGTCTGCTCGGTTCTGATCTTTCTGTTCTCAGCCTGACATCACTAGCTTATCTGAAGTTTTTAACTGAAATGTTTTTGACTTGGGGTTAAATTATTTTTGTTAATAAATTATTATATTTTCAATGGAAGTTGCTGGGAATTTACTTCATATGAGTTAAATTTTTGACTATGATTAAGCCAGTTGGGCATTTGCTCATAGAACAACACATCATAGTTTGAAAGATATTTGAATAAATAACATAAATTCACAACAAATTTACTATCATGTGTTCCCTTAAGAACCACTGGTGGGCCCTCAGCATCTTTTGAGAACAGAACAACTCGACTCGACTCGATTTATAGAGCATTTGAGCATTTTTATAGAATTCTAAAGGACAATATCTTAAAGAAAATTAGAAATTAAAAGAGAGAATAAAATATGTGTATGATACATGAAGTTTGGGTGAATACTGATCTCTTCTATTCATAGATCAGAATTGGTTGCCCTTCCTATGGCTCAGTACCCATGAAGAAGCCCTCAGCTTTAAAAAGGTTGGTGAACCATGCTGTAAAGAGTATAAATCCCCCTCAAATTATTTTTTTGTAGTCCAAGGTGTGGTGGATAAATGTAATGAAATCTTAATCTTCGATTACAAAAATGTATTAAAATTCACTTGTGTTTTTTTGTTTTGTTTTTTTTGCATTTTTGAGTCCATAAAAAGAAAATTCTACTTCAGAGTAAAAGACTCCTGATGAAGTTTCCTAGAAAAGGCTGGTTGACTCACTTTTTTTTCCCCATAGGGTATTATTTCCTGTCAAAGACAGATGGTTTGTTTAAAGGGGAGGCACTTTTTTTAAGCCACCACAAGGACATTTTTTCTCAAGTCAGTGACAAAGCAAAATAAAAAAAAACCTGATTGATTAAACACAACCAGACTGTCGATATGTCAGTTACCAATCAAGATGATGTAATATACAGTGTATACATCACACTCATCAGCTGCCTGTAATTACAGTGAACCTCTGGCAGCTGGAAACAGCTGAGTATTTGCTGACAAACCTTATCTTCTCTCCAGCGAATGTGACTATTTTAATACATAATAAACACCTAAGAGACCTACAGACACCTTTTATCTGATCAAATATAAAAATAAAGCTGTGCACTGACTGATCTCACCGACACAGTAGAAAAAAATCTGGCTATCAGCAATAAAAAATTTAAATGTGTGTTCTTGTCTGGAGGTTGGAACAAACCCTAAAGGCTGCCGTGTTATAATAGTGAAGAGGTCAATACGGACATTTGTGCATAAATAATTCATATGACAAGAAGGGAAGGATAGAATAATGAAACATTAACAGGAAATAGATTAGGAGCTAAACTGAATAATACTGTAAGCAAAGTGCAAATTAGCACTTTGTACCGACCTCTTAAAGAAGAGAATACACATGCGATAAGATACAGACAGTAACTAAAGAGTGTAAAGTTTATACCAAACAAAGATATTTTTTTCTTAGCCAATCCACCAGGTAAACATCACAGCTCCCTTTAAACAACTAGATTTGCAGACAGCTGAGGACTTTTAATTGTCAAACTTGTCCATATGTTGGATATTCGTGAAGGATGAATTATGAGAGGGCTTCAGAAGAGCCGTGTCACATTCGGGTTTTAACTGAAAAGGCACCTGTTGCATTAAAGTTTAAGAAAAAAAAAAGACTTCAATGCATCTATTGTAGGGTGACCAAACGTCCGTATTTCCCGGGACATATCCGTATTTCACGTCCTGTCCCGGGCGTCCCGGGTTTTTTTTTAGAAAGTGAGGAAATGTCCTGATTTTTTAAAATACTGCGCACGACGCTCCGTGTGACGTAATCCCTGAGCCACGTCAGTGCGGGCAGCCCTGTTCTTAATCAGAGGCTCTGTTCGAAAACCTGGGCTGCATCCTCCAAGGACGCGGTCTACCTAGACTAGATCCTTTCGAAGTCCTTGAAAATAAGGAGGCCAGAAGAGTTTTGTCTGTAAATTCGAACAGGTCCACCCTTCAGCGGGTTTTACCGGCGTATGCTCTGTTGCTTAGCAACCGTGAAAGTTGACACACAAAGCAGGAAAAGAATGAATACCGAGGTTTTCAAAACTGTTTGTTTATTTATTTATTTTTAAAAAAGTTAAAGCGAACAAAAACTACACTCACAAGAATCCAGAGTGGAATAAAGATTCCAACCACCGGGAGCAGGAACAAATAAAATCAAATGTAATGATAGAAACTTTAGTCAGTTAAATAACATGCTGCTGTCATTCTGCACATCTCTGATGTTGTTGCTATTTTCAAATATCCATTATTGTAAAAATGTCCATAGCTGCATATTGGTTATTAATTCTCCAGTTTTATATTGTTAAAACACTTTACAGTATTTTATTGTTTATATTTTAACTCTTCCCTATTATGTTATTCTTATACATTATACACAAAGGTCCTCATTTGTGTGACTATTTTCAATAATCTTTCTGCTGCTGTAAATTTGCCCATTGTGGGACAATAAAGGGATTTTCTATACTATAAAAGGGTTAGAAATACATAAGTAAATCTAAACAATGTATGTATAAAAATATATCTGCAAAATCTCTAATATTCAACAACAAAAAATACTTAGTTAAGCATATTGTGCAAAACAACAATAAAAAAATTAAACTCCTATCAGATTTATAGTTCCCACTCTGCAGATCTATTAGAATCTGTCCTTAAATTACAGCCAAACTCATTTACACAATAACAGATAAAAACCTTTAGATAAATCAAACACTACCGCCACATAGCCTATCTGACTCAATAACCATTAAAACAACTATTTTCATTCATTTCAGACGGAACTATTCACAGAGTTGTATTATATTAAACTGAACTTCCAATTTTCACCACTGTTCTGCGCCAATTAACATTTCCTCTGATCACGGAGCAAATCCCCATGATGACACAAAACTTGTCTTGCAGCAAAACTTGTTAATGCTTAACCGGAGTTGACAAAAAAAAAAAGGATAAATTGTTTCACACTTCTCTCGGCTCTCACTGTTTGCTCTGTTCTCAGTTTAGTATTTCCACATATGTAGCCTAAGTATTTACTTTTGATCTCAAAATAACCTATTTTCGGATTTTGGCTACCAAATAATTCTTCAAAACCGGAAAGGGGGCAGGGAGGGAAGATAATTTGATCAACTCAGACAACAATGGCAAATCCTTAAATATGATGCTCGCTTATATGCAAAGTTTAATGGCCAAAAAATCCACTTATTTTCACTCAATTTGTAGATTACTTTCTATAATAAAACTTCTAAATAATTAAAATACAGAAGAACAAGGTAATACAAATAAATCAAGAAGGTAATGTAAGAAATAACTTTGTTATTCATTTATTTTTTTAATTGGTACTTATAAAGTTTTGTGCTTAAATACTGATTTATTAACTCCTAGGCACGTGCTTGTGTTTGAAAAGCCATCAATTTTGGGCGGGAATAGCACACTTAAAATGTAACTACAGCAACAAATCAATGTTCAAATTTTCAGGTTTGGCTGTTGCAAGTGGAAGAAAAAAACAAAACCCTGAGTCAGTTCTCACACTCCCAAAATGTATATCAGACACAGATGTAGGATATAGAGCTCCTGGCAGAGGTAGGGTCCATCACATTTAATTATTGATAGAAAATTACTTTGCAACATGCAGGAGTTTATCGAGGTTCTAGCACTTTTCCTGGGCTTTGGGGGCTGGATACTGACTTACGTTTCACTGGAGAATCATTATTGGAAAGAATCGACGCAAGATGGGAGCGTAATTTTAACCTCTGCTATTTATGAGAACCTCTGGATGTCTTGTGCAAGTGATTCTACGGGGGTCTACAACTGTCGGGATTTTCCATCCCTCCTTGCCCTTCCAGGTAAGTGAAGGAATTGACTAAAAGATTGATCTCTGCAAAAATTAAAGGGTATATCTGGGAGAATTTGCAAACATGAATTTTGCAATGCACACAGTTAAATGACTTTATTAAGATAGAATAATCTTAGCTTACATCAGTATTTTGCCAACTGTAATATTTGCTCTCTTTTTATTCTAAAGATTCAGCAGAATCAAAATAGCTGACTGAGCATTTTCCATCCAAGCGTCAATGCAGAGAAAAGGCTGGTTTCTATTCTCATGGAACCCTTTTTTTTTAATAAAACAAATCGCTGTAAATTATGCACCTAATTTTCTTTTTACTCAAACTAAACATTAATATTTGACTGCATGCATCTGTAATATTAAACAGTAATGGGAGATTCAACCAGTTACCTCTTCAAACTCTAAAGTTATTTAAGTTTATTTTGAGATTTTGGTGCAAATCTAAAAAAAAATAAAATAAACTAATTATTTGTCTGATTTTTAATTGATTTTATAGGTGTGTGTAGAGTTTCAAGTCCTGTAGTTTGGTGGAACCATTACTACTGGTATTATAGAGAGAGGTGAATGTAATAAGCCATTGAAGCATGATGTAGCATATTTGATTTTTGAGTTTTTGAGACATTACTGTGGCATTTCTTTTTCTTGAAAATATTTAACCATCCTATCAGATACATGTAGTAAAAAGAAAATGCATAATAAAATGCACAGTAATGCTTAATCTATCACAAATGATATAGATTAAAGCTCCTATAAATTAGTAAATATTATTTGTTATTTGTCGGAATGCGCAGTAAAGCCTAAAAATATGAATATCCTGAGAAATTATTACATGATTTAGGTTTTTCAAAATTAAACTGTAATTTTTCACTGTCTCTAAATATTTTTCTTGGACTTTGTGAGATCTAGAAAACATTGAGTAGAAGATATCAGCCCAGGTTAGCCTTTAATTTTTAGAGATATTCATTGAGCAGCCACAAAAAAGGACTGAGATCAAACAGTTTATAGTCCAGATGAATGACTTTAAGCCCTCAAGAAGAGTGTAAAATGGTTATGGCAGGTTTTACTGCACTGGTCTAGCGAAACGGTTCTCTACAGGAAATGTCGTTAAAGAAAAAGGAAGTTAATATTTCTTTCAAGCTTTGATGATTTATTTCTGGATGATAGGCAAGCAAATGCCCCCCCCCTCCTTTCCATCAAACTTGGTAATCCCTGGGTCAATATTTAATTACCAACCCCCACCTCTAGGGGCTGCACGGTGTCCCATGATGCTTTCCCAATCAGGGAGTTTTAAGGAGTTGGAGCTTGACTTGAATCTCATCAAGAATTTATTTAATATTGTTGACATAGTGTTCAAAGCAAATGGCCATAGGTGATACATAGTGTTAGGTCTATAGACTTTGGTGAAGAGGTTTGAAAGGCTTAGGCTCTTTGTAGTTCCCCAAGTTAGGTAAACAGTTAGCCTTTCAAAAGTTTCAATAGAAAGTTGAATAATAGGGAAAATTATAAGTGAGGTACATGGAATTAATCACTCATTTGAAGGGTTTTGTAGCACCTTAGCGCAAGGTTTGCTGGGAACTGGTTTGTGGACCTGTGGCAAACAGACCCTTAGGCATCAAGAGAGCTTCGCTGGTTTAATTTATTAATTCGTCTTCCTCTGAGCGGATCATTTCAAGACAAGCCAGAAAAAAGAAAGGACAAAATGAATCCAATGGTGGAAGCTTTTGCTGCCTTTTTGGGCTTTTTGGGTTGGATCATGGTTGGTGTGGCCCTTCCGAATCGATACTGGAGGGAGTCTAGTGTGGACGGTAATGTTATCACCACCTCGACCATCTACGAAAACCTGTGGATGTCCTGTGCAACTGATTCTACCGGGGTTCACAACTGCCGAGACTTCCCATCTTTACTCGCTCTTAATGGTATGTGGTCCTCACAAAACCGCGTTGATAATCCACAGTTAATCTGATCAGAAATCCTGAGATTGAAGAAGGCTGACTAATCGAACCATCATGTAAGAAAAGACAAAAATTAAAAGTCACAAGAGACTATGGCCATAAGTCTTAGAAAGTAAGAATAGATTACAGTCTTGTTCAATTTGACTTTATCTAGATATGAGCATGGAGCATTTTAGAGCCAGAAGCCTTGTATTGTAGTGTCTATAGCATGTTGTAAACACATAAAATATCAGATATGATCAAGTGAAGGAACAAAGGAAAGAGTGCCGCACTAATTACAGCAGCAAACAAGAGGAAAGAAAATGTCATAGAAGTTTAAAACTCTTTCGAAGAGATTCATTCAGTCATAAACTAACTCGGCAGACTG
This sequence comes from Cyprinodon tularosa, assembly GCF_016077235.1. NCBI lineage: Eukaryota > Metazoa > Chordata > Actinopteri > Cyprinodontiformes > Cyprinodontidae > Cyprinodon > Cyprinodon tularosa. The sequence continues at coordinate 304,873 of NW_024037802.1, forward strand.
GCTGAACTTGTCTCCCAAAACAACATATGACATAGTTTAAGAAGTCATAAAAGGATAAAAACATTGTTTGCTGTGTTTTTTGTTCACACAGTTTTACACAGTAAGAAGATATAATAAAAAAAAAAAAAGTGCACCGATATTATGACAGCATAAGGATTACTTGCTATTTTCTTTGTTCATCGCACATCTAAGAGGGACTTTTATTTAGTGGTGAAAGTATAAATTAACTTTGAATTTTATGAAGCCTTGTTTTGCTGTTACAAAGCTGAGGAAACAAACGCACTGGTCTCAAGACTATTGACAAAACTTGTGCAACAGTGAATAGTGTGGCTGAAACCACACCTACGTATGTTTCCCCATCAACCTTACTGTTACTAATGGAAACCACCTTTGAAAAATTGACAAGTTCTGGTGGATTAATATTTAAAATGTTCAAGAAAAGCAACAAAAGGTTATTGAATTAAATGTTTAATAAATTACAGTGAATTTATACCATTTTATAAGACAAGTCAAACATATCAATACACCTATTGGTTACAGTTTAATATTGGTGTGTGCATTTTTGAAACACGTATTATTTCGCAGGTCTCAGAGCAAATACCTGATGTATGACTTAATGTTTTCATACAGGGTACATTCAAGCCTCCCGGGCGCTGATGATTGCCTCCATTGTGTTTGGGACGTTCGGCCTTGTGGCGTCTCTTGTGGGGATGCAGTGCAGCAAAGTGTGTGGAGAAAACTACGTCCTGAAAGGGAGGATTGCGGCAATCGGAGGGGTGTTCTTTTTACTCCAAGGTAAAAAGGTCTTAGAAAAGAACTCAAATTACTCAAACGTGATAAAAGGAATAAATAATAGGTTTGGTCCCCAGAGCTGAATAACCAAAGAACAGTGTTAAGAGAGCTCAGCCTAACCTCTTCACATTGAACACTTTGCTAGGTAAACATGTCAGGCTCTCCAACCTTTGTGTACCGAAGACAAGCTATCAGTAAATAGTTGATCTTTTGAAAAGGTTATCTTGCTCCTAATAGAACTGTCTGTTCACAGAGGACCTTTATTAACACTGGTCTGTGAATTGTTGAAATAAAGGTGTCGAATTCTAGGTCAGTGTTGGTAGAAAGGGCAAATCAAGCTTTAGCTTAAACCGCCTATTTAAAGACAGCAAATCAAGGAGGAAACCTTGAACATTAAAATTGGCTTATTTTGGGGTTGGAGTTTGTTTTTCTTTATTCTGGGTGAAAAAAAACACACTTTAAAAATGCCTTTAAAATTGGGATGTTTGATAGTAAAAAAAGATAATTAGTTGTTAGTCTTTTCCTGTCAGCCTTTGACTGAGGGTAATAACTAGTGTTGCACCAACGCCATTTTTTGGCCCAGATACCCGAACCTGGCTGTGCAGTATTGGCCGATACCATCTGTTTGAAATTGATGTGTGTGTATATATGAAGAACTGCATACTACTTGGATGTAAAATAATTGCCATCATGGCTTTGTCAAACTGCTGCTTACCTTTGTGAAGCAGGAAAAAGTCTATGGTAATACAGTAGAAGTTTTTATTGCCTACCTGGAATGGGTGACAATAGTTGAATAAACTTTTGGCTCTCAAAATGGTATCGATGCCCTATTTGCTGGTACTCGCCTATACCGATACCACCATTTTAGTGCTGAAACAGGGCCCCGCCCGATACTGGTATCGGTGCAACACTAGTAATAACAGAAGTTGGTATCAGATTCACAGCTTATCATTAATAGTAGTGATGTCAGATGGCTTAGTATGCGAGCCACTACTGGTGTTTGACAAAGGTTTATTGCTTATTTGTCTATTCAGTCCATGAGAGTGAGCGCCACCCTCTGCTCTGAACAGTGTGCCTTGCTAATAACAGCAAGTCTGGTACCTTATTTCTGATTTTTATCAGATGATAACTTGAAAGGCCCTAAATTTATTCTGAAACTCTGACTGACTTTCATGTTGCCACCAAAGAAAAAAAGTGGATATGCAATAACTTACGCAACACTGCTTAACTTTCATCAAAGTATCAATTTAGTTTGGGAAATTTTACATGATTTCTCTGGTCAATATTTCACATTTGCCCTATATGAATTCCCCTAGAAGTAACGTGAAAGAGGCCAATTTCTCGCTGAATGAGTCCTGTGACCCAGAGCGCCGCTTTACAGCAGTTCGAGTGCAAGACATGTGAGCTAACTGAGCTGAAAGTTGCTCTTAGCCAACAAAACAGATATGACTCCTACCTAATCAGACATATTTTTTGGTTCTCTGATGTAGGATTTAATCTAGAGGGATAAATTAGGCCTTTTCTTTACAAGAAACTCCATGTTTGCTAAAAGTTACAGTGTTGATTTAAAACAACATTACAGTTGTCTAATCATACTGACACCTGTGGCCAAGACACAGAACTGCAGGATTCTGCAGTTTGTTCTCGTAGAACCCGCTAATACTTAGAACAGAATAATCTGCTTAAAAGAAGAGGTTTTACTCATAGACATACTCCTGGTACACTCCTGAGAACTGGACAGAACTATTTAATATGGTCAGTGTTAACTTGTATTACCTTCTGAGTAGAAAGAAAACCATTTGAGGGTTCCTTTTTATTCCAAACTTGTCTCTAAGCTCCCTCCAAGACTCAAATGCATATCCAGTGTTGACCATTGTCTTTCCCTGGAACCAGTCGCTCTCAATCTTTTAAAGGCACTAAATAAGTTTGACATTGTTGTCCAAGTTGAGCTGGATGGCTTCTGCGTATCTACAAAATCCCTCTTGATTAAAAGGCTTCAATCGTCCATTTTAACATGCACACGTTACTTCCACCGAGCCACGCAGGAACTCCCAAAGTACATTCAGGGAAAATAGGCTTACAGATTCATTGGCGCTAACCTACTGAGGTGTCAGTCTACTGATTAAACAATGTTTTAGTCATAAAGGGTAAAATTAAAAGGATATTTTTCACTAAACACTTTCAAAATGTCCCTTTAATAAACTGGTTAAAATTCTCAGTCATCCAGATCATAGTCATTCCAAAAAAAGTAAAAAAGAAAACGAATAAAAAAAAACAATCTAATGCACTTTTGGCAACATCTTCAATCAGCGAAACATCTTCAAACTTGGAAACAAAGTGCAATGGATTGGTTTTGAACTTTTTTTGGAGTCTCTTTAATGAACAAAATAGATAGAGGTGAGTATGGGTTGGATCTGGAGCCAATTTGCGTACTCTTAAAAAGCTATTAAAAAACTTCTATTTATTCTAGAAATATTTAAACTTGTTATCCACTTTTATTCCAGGCCATTTTTTTATTATGTATCAAGTACCTTCATTTACATGAAAACATTTTCCAGCAATCACCAGAACCATTTATATGCCACAAGTGTGATGTCTGTGTGTTTAACAATCATTAATATGCTTAAAAGAAACTTTTGTGTTTCCAAAGGGCTTTGCACCATGATTGCTGTTTCTTGGTATGCAGCCAACATCACCCAGGAGTTCTTTAATGAACTTTATTTAGGAACAAAGTAAGTTAACAAGAACATTACACGTCAGAACAACAGTTATGTCCAGTTTACCTTGAAATAAGCCAAAGATAAGGAAATATGAGATAAACTATCGTGTTACAGGTATGAGATTGGACAGGGTCTGTACATCGGCTGGTCGTCTGCTGTACTTGCCATCTGTGGAGGTTCCTGCTTGTTATGTGCTTGCAAGCAGAACTCTCCCAGTGAAAAGATGTGAGTATCTGTCCTTGCATCGTGTAGCGCACTTTAAAAGCCAGTGCTGAGCCGTATTTTTTTTCTTTTAGATCCTACCCATACCAGCCAGCCTCCAGGGGACATGTTCTGTCAACTGTGGCAACGTCTCAGTCTGCACCGAGTAATTATAACAGGAACGCGTATGTGTGAGGGTCCTCCAAGGAGAACCCACTTCAGCAGATCCTTTCTTTTCCTTTACCTAACATAAAGGTTTAAATCACTAAGAAATTACAGTGTGAGTAATTAATGGAAATTGATTTTAGGAATTCACTGTAAACTGTATCAGATATTTTATCCCAAGCAATGCGTTACAAGATTTTTAATGTTTAAACTGTTACTGCAACTTAACTTTCCTTTTCTGTACTTAGATGATTTGTACTCAATAACAATCAGCAGGCTTAAAGATTGATAATCCTGTACTTTTTATACGACTAGAAGCGATAAAGTTAACTGAATAAAGAATATGTGATCATGTTAATGTAAAAAATGTTTTTAAGTTGTTTTTCAAATTAAAAAAACATATATTGTACCTGTTCCATTGTAACATTTTATCTCCCTAAAAAAGTCAAACAGATAAAAACCTTGGAAGGCTACGGATCAGAGTAATGATCCCCATTAATGTACCGGTACACTGCAAGGATTACTAACATAAGGTTTGGTAGGGCTGGTTGTTAAGTGTGCTCAATAAATAAATATGACTCATTTCTATACATCACTTCTAGACATATTATTCTAAATCAAAGATTCAGAATAATATGCAGCCGGATTAATATCTTTAAAAAGTTGCAACCGGAGGGTTGTCGGTTCAAGCCGACATTGCTGTCAGTGACATTGTGTCCTCGGGCAAGACACTTCACCTGCATTGCCTACTGATGGTGATCAGAGGGCTCAGCGGCGCTAGTGTGCGGCAGCCTTGCTTTTATCAGTGAGTTATATAAGTGCAAGCCATTTACCATTCTTTTTCTGTATGGAATAAATGTCTTGATTCATGTGTAGTATGTAACAAGCTAAGACAGAGATCCCCCATCAACATTAAGAAGGCAAGGCACCTTTTCCTGAATAAGAACCATGGTCTTGGAATTAAGGAGCTGATCACCAGTAAGCACTGAACTGAGAACTACCCAGATACAGCTGAGGCTTGTATCACGAAGCAGGACTACTGGGTTAGCGAGAAAACTTCAGATTTAACCTTGACTTTCTGGTACCATAAAGCTGGATTCATTCTTTTACCCTTTTCCCACAGGCTGAAAAACCTGTTTCAACCGGGGGACAATTGGCTTTAAGTGGCAGCAGGAAGAGCTAACTGACATGTATCTACTTGGGTCAAACGACTCATCAAGCTACCCACGTTTAAATCGCCTCAGTTCTGATCGGCATGCTATGAACCACCAGAGCCAGGTTGACCCACTTAATTATGTGATACCATTGAACACAACATTCGGACATAGGCACACCGCGGCAGTTGCTTCTGAACTAACAAGCCGAAACAACTCTGCTTACATTCCATAAACATGGAGGAGCTCTGGTGAGATGGATTCAGACAGATAATAGAGTGAAACAATAAAGCACACTAATTCCTTGGCTTCCTTACATATTGCTCTCCATTGTTTACTTTTCTGATTTCTGTCGCAGTATTGACATCATCAATGCTTACAGAGCGTGATGGTGTCACACAGCTGCCAGCGAGGGGTTAGACCAACTTAATTTGCCAGTGGGAAGGGAGCCAATTAGCGATTGTTAGCGAGTCGCCCCATGTTTGAAAAACACGCTTTAACCTGATATTTTCAGAGGGAAAGAGGCTTTAGTGAGGATAGTCACCATGGTTACGTATTCTGAACAGCAGACCTGGTCCAGGGCAGGCTAGCTTTGAGGTGTTCAGTAAACAATGAAGTGTCGTTTCATTGAAGACACTATTTAATTCTGAAGGGGAAAGAACTTAAGCAAAACATCACAAAAGATGGACTTGAAAACCAAAAAGCAAGTTAAAACAAGATATTTCCTTGACTAATCAAATAGTTTAAAATGTCTTTTTCCCCCCCTCCTTTTGGACATACACAACCAACTTTTAACTATTCTAAATTAGCTTTCTCCTGTATAATGTTTTTTTTAATTGTGTTTTTAAACACTTCTGACATTTGCTTCTTGTAAAAATGTTATATAAAGCTAAATTTAAAAAAGATTAAATAAAAATCAGTGCACAAATTGTGAGAGGATCCTTTGGATCACAATGACAATTATATGAGGGATACAGGTTTTCCATGGGCCGGAGTGGCATATATATGCCGGATCCCAGAAACGTGTTGTCTGTATGACCCGCAGGAGTGAGGCTTTCACTGTATCAAAGACTGGATGTATGGCTATGCGATATTAGACAACTGGCAGTTTCATGTACGCTGTCAGTGATGCTAAGCAGCTCTGGAAAAATATAGTCTGTAGAGCTGTCAGTCAAGTATCCAATGCCCTGATGCAGTTGATGAATGAACCGTTTTTCCTGCATGGCCTCTTACCTGTACAGCATATAAAAAAGGATTTATGGCATTGCAGGCAAGTCAATAGCTGTATTTCTAAGAATCTTTTTTCTTGTTTAGTGTAACAGCATAAATGAGAAAAGGAAATGTTAGACTAAAGCTGCACTAATCAAGGATTGTTCTAAATCAAAAATCAGACTTATTGTATTAATATGATGCAATTGTGGCATTAGCTTCTAGCTTTATTGTAGACCAAATATTATTGAATTAAAAATTCCAACTAACCAGATCAAATGTTGAATTGTTTTATTTTTATCTGCTCCCAGGTCCTCTTATTTCCCGAGGGGAACGCAATTAATATAAAGTCGTTATTGGGATGCAAAAAATTGGCTGATGTGCAGCTTGCGAATTTACAGTCATTCCTTTGTCAAACCATTTGGCCATCTCTTCCTATATGTTTGACTTTTTATTGAGCAAAGTTGCTTTAAAAACCTTTTTTTTTTTTTTTTTTTATAAAGAGATTTTTAAAGCAACTTTAATGGATAACAGTTCACTCCACATTTGCTGTGCGCCAATAAAGGGTTCTCGTTATCTATTATATTCTGATACTCCTCAACAATATACACATTTATGACTGTGAGGTAATAAAAAAAGGATAGCAAAATGAAAAATAAAATCACTTGGGCAGCAAATTTTAAATTAATAATTATAACAGCCATTTAATTAGCCACTTGATGTAGCAGCATTTGCAAACATCTGTTGGTGAAAACCTGGATAAATCAAATGTGGATTACCTGAATTTATCTATATTTCAGAAATTAAAGTATGGGGTAGTTTAATTATAGATCTTTAGGAGCTTCGTTTGCTAAATTTTCCAGGTTCTGTCCATCAAAGCGAATGAAGTGCCAGCCTTCGCTGACAGTCAGATCCTGAGCTCCTTTAGCAGCGTAGAAGTCTCTAGAGGGAGTGTTCCAGTCGAGCACCGACAGCTGCAGCCGCACACAATCCTTCTTTCTTCCCACCTGGTTAAACACAAAACTCAACAAATTAATCATGCCATGAATCTAATTGCAACAGCTGGCTCCTCTCTCGAGCAGATTAAGCAGCAAAACTAATCTGTATGAATCAGAGGTGAGTCAGGAAATAAAACAGACCTCAGCAACTTTGCACAATAATCCTTTCCCAATGCCGTTGCCTATCACAGAAAGAAAAAAAATTATATCAAAAGGTGAATTTTTAAAGAAGAAAACTACATACTGAAGACCTTATGTGAAAAAGTTATCTTTAACACTCTGTGAGTTCACTGAAACATTTTATACCTCTGAATTCTGGCATGACGTACAGATCTTCCAGAAACACCGATCGTCCTCTCCATGTACTGTAGGTGTAAAAGTACAGCGCGTATCCAACCACTGTACAGCCTAGCAACAGAACATAAACTTTGTTATATTATTACCAAAACAGAAAAAAAACAATCTTTAGGACCTTAGATCCTGATTTACCTTCTTTGGATTTATGCTCCTCAGTAACTTCTGCAACGAGGCATTCGAAAAAGGGATTCTGGCAGAAACCGTCACGCTCCAGCTCTAAACTCACACAAGGATGGATTAGAAAACAAACTATTTTCATTTTCCATGCTGATCTTTTTACATATAGGCCATTAATAAATAATGTTTTGACTGGTTAAAGTTAGTTTTAAAGGTGCATAGTCACATTATTTCCCTCAAGTGCAGAATTTTATTTCCGAAAGCTTACAGCATCCTGCTGTGGTATTATTCATTATTACTGTGTTTTACATTTAGTTTTGGCTCGATTTGTCAGTAAACAAAGGCCTTTTTATATATTTATAGTAACAATGCCCGATCAGAGGTACAATATTGCGCATGTGTGTGATGAATAAGGAATAGATAGATCAACTTTATCTCTATAGAACATATAAAAAGAGGAGGCGTAACCAAAGTGTTGTACATAAAAACAAGGTTAAGAAGAAATTAGGGCTGCAACTAACGATTATTTTTGCAAAACGATTAATCTGTAGATTTTTTTTTTTATTAATTGATTAATAATCGGACAGTAAAATGTTCCTTGAGAAAGGAAGCGGGTCGCTCTGTCAGCTAAAGGCATGTTTTAGAGTCTCTATTCTCCATTTAACGATTAATCGAGTACTAAATTAGTTGACGATTATTATAACTAGAAAAAGTTGCATTTCCTGCGAAAATGCAGTGTGAATGCTGTACGCTAAACTGTAAGCTGTAAGGTTTAAATGGCAGAAACAAGCTGAAATTTAAAGTCAAAGCTGCTGAAATGGTATGGAATAGCAAAAAATGTCTAATTAGTTTCTTAAAAGTAGCTGAAGCCAACAGCAGAAACATGGCAGACATGTTATGAATTAACAGCAAGCAGAAAAGCTTAATGCCTTTCCAGAAAGAGAGCAGAATCAAGCCAAAATTGGAAAAAATATGCAGAAATTTTATAAAATAGCAAAAACGGTAACATAAACAGTAAAAAAGTTGAATCTTAACTAGTTGAAGAAAAAAATGAGTAGCTTAAGGATAGGAAGATAAATGTTGAATATGTATAATAAGTATTAAAGTCTGAAATCATATGTGGAAATGTCAAGACTTGTAAAAAAAAATTGAAATTAATTAAAATGTGTCAGTTGATCAGCATAGAGAAAACAGTGTCATCCTTAGAAGCTTGAAAATCCACAAACCAAAGTACAAGACTGACCATAAGAAGCACAGGAAGGACAGAGAGAGAAGCTTATAAAAAGAGAGCTAATAAAATTTAAGGAGCTGAATTTATCAAAAAATCTAACCTGCATGTTATGAGCCACTGTGTTGATGACAGCACCGTTGGCAGGCTTAGGCTGCATGTTACAAGGTTAGCAGATGCTTTATTACAGTGTAAATCTTAGAACCTGATTAAGAAATATGCACTTAGGTGTGGGGTCAACAGGCCTTGGTAGTGTAATTTGAAGAAATTGGTTGAGTTTGGGTCATAGCTACAAGCCATATGGCACAATGAATGAGTGTATGTAAGAAAGAGGCTTTTATTTTGTAGAGTCCCTTTAGTCTTATTTTGAAAGTCTATCATGGATGTGTGTCAAGGGAAGGGTCATGCCAGGCAGTGATATAGAATCCATTTCTAAATATGCAATCACTTGTTTTCCATGTTATTGGGTGAATAGATGCTGTGTTAGAGCATAAATGGGAGACTTTTATTGTGAAATTCGCTCTGGGGTATGTTTTGAAAAGGTCCCTAGAGTCTAATAGAAACAAGCTGGTAGAGTTTGGGTCATAATGCTGAGCCATTTGCATCAATTAATACACAAGTATAATATAGAGGCTTTTATTTTGTAGGGTAACTGGAGTCTTATTTTGAAAGTCTAGCATGGCTGTGTGTTGAGGAAAAGGGTCAGACCCAGCAGTGACACTTGATGACTTTCCAATCATTAAATCACTCTTTCCCCTGTTATTAGGGCAGTAGATGAAGTGGTAATGGGAGGCTTTTATTTTGAAATTTGCTGTGGGGTGTGTTTTGAAAAACCCCTAGAGTCTCATTTTTAAAAAAGTGGTTGAGTTTGGGTCATAATGTTGAGCCATATGCTGGAAAAAAATATGAGTTTAATGTAGGAGCTTTTATTTTGAAGGGTCCCCGGAGTCTTATTTTGAAAGTCTATCAGGGTTGCGTGTGAAGGGAAGGGTCATGGCCAGTAGTCATATTGTATCCACTTCCTAATGTTAAATCAGTGTTGTCTCCCTCCATTAGATTAAAATGTGCTGTTTAAAGTGGTGGAGGTAAAATCTCTTTGAAGCACGGTTACCTTGACGACGTTAACGAGCCTGTCAGTGACAGAGAGACATGCGCATCACTTTCGTTCCTTAGTTCTCAGGCTTTTTTGAATGGGATTATCAGCTCCGAACAAACGAGTGCTGAAGAC